>NW_004524656.1:11382098-11416903 GCF_000260255.1 Octodon degus
AGCCATCTCTCCAGCCCCCCAACGTTTTCTTAAGATTAGAAGTACTGTATATTTCTGAGTATGGTGGCACACATTTATTATTCCAGTTACTGAGGAGGCTGAGACAGGAGGATCCTAAGAGTGAGACCAGCCTAGGCAACCAAGCAATATGCCACATCAAAATAAAAAAGTACAAAGTTCTGGGGATGTACTCAAGTGTTCCCTAGTTGAAATACCCAGTACTACAAAAACAAACTCACACACACAAACCACAGCACTTTTTACCCTCTCTCAATGTCACTTCACACCTTTGCATCAACCAGGGGTTGAGCTAGAGGATCTCTTAGGTTAGTTCCAATCAGTTTTTAAAAACTGCAAGACCGTGGGACTGACAAAGATCTGTACTAGCTGGACTTCATCTCCTGCCTAGAGGATCCACCCCATATCCATCCTGAGTCTCCACCTCTGAGTGCAGAACACACTAGGGGTTCCACCTATCTTGTAGATCAAGTAAACGCACAAACAAAGAAGGTAACATGAAGAGAAAAATGGAGAGGTCCAAGCATCCCACCCTCTACCTACACACACAGCACTGCAAGGCAGGAATGGCTGCCCCTACTGTCCAAAGAGAAGTCCTCCATGGGGTCCTCAGAAAGAATGCCACACATTCTGCCTTGGCCTGGGAGCAAGGCCAGTCTGGAGCTCATAGAAGAGTGAAAAGAACAGCCCCAAGCCTTGAGAATATCAGGAAGGACAATGGTGTTCCCTGTGGCCATAACCACACCATGTATAGTACCTTCCTACAACGCTGCCTCCCAGCGTTAAAATTTGATGCCAGGAGCGACGATAAAGAGCACGCTAATCTCCCCACAGCCACAGCTCAGAGAAGGATCTCCATGGCCGCCGAGTAGCAGGAGGCCTGGGCTTCCGGCTGTTATGTAACCGGGCCTTTGTTTTAAAATACCAAGTTCTCCTAAGTCATTTATTTGAAATATCTCCATCTACAAATTTCACCAAGAACAAAAGTTTTTCATTTGGGCGCTGGGCTACGGATGATCTTATCACACGCAATCTCATACAGTCTCTTTCAACAAGGTCTTAGCGGGCTTATCTGCGAAGTTCCTGCTAGCCAAATATGATTGAAATGTTCTATTTATGCTCACTGGATTAAGGAGATGTCGCAAAACTGCACAAAACCTGGCAGATGTAAGCAAGGTATTACAGCCTGGCCAGTTAAGATCTGAAGGAAGGAATCAATAGGCACTTTTGTAGTTTGCTTTCTTTCTTTGGCTTTTAAGGAAACAGGAAAGTTGTGCTTTCTGAAAAAGGAAGAGGAAAAATAGTAAAACGCCTGAAGATTTATAGCTTCTCTGGGCTTTTTCCAAAACGAAAACAGCGCACCACGATGCACGCCTGATGACGTCAGCCCCAGAGAAACAGAAATACATCGCAAATATTCCCTCCAGATCTAGCAGGCCCTATAAGGGAATCGAATTATGGCTACAGAGGAATAAGGGTGTTGTTTTTTCTTTCTCCATACAAGGCTTTTCACCAGCACAAATAGCCAATTTCTGGGAAAACGGCTTTCCAAAAGCTATGGGCTCTTCTGTTATCTCTGTTTTGCCCAGGCATGTAGAGGAAATGCTTGTGTCTCCTAGTTATCAAAACACATTTCTATACGTTTACTTTTCTACTTCGGCCAAGAAGCCAATATGCCACTTTCCATTCCCAAGGACCAGCCATGGCAACTCAGAGGTTGTGGAGAATAACTGAGGTCTACATTCAAGGCCTAAGAAGAACATTCCTTTGGAATTAAACCATTCTGAAAATCTTTTAAATGTATATTGCCTCATTCTTTTGGCTTTAGCACACTGAAAATCAAATTACTTTTCCATGAGATTCTGAGCTTGAGAGTCATGGCTCTGAACAGCAACTGGGAACACAGGAGCAGGTTACCTGTGCGCACGCCAATCACACTGAAAATCAGCGGCATTTTAATGAATAAAAGGAGCATATCTCAAAGAGATATTTGCTTCCTTCCTGGTTCATTTTTCCCTCCCTCTACAAAAAAAAAAAAAAAAAAGAACCCAGTCAACTGAGATGGTATAATACTTTGGTATTGCATGTGTGCAGGTCACATCTGACTTGGGAAGAGCTTCCAACGCTCACCTCAGTGCCTCTAGGGCTGGGATAGACGCAGTCTTCATTTTGCAGATGAAGAACCTGAAATTAAGTGAGTGCTTTCCATGCAAGCAGACTGTCTCCAGATGGCTTACCAAGGGATCTGCCTTCCCAGTACCTAAGGGAAAGGAGACCAACCACATGGCCTGGACGTAGTGGCCTCTCTGGGCCTCTGGGCTCTTCCCCCTGCCAAGGGTCAGGAGAGCCATCAGTTAGCAAGGGAACAAGAGACTCTGCCTGGGATGCACCCAACCTAATCAGACAGAAGCAAGAACAAAGAGGCCTCCAAGAAAAAAAAGATAAGCCGAGGGCAGCCAGCCTACACAGGCTGGGTCGGGGAAGCTTCAGCCTCCATAGGAAAGGCATGTTCTGCTGGCTCCCTCCCCACCACTGTCCGCCCGCCTAGCATCTGTGAAGCATCTGCTGGGTAACCGTCTCTAGGCCAGTCAGGCTGCCCTTAGGCCACAGCCCATCTGGGTAGGGTCTCCATCAACACTACTCGCCATTACCGCACTTGAGTGATTTCCATCATGGCAGTGAACACAATCTGTGCACTGGGTGTTTTTTTATTATCATTATTTTATCTCTACTGTACCGTAAGGTACATTATGGCAGAAGCCATCTACTGTATCCTCAAAATCTGGCAGCGTTACCTGGGACACAGTGAGCATTCAGCATATTTTTCTAAATAACCATGTTATAAGAGCTGGCCGAATAGCTCAGTAGATTAAAGTGCCTGCAAGCAGGCGCAGGGGCCAGGGGTTTGATCCCCCAGCCTGCTGCGCTGGCCCCGCCCCAGGGGCAGGCTGAGCAATTGAAACTGGGTGTGGTGGTGTGCACCTGTAATCCCAGCTCTTGGGAGGCTGTAAACAGGCAGATCACTACAAGTCCAATATAGTAGTGAGATCCTGAACACCCTGTAAACCCTTCCCTAAAATAAAAAAAATGTTAAAAAAAAGTACTTTGGCCATATTATCTGGCATTATTGTACACATGCTTTAAAATTCATCTTTCAAGTACATCACTGAAAGTTTTTTTGTTTTTGTTGTTGATATGTTGCCTGTCTTTTTTTTTTTAATTTTTAAAATTTATTTATTTTGTGTGTGTGTGGCCAGTTCAGCTCACTGAGGGCGGGGCGGGCTGGCATGTGGTGCTGGGGATTGAACAGAGGTCCCTGTGCTTTGCTTTGCTTTGCTTAGCTTAGCTTGTTCTAAGTAGGTGCTTTAGACCACTGAGCCATCTCACCAGCCCCACGTGTCTTTTTAAGACAGGGTCTCCCTCTGCAGTACAGGCTGGCCTTGAGCTCACTTTGTATCCTAGGCTGGTCTCGAACTTGCAACAATTCTCCTGCCTCAGCCTCCTGAGTGCTGGGATGACAAGTGTGTACCACCAAGCCCAGCTTATTAAAAGTTTTTGTTTTTGTTTTTTTTAGGGCTGGGGAGATAGTGCAGTAGAACAAGCACTTGCCTGGCAAGCACAAGGTCCTCAGTTCAATCCCCGGTATGGGGGGGGGGGGGACGACGACACACACGATTGTGTATGCATCACCAATATCTACTTCTAGAATATTTTCAGCATTCTAAAAAACTCCGTACCAATAGTTGTCATTCCTCACTCTCCTCAACCCCAGCTTTGGTAACCACTAATCTACCTTCCTCTGTGGACTAGCCTCCTATTGTGACCTTCCTTTTTTTTTTTTTTTACTGTATTTTAGGGAAGGGTCTACAGAGTGTTCAGGATCTCACTACTAGATTGGACTCTAGTGATCTGCCTGTTTACAGCCTCCCAAGAGCTGGGATTACAGGCGCACGCTACCATACCCAGTCTCAATTGCCCTCTCAGCATGCCCCAGGGGTGGGGCCAGCACGGAGGCCTGGGGATCAAACCCCCAACCCCTGTGCATGCTTGCAGGCACTTTATCCACTGAGCTATTTGGCCAGCCCTAAAGCTATTTTGGGAGATATTTTTTTATTTTTATATTTACTTTTTGGCACCAAGGTTCAAACTCAGGATCTTACACTTGCCAGGCAGGTGTTAATGCTGCTAAGCTATATCCCTGGCCCTCTGAACATTTCTTATAACGTCCCTTTGGGACCTGGCTTCTTTTATGTGGCATGTTTTCAAAGCTTTCTATTGCTGCCTGAATCAGTATTTCATTCTTTCTTATTGTAGAATACCATGCCATTGGGCCAGGGAGATAGCTTAGTGGTCTAAAGCGCCTGCTTAGGCAAGCTTAGGCAAAAGCGCAAGGACCAAGGTTCGATCCCCAGCACCACATGCCACATTAGCCCCGCTCCCAGGGTGGGCTGAGCTGGCCACAAAAAATAATAAATAAATAAATAAACAAACAAACAAACAAAGGTTGAAACTTGCTGGGGAGATGGCTCAGTAGAATAAGCACTTCCCTGGAAAGCACAAATGCCTGAGTTCAATCCCCAGTTCCACAAAAAATAAAATAAAATAAAATAAAATAAAATAAAATAAAATAAAATAAAATAAAATAAAAATACCATGCCATTGTGTGGCTATACCACATTTCATCAATTAATCCATGGATGGACCCTGGCTATGTCAACCTTTTGGCTATTATGAACAACACTAGCGTGAATATCTGTGTGTATGTTTTCTGTGAACATGTGTTTTCACTTCTTGTAGATGCCCGGAGTGGAACTGCTGGGTCATATAGTAACTCTATGTTTAATCTGTTAAGGAACCGCCAAGGCTGCGTTCCCAAACAGCTGCACTGTTTTACATTCCCATCAGCAATGTCTGGGGTTTCCAATTTCTCCATACATTTTTAGGCTAAATGTGTAAATGAACGAAGATTCCTTCTCATTCACAAACCCCATCTCCAGGACGGGGGTGCAGTTCTGAGGCCCCTCTGGTGAACTGGCCTCTTCTCTACAGACAGGACACCCCACACTCACACGCAATGGACACCCCAAAGAACGCTCTCTGTGTTGAGTTCGAGAGAAAAAGAATTCATTGAGAAAGTGAAGAAGAGGGAGAAAAAAATGCCAGATAGCTTGAGGTGGGCACTACTTCCATGTATGTGATTCTAATGCTTGTCCTCTCATCCCACATTCAAGCGCAGTAATTTAATAATGCTTACTCCTTAGACAAGAAAACAGAGATGGTCCCAGCTCAAGCACTGCTGATTTTGATTTGGTCAGCAGGGAGGAAAGCGTGGTTTGTCGGCCTTGCCGTCTCTGCCAGGAAGCCTAAAAATACAGACATTCCTCATTCACCAACCAAGCCCCATTCCTGCAGCCAGGTCATTACCTGGATTGGTCACTAAATGAAGAACTGTAGGTACACGTACACCACAATGTTCAGGAAAGCGATGGCTGAAGGAAACGCCTACTTGATAACTTCGCTTTCATTTACGTAACTCTTTACACGCAGTAGTAAAGTAGTAGTCTCTTTATGCTCTGTGGTCCATGAGAGTACCGCATGGGAGAGTTATGCAAATAAAAGCAACATCATCAAGCTGTACTTCCCTGTGACCACTTCTTTGTTCTAAATATTATAATTCACATACTACATCCAATTCCTCATTTAACAACCAATGCATTTAATGACATAGTTGCAGGAATGGAAGTTCATTACTGAATGTGGAATGTCCTTAAGACTTAAAGCAAAACTAAGTGACACTCGAGACTATAAAGGCTGGCTACTCACCTAGCAAAGCCAAGGTCCTCAGTTCGATTCCAAGCACCATTTTAAAAAAATCTCAAAAATGTGCTCATGGCAAACTCTAGGAGAGGGATGCCCACAACAAGAAAGTGCTGAGGGATAGGCAAACACGACTGCTTGAGTGGTCAGGGTGTCCTGAAACATATAGCGTGCAGCAGTTGTGTCCAGGGTCCCCCAAACTTGTCACCCCTTTCCTCCTTTGTGAAAGAAGGCAGCCCTGTCCCTTTCTGCATAGACTCGCTGCAAAGAACAAACAAAGGCTGGGACTGAGCAAGGCCCTTTGCAAGCTGCAGGTAATTAAAACAGCCTGTAAATGCCCCAGCAGAAAGCACTTCAAAGAGACAGTAATTCCAGCAATGGCCAGTCAAGGCTGTGTGGTGTAAAAATTATGAGTTTTCCCAATGGGAAGCTTTGTGTGAAAAGGACAAGGAATGGTGGCAAAGGGAGAGTGAGTCACACAGAGGAAGTTTACAATTGGTGTCCATGCCCAATGTGTGCACAGTACGTGTGTGTGTGTGTGTGTGTGTGTGTGTGACACACACATGCAGGCCAGAGAGTGGGGACTGTGTGCATGTGTATGTGAAGGAACACATTTATCAATGCTTAGATGGGCCAAGCGTGTGGGCATAGAGATAAAAGGAAAAATAAAATAAAAGCAATAAATACACATCCTCTTCCTGCTGGGCCTCGTTTTCATGGGGAGAAACACCGGGCAGCCTGCGTGCTCCTCTGGCTCCTCCCTGGCAGGGCTGTGAGTGGGCAGGCAATGCCTAATCCCAAGGCTCTGGGCCGGCTGAGCAGAAGCAGCAGAGCCGAGCAGCGGCTCCCTGGGTCTGTGGACACTTTCTGTCTCCCAACATGACGTACGACAGCAACACACTGCAAGCTCTGTTGTCTTAAAGCAGAGGAAGAAGAAAAGAGAGATTCTTAACCTAGACGCTGATTGCTTTCCCTAAGAGCCCCTTGCTCCCTGCTCAGTGCCCCGTGTTCACGTGATGCAGCGACATTGGCTCGGGCTCTGCTTTTCAGAACACAAATCCAAGTACCAACCAGCACTCACCTGACCACTCCATCTCACACACATGAATACGCTCATCACTAGCTTTTCTTTTCTGTTTTCTATTTTCTAGAAGGGACACCTCACTGAGCAAGGTAGCCAACATCATCCCCAGAAAGCCTCCCCTACTACCTCACTATAGCAGATCATCCTCCTCAACCCATCTTTGCATCTGCGGCTAAGTCAACAGCCCTGCAG
Source organism: Octodon degus (assembly GCF_000260255.1). NCBI lineage: Eukaryota > Metazoa > Chordata > Mammalia > Rodentia > Octodontidae > Octodon > Octodon degus. The sequence goes on from NW_004524656.1 coordinate 11,389,210, forward strand.
CCCCTCTGCTTGCTTCTCTGTCCAACTAGCTGAGTGGCCTCCTGACAACAGAGCTTTGTGCCACTTATCCGTGTGTCCACAAGCCCAGCAAAGGACACAGCACTTGTGGGTGCTCAACACACAAGTTGTGGGTGGAGGGCTGAGTGGTGGGTGTGTCTTGGCCATGCTGTGTATGACAAACGGGCCACAATCTGGATGGGGTACAGTACAGGCCCTTATGCTGTCATCTGGCCTGTAGAAGCCCCCCAGCCCAGGGAGCAGGGTAGGAACTACCTTGAGCTCACCAGGGCAGCAAGGAAACCAGCCCTGGCTGGTGGCTTTATTTGCCCATAAACAAAATCCTTCTCTGCCTGCCTGCAGCCCTACTCCCTAACTCCTCCCTGACATCACTGGCTTTAAGCCCACACATAAAAACGTCCTTTATTATTTTTATTTAATGAGCTTTCATTTTTCTTCCCCCTTTTAGTAAATGAGAAAGAAAAGCCCACCTCCTAATGGGATCTGGGGAGCGGGAGCAAAGTAGAATCTCTTCTAAATGGGCCTTAACTCTGTGAAAAGCTTTCTCTTCCACAACCCCCCCAAAACGCCCCTTCCCAAGGCCTGGCCCCTCTATATCCCTGCATCCTTCCTTCTCACCATTCAAAACAAGACACATGGATTTTGGACATTTGATTACTTTTAAGTATATATTTTTCCCTCAAATAGACTGAATACAATGGTTAGGAAATGTGACAGAAAACTATTCTGCGCCATTTATTGCCTTAATACCCACCTTTGTCCAACAGGCAGTTTTGACAACAGCGATAAATTCCAAATTTATGTCAACAGAGCATATGTTGAACACCTCATTTCTGAGCTAAAGCGGCATGCTGCCCTATAAATCACCGTTCTGTTTGAAATGAAAGTAGATTACAGGCCTGTGTTATTGAGCAGTTAGAGCTATAGTCATATAAATCAGAACTTTTAACTCTAGGCAATCCGTTGTGCAATTAACTAAAGGGTGCTTTGTCATTTCAAGGCTCGTGCACAGGCTTGGCAGGGCACAGAGCTCCAGAGGAGGGGGTGGGAAGGAAAACTTTGCCGCAACAGGAGGGCTGTGGACTGCATCGTCTACCACGCCTCCCAGAGGCTCACCTCCCAGCCGCCACCCTACGAAGATCCGCCAAGGCTGCATGCTGGCCAGGACACCCTCGCCACCAGCATCTCCCAGAGGATTACATTGTGCTGAGCCTTTGTCACTGAGTCACCTCCAGAGGCCCGAGTGGCTCTTCACCCATTCGTGAAGCATTTCCCACCCTGAGTGGAAGCAGTGTGTGAAACACTTTCTTGGAGGCTGAAATAGTGCCAGGGAGCTGGGAGGTCAGGTGCGTGGCAGAGAGCAGACCAGGATGGCCCAGACCCCCCGAGAGGCTTGGCACCCGCAAAACCAACTATGAGCCCAGAGACAGAAAGGGGCAAGAGGCCACAGTGCTAAGAAGCTGCTGACAATGAAGAGCTAGAAGACCACCTGTCCCGGCGTACTCATACTGACTATGTGTGCCAGGGCCACTTCTGTGTTTTTTTATTCTTCATCACATTCTGCCTTCCTAATGGTCCACAAGGCAGGGAGTATCTTTGCTGTTTGGTTGAGAAGAAAACTGAAGTACAAAAATAAAAATAATAAAGAAAAAAATAAAGAAAATTGAAGCACGAGGAAGTAAACAACTTCCCCGATGTCACGCAGTTTGTAAGTGACAGGGCATGCTACAAGGAGAACAGCCAAAGGCTTATGTATTCCCAGCACTTGGGGAGGCCGAGGCAGGAAAATGGCAAGTTAGCATCTACCCTGCGTAACTTACTGGCCTAGCAAAATTCTGTGCCAAAAATTTTTTTAAAAAGTAAGAAGGAACTGGGGGTGGAGAAGTGTGAAGGTTCTAGGTTCAACCTGCAGTGTACACATGCACATGCACACGCACACGCGCGCACACACACACCAAAAAAGTAGAACCTCAGCCCCTGAGGCCAGCCTGTTAGCAAAGTCCAAGTCTACAACATACTAGTTCTAAGACTGGGATTCTCTAACTCTGTTTTCCATGCAAGTAATAGCAGCCTTGTCTCGGAAGACAAGTGAGTGAGACCAGTTATGTACAACAGCTTAACGTGGTGCTGAGAACATAATGTGCTGAATAAACGTCAGCTACTAAAAGGCTGGAGAGGAAAAGGCAGAGCCTTATGCCCTGGCCAGTCTACAACCTACCTGGACAACAAGGGCGTGGTCATGTGCCACAATGTCAACATGTGTCTGAACATGTGAAAAATGATACAGCTGCACAGAAAAGCCGTGGGTCCTGTGGCCAGAGACAGCCAGAGGACGTGGTAAAATGGAGCTGGTCTGAGGCTCTGAAGGTTCTGTAGGGCTCTATTTGACCTATTGGGGAGTATTAAAACTGAGAAAGCCTTGAGTAAGAGAGAGTTCCCTCTGATAAAAGTTTCATGTGAGCCTAGAATTGCAAACAAGCAAGCCATCCCTGCGGAGCACTGGGATGTTGACCTGGCTCCTGCACAGGGAACGCAGGCAGCGCAGGGAGGAGTGGTGGGAGAGGCTTGCGGAAGGGGCCAGAACGGGGCTGAGGACTCTGTTTTCAGTGCTGCAGTCTTTGCTCCAAACAACAGAGTCGCCAGGAGTGGGAAGCTCCCTGGGGTAGGGACCACGGAAGGATGGAGCACACTGCCCCAATTCTAAATTAAGAATCAGCACCTCCCACAGCAGAAGGTCAACAGCATCACGGCACGCATCTGCAGACGCCTCTCCTCCCTCCAAAGGTACAGGGGAGAGACACTGAACCCAACCGCCTGCCTCTACTGTCTAGCGCAGGTGACAGCTCCGTGGAGGACGCGTTATGGTGGCAGGGAACTCAGAGGAGCTGCTTCTGTTTGCTTCCTCCATCCAATTAAAGAGGCCACTCTACCCACCAGAATGCAGATGGCAGTGCAGGCGTGAAGGAGAGGAGCCACACTGCACTGCTTCTTTCTCTGTCACCCTGAGCTGGCCACCAACCCAGCAGCCAGGAGCTCGGAACACACAGGGGCTCCTTCTACCTCATAGGTCTAAACAGAATGAGAATCAACTAGGCATTTGTTCAGCAGAGTAAGAGTTACAATAAGAACACAAGAGAAACCAGGGAGATGGCTCAGTGGAATAAGCACTTCCCTGGCAAGCTAAGAGCCTGAGTTCAATCACCGGTTCTGAAAAAAAAAAAAAAAGAAAGAAAGAAAGAAAGAAAGAAAGAAAGAAAGAAAGACAGACAGACAGACAGACCACAAGAAAAAAACCTGCCCTCATAAAGCTTCAGGTAAGGAATAAAGAAACGCACAAAATAGTAAGTAGTACTTACACGCTCCAATAGCAGGCATCGATTACAAAGAAGCACAATGCCTAGCTAGAGTGAAAGAGAACTGAAAATGTAGAGGCCTCGAGAGAGGAGGGCTTGAAGAAGGGGCTTAGTGATACCCAGGAAGCAGCAGGCATCAAGGTGAGAAAAAACAGCCCTAAGAGCATGACTCCTGAGCTGGGCACAGTCAACTGGAAGCAAGCCAGCACCAAGAGAGGTGAGTCCAGGGGAGTTGTCTAGAGGGGACCAGAAAGCTAAATGAGATCTGCCTGGAGAGACAACGAGGGAACCACTGTGCACACTTGACAAGGAAAGGGATGTGGGGCCTGTGGGGGGCTAAGAGCATTGCTGTGGTACGCCCTGCAAGCCCGCACACGGTCCTTCCTCCCATGACATGCGGCACACAACATCTGCCCTTGGAGCTCAGCCACACTCGCCCCTCCTGCCCCTCCACCGCCGCCCATTCATGGAAAAGTCGACTGCTCGCAGGAGTATCAGGGAAAAAGGGCCTTCCTGTCGCTCGCTCTGTGTCTGGTCAACTGCCAGTGTGCTTTATCCTGCTCCATAGCTGGAAGCTAACAAGGCAAGAAAATGCTCCAGAAACCCTGCGCCAGCATCCCCTCCGGCACACAGGCGTGGACAGCAGGCGCGGGCCCACACACACCATCTCTCACCATCTCTCACCATCTGCCCGCCTGAACGGCTAGGCTTTGAGGGGAGCAGCGGAGGGAACCTCTTACTTGGTTAATATCTGAGGAGTGGGGGAGCGGATGAAGTACGCAGGTTTCATTTAGAAAATCATTAAGGAACTATTATAGTAAAATGAGGCTTCCCGTTTCCAAATAAAGCTGAAACAATCACACTGAACAAACTGGCAGACTAGCAAATGAAGAAGCAGGAAGGAAGGAAGTACAATAAAAATAATAACTAGAGGAAAACAGAAGCAACCTCTCCTGCCCCCCCCCAATCTGGGGCTCTGGGGAAGCCACGGATGAGAAGTGGCCATCCTGCTGCACAAAGTGGCTCGGTACACACCTGTAATCCCAACTACTCCAAAAGGTAGGCAGGAGGATAGCAGGTTCAAGGCCTGCCTGGGCAATTTAGGGAAACCTCCTCTCAAAATAAAAAAAGGTGAAGGCTGTGTGGCTCAGCAGGAGAACACTTGCCAAGTTTGTAGGATATGCCAAGTGCTACAAAAAATAAAAATAAAAAGGTGATATCCTGGAGAAAGACTGCCCTCAGGAAGGTGGGTGAGTGGCCTGTTCCAGCAACCCCTCCACTCCTACGCAAGCTGGTGGCTCAAACCTTTCGTCTTATAAATCCTCACAGATTCATTTCTGGGGAGAAAGAGGCTGATATCTGCCTCTTTTGAGAAAGAAAGCTGGGCTGGGGACGGGTGAGAAGGCCGACTGGGGCCTACGGGAAAGCACTCCCCTAGGAGGGAGTCAGCGTGCCCCTTCAAGCACGCCAGTCACCCACACTTACTGTCTCCCCCATGCAGCACAGAGCGCAGTCACTGTGGACGGCTGTGAAGAAATACACCCCAGCTGCGCCCTCAAGGAATGTATGGTTAGAGAAAGGACAGACACGCTTGTCAAAGGCTTGAAAACAGTGCGTGCTGATGACACAAGACAAGATAAGGAAGACGTGATTGTAGGGTCAAGCAAACTACATTTTTTTTAAAAAATGACTCTAGTCTGTGCAAGGTTTGTCACCATCTGGGGACACGCCCAAGCCCCACTGCTATGCCTCCCTTCTACGGTTCTTTTGTCCTATCATGGCCTCCACTACAAAATTCTAAGTCCACCAAGACTGAAATACTAATCTCATCCACTCAGTCACATGGTGTTTTCCTCTAGAATGGCAGCCCTGGCCTTAGGTGTCGCCTCCTTTTCTACCCACTGCCCCTCCAGGCTGGAAGCTGAGGCCTGGCAGGTATGCCTGCCCACAGCCTCCACGCACACCTCCATCCCGGACCCGAGTGACCCTCTGGGTACACCTTGTCCACTGCCTCCTCTGTGAACGACAGAGGCAGCACCTGCTGGAGCATTTTTTTCCCCGCGTCTCACAGGTACAGAAGAGGATGGAGCTGAGCTGCTTGTCCTGAGAGCATTCTCTCAAACCATCCATCCACGCAGCGCCTTCCCCACGCTCTGCCTCCCTCCTAGGGGAAGGAGATCCACTGGAGGGCTCAGGGAGTAGCTCTCCACACTTCTATGTTCTCCACAGCATCTGTCCTGGTCTCTCTGCCCAAAGAGGGAAACATGGTCAACCTTAATAAACTATAAGAGAGCGAACGGCAACTTACGTCCCTTCCAGAAGACACAACATAATCCACTCACTCACTGTCCTGTCTCTGGGCCTCTCCACAAGTGGGCTGGGAAGGCTGGCAGTGTCATGGCCTGGAAGTGCTCCAGTCCAGTTATATAAATACTTAGCAGCTACCTGAATATCGTGTCACTGTAGTGTACCCAAGGAGCACACAGCCAAGCTCCTTCTCACAAGGCTGAGAGAAAGAAGCACGTGAAGCCTGTTTGTTCTCTCTCTCTCTCTCCACCCCCCTGCCTCCCTCTCATACTCTTCACTTTCCTTTCTTTCCTATGACACCCCCATCTTGAAGGGCCTTTTCCTCAGGACAGCTTGGGACAGGGGGCACAGTATGATCAGGAAGAGCAATAACACTCAATGGGCTGCCATCAGTGACCTTACTGAGGACAATGAAGTTGAGTTTCTCATTTAGTAGAGAAGTGAAAGTAGCTGACTTCAAAAGGCAAAGAAGTGTTGGTACCCTGAACAATGTCTCCCAAAGGTCACTGCTGCATGCAAGAAACAAAGAGAAGACACACGTTCAAGGTCTGTTTTTGTAACAGTTTAACCTTCCAGAATCAGAGGACTCAGAGAGACTGAGAGGTCCCTGAGCCGTGTATGCACCAAGAATAGGTAAACTAAAGTACTCCTGACAGAACTCCTATAATATGTTTAGCTACATCCAGAAAAGGGTCGGCATTTAGAATATGAGATGGTGGTGAGATCTGGGGCCTAGGAGAATAGAACAATCAGGGTGAGTACAGGACACTGAACCTAAGTGATAAGCCCCAGGAGACAGCACAATGTAACCTTCAAGGAGTCTGATGCCCTTCAGTTAAACTGTATGTGAATCTTAAAAATAAAACTGCAATGCCCAAGACAAAGCCCTCCTCAACAGACATTATCTCAGGTTCCATGATGGGGAATACAGCCTCCCAACCCAACCCAGCCAGCAGATAGTGATCTGCCTGATGTTTGCTTTCATTCCTCTTGGGGGAGGCAGGGACCATGGGAGAGCTGATACCCGACACTACAGGCAGGATATGCTGAGTGAGCCTAAGAACCCCAGAATATTACAAAGCGCACTGGAGGTGGTGGGAGAAGCTCTTACACTGTCACAAATTCACTGAAGGTCTTGCATGGGCCACATGAATGCCCCAGACCTTAGTCCCCCCATCTCTGACACAAGGATGCTCTTTCCAATTCGGATAGCATTTGGACACACCTTTGACCTATGCACTCATGTGTCCCTTCCCCATGGGTACAGCTCCCACAGCAACTCATGCTCCACTCCCAAAACTGCTTTGACTGGTCTGACACATAGCACCCTTACCCTCCAAACAATGGTAAGTAACCTTCCAAACATACAAGGCAGTACTTGAAGGCCAGGGCTATTTTTAGCACTTACTGGGAGAATCCACTTATTTTTAAAACTGTGCTCAGGTTGTTCACACAAGCAAGACAAGTTAAAAGAAGGATCTGAGCAACCGAAGGCTGGAAACAACACTGACACCTAGACAACGTTCCCACACCCAAGCCGAAGGGTTTCAGCAAAATCCAGTGCAGCTTTCACCCCTCCTTTCTTCAGGGCCCCCAACATGAGATCCCATCCCCACAAATGAATTTGCAACACTGCAGAGAAGGGCCTGTCACACACAAGATGGTACTGTACTAAGGATGCCAGGAAGGGGCGAGGCAGAATCTCTTTCCCATAAACTAAGTAAGAGGCTTGGCTGGATGAAGGGCCATCTTGCCTGGGTTTCTAGTTTAAAGAGAGAATTCTGCAACTCTCTTTAGGCTGAAGGAGCCCTTAAGGACCACCAAAGGCAGAGCCCTGGCTCCCATGTCCCCAGGGACAAGCAAGTGGAGATTGTCCTGCCTTGTCGCATTAGTTCTCTTTAATTTGTTGCTATCACAAATTACCATGAACTCTGTGCTTAAAATGCAAAGGTATAGTCTTACAGCTCAGTAGGTAAGAAGCTCTAAATAGATCTCACGCACTGGACACAGATCAAGGTGGCGGCAGGGCTCCACAGCTTCTGGAAGATCTAGCAGAGACGCTGGCCCCTTACCTCCTTCAGGACGCAGGCTGCTGCAGTCCTGGGCCCACAGCTGCCTCTTCCATGACTGCTTCTCCTCTGGTTCTGACACTGCCAACACCGGCTCTTCTCCCTTAATTTTCTTCCATACTTAAAAAGACTAGCACTGCTAGCAATGAACCTGGGTAAAGCAGGGTGATCTCCGTACCCTAAAGTCATCTGATGAGCAGCCTTCATTCCCTTGGCTATGTAATCTAACCAACTTACAGACTCCAGGAATTAGAAAAGAATCGTCTTGGGGGACTGCTGTTCTGCTTATCACATTCACAAATAAACAACTGCAGGAGCCAGTTTTTCAGTCCCAATCTGCTGATGCCCAGAAGTTGCCACTCTTCCCATTAGAGGTGCCCACGGGTTTTCTTAGGAAGACGGCTACCCCAGGAGGGGATGCAGAGGTCATTTTCCTGGCACCAAGTCACAGCACCCTGGGAATTATGGAGTGCTACAAAGCACAGCTGCCCCTGGCACAACCTCCTAGCTGTGCCCACTTCCACGTGCACACCTGCACATTTTTAAGGGCACAAGGCAGGACAGGAAGCCCTAAGAGAAGGCACTGCACCACATGCACCTCCCTGCATCTTCCTTTAAGCCCTGCCACAACTCTGTGCACTGAGTGAATGAATCACTCAATACAGGTGGTTTATCTGATCCTAAAACCAATAATCCCACCTAGGGATTATCCAGGCCCCGGAACTAGGGAATTCATTAAATCTAAGCTTTGTAATTAATATCAATGGTACTTATTTTAAAGCACATACCAATGTCTATCATACAACAGGTGCTTAGTAAGTTTTTCCTATTTCTTCCTTCTCTAGTTCCATTTTTTACATATTTTCATTGCTTAAAATATGATTTTGTAGGTCTGGGGAGATAGCTCAGAGTTCTGAGCACCTGCCTGGCAAGGACCTGAGTTAGATCTCCGGTACCGCATGCCATTCCCGGAAACCAGGCGTGGTACCACACAGCTGTAATCCCAGCACTGGGGAGGCTGAGACAGGAGGATCACTACAAGTCTGAGCTGTATAGCAAGACCCTGTACCAAATACATAAATAAATAAGATTTTTGTAGCTGAAGATCAATAGTCCGACTTCTAGAACATTTGATGATTTTCAATTCTGCAAGCCTTGTAGAGTTCATATGCATCAATGTGTAACCACAGAAACGCTAAATATCAACTGTTCGTTAACTTCATGGTTGATCCTGTGTATAAAACGCTGTGCTCTTTCAACAGGGGCCTCTAATGACCCCTTCCTCACCTTTCTAACTAAAAGTAGAACATCCAAGCCCACAATTCCAAAAGCTCCCTAATCTCCACCATATCTTTTGCTACTAGTCATCATGTAATTCAGGCTGGCCTTGAACATCCAGGAATATTACTGCTACAGCCTCCCAAGGGCTGGGATCGCAGGCATGCACTCCAATGCCTGTCTCACCATTAAATTTGAAGACCACAAAACAAAGACAAAAAGAAAAAGAAAGACCCAGCCCCAAGCTGGAGTGAGGAAATACAGCTGTTTGGCAAGAACAGAGCGGGGAGATCAAACAGAGCCGCCAGAGGTGTGCAAATCACTTTTTCCTGTACCTACTTTGGCGCCAAGACAAACACCAGGGACAGAGCAGGCGGCAAATGCAGGGAACCTGCTGAGCTCCCAGAGCCCTACTAAATTAAGTGTGGAACCCCATATCCAGAGTATGTCAAGCATTTTTCACACCCGCCCTCGCTAAAAAAAGCTGTCCTGAGCCAGTGCTTATTAGGCATAAGCAGCGGCCCTCAAGTGTCTCTGAAGCCACCCCTGCCGTCCACCCCTGCACAGTCCACCCCTGCCGTGCTTCCCACTCCAGGACTGTGGGTCCTGGGAAAACGGCAAGGCCACTCGGCCCACCTCCACAGGAGACTGAAGCACGTGCCCTGTCTGTAGAGAGCTCTGAGCACAGCCCTCAGCCCGCCCGCTACCTGAATTGGGGCGGCCCTGCACACTGTGAGCTGGCCCTCTGCCTGGGCTGGGGGCTGCTGAAGCTGTAACAGGCTCCACGGGGCCGAGTCGGCTGAACACCTGTGCCAGGACTGCAGCTGCCAGAGCAGCAATTTCCACGGATGCTCGCTCACCTGCCAGGAGACAGGCCCACTCCCTCCCCATCAGGTCTCGGACCAGGCAAGCCATGGCCCAAGCTGCTGAAGCCATCATCCTGCCTAACACGGAGGTCACAGCAGAGACCACAGTACAAGGGTGGACAGGGACATCTCATCCTCCTGAGAGCTGAGAAGAGAAAACTCTTTGGGGCCTCCCGGACTCTAAATTCACCTGTTGCTTTTTTTTTTTTTTATTCCAAGACTGGATTTTGGAGATGCTGGACCACCTCCTTCCAGTGGCTACCAGGAACTCAGCAAAGAGAGTACAGTACAGAAACACAAGTGGAGGAACCCAGGAGCACTCGGCCAGCAGGCTTCCTGAGACCAACCAGCACCGTGGGGGGCCAGAGGAGGAGACATGCCTGGTCAGTAGCTAGCCTCCAGTTTAGGGTGTTAATTAGGACACAAAACTGCCCAATGCGTGTCTGTTCACCAAAAGAACCCAGACACCGCAGTGAGACAGGACACCAGCAGATTTTGTGAAGAAAGGAGCAGAGGCAGAGGGGCAGTGATTCCGATTTTGGTGAGATCTGGAAGGTTACCAGCCCTGTGAGTAGCTGCACTATAAAAAGAGTCCGACACTAAGTATTTCCTTTCCCATAAAATATTCATTGCCGCCTGAAAGAGCCAAGAAGCCGAAACCTCAAGTATTTCTAACTCTGTACTGCAGTAATAACAGAGTTTTATAAGAACCTTCTGACTGTACTTACACAGACTATAAATATACTTCCATCTAAGAGAAAGGAGGGGAGACATATAACCCCCTGCCGAGTCTGTAGTACACCCAGAAAGACCCCAAGTACACCTACAATTCCATTTAGCATTTCAGCAAGCAAACAGCAGATGGAGTGATCCGTGATACCAGTCCTAAAAGGAGTGCCTGCTGCGAAGCTCTGGCTCTTCTCACAAACAGTACTTAAGATGTACTCAAAAGCCCGCTCGCAAATGGTATTGCTCCTGCGAAACAGCAGAACAATGTCCAGAATGCCTGCTACTTAGCTCTTGGCAATTAACAGAGCGCTTTCTCCTACTTTCATCTTGAAAACAAGTCTACAAAGACACACACTGTGTGTGCTGCTGTCCCATGAGGCGCAGGGAGTGGGAGCAACTTGTCCAAGATCACACGGCCAGAAGGCAAAAGAACAACAGGCTAGTACCTCACCCGTCCAATGCCACCAATGGGCTCCGCTCCCTGCCACTGTCCCTGTGGATGAGCGCCAGGAGACACAACAATAAAACACAACTGGAGAGATGAACCGTGCTTCAGCTCATGGCAGTGCCCTTTGTGAGTGAAGTGGAAAATTAGTGTTGCAGGGGCAGGTTTGTCCTTCTGGATGTGTATGAAATAGCCTCTGCCAGAGTCCCCATGATCGGTGGCGGGCACAGGAGCCGAGGGCTCGCTGTCTCTCGTGCCCACTGTCTCTCGTGCCCACTCACTGGCATTTACCAGATGCCCCGACAGACACACCAGCTTCATTTCGCTGCTCTTTCCATTCTAGACAGAAACGGCGCAAGTTAATGAAATGATGTGCGACATTCCCAGGACACCTGACGCTGATGCTTCATTTCAGATGAAGCCCAAAAGTAAAAGGAGAAAACAGGGCGTGCTATTGTCCCACGAGGGGACAATACTCCAGTAAAAGCACTCCCTCATGTCTCCTAATTCCCTGCCCCGACTTATATTCTGTGTAGCACTTTCAGTATGTGAATTCGCTGACTACAACAGTGTCCTCAAAGAAAATGAGGGATTCGTGTAAGACCTCCCAGGATGCCTTAGGTGCATCCATCACGCCAAGAGCACATGGATTTGCCAAGACTCACGTAAGTGCCTCCAAAAGCGATGATCGTGACTACATATGTGGAAGGCCTTTTGAAGTGTATCACTGCCAGATTGCAATCAATAGAATAAACACTGCCTCATCACAAAGTTCTACTGCGAGGCTTTAAGAATTTGATTTGAGGTGCAAGGAAGAAAAGGGTGCTGGATGTGGTGCTACACACCTGTAATCCCAGCACTCAGGAGGCTGAGGCAGGAGGATCACCACAAGCTCGAGACCAGCCTGGGCTACAAAGTGAGTTCAAGGCCAGCCTGAACTGCATAGTGAAACCCTGTCCCAAAAAAGACTGAAAACAGAAGAAAAAGGTAAACTGCATCCCCCTCGGGGACTGCTGACTCTGCCAGGCTCCACATAAAGCTGGTGGTGTGATCCTCATAGCTTTAATGTCCCTGCACCATTCAATGAATTCGGGGATTCACTGATAAGCCCGGGGGAGGGGGGGAGGCAAGCCTATCTGCAAACTGGCAGGATTCCCTATTTGTTCTGTGGAACAATAAATGTCAATGAATGAGAAGCTTCATTTATGTCAGAACATTCCCAACACCTGACTCTTAAGGAAAAGCAGATCAGTGAAAACAAAAGATTTGACAAAAATATTGTCTAAGGACAGAAACATGGTTTCTTAGCCTCAGCACAATTGGCATTTTTAGTGTTGTTTTTGTTTTTGTTTGGTACAGGTTGAGAGAGGTCACGATCCTGTTCAACATAAGGGTTTTGGAAACATTCAACAAAAATGTCTGCACACAGGGCACTGAATGTGCCTCCAAGCACAAAACTGTCCCTGTTCCAGACCTACCAGAAAAGGCTACCATATTAGGGTTAGCAGTAACCCAGGTCATTTCTGTGCCTTCTCAGGGCCACTGAACAATCACAAGTGGTAACCAAATCACTAGCCCCCAGGGCCGCAGAAGCATGAAATGTCAAAGAACTCATCTACTTCCTCATCTTAGACTTACAACAGCAAGAGAACACACTATTTTGCATCAAGCATTTCAGCGGATCTTATAACCAAAAGGAGTTTTCCAGATAAACCTTGGTTAATCAGAAAAAGTAATGAACTGCCATAGTGTCCCTCCTCGCATATTCCAGTTTCCCGTGTTTCGTCCTCCTCCTACCAGCACATACTTACACACATTCCACCACTGGAAGCTGTGTCTCCTGAGCCTCATAAAAGGACTCACCTATCACTGCACGCACCTATTTTATTTAGGAGCAGCTGGGAGAGGAAATTGGGAAGGCAACTGCAGAGGACAGAAAATGCAGTTTTGATCAACTCACTGGATGCTGTCCTTCCGGCTGCCCAGTGCTTGCCAACAGAAGCCACTGCAGGCCCGCGACTGCTGCCTCCCCGCCGCACACCCACACCCACATCCACACCCACGGCTCATGCAGGCTTCACAGGTGTACACCGAACAACATGCATCCAGACACTCAAGAATTATACACACCCCTGTCACTCCCCTAGGGCACCACATCAGCCCAGGATGCGCAAGTGTCACATCTCCACCAGCCCGAAAAATGAAATAGAAATGGGGGGAGTACAAAGACCACTGGAAGTCCCCTCCTCAGCCAAAATGCGGCATCCTGCTGAGAGCGAGCGCCCCCCCCCCCATAACCTGAGAGCTGGCCAGCCCTGTCCAAAGACAAGGCAGCAAGGGAGGGTGTGGGGGAGGGTGCCCAGGAACACGCTCTCCCAAAGGCCTAGGGGGTCACAGGAGGAGCACAGTCCTTTCAGGGGTCAGACCAGCATGCCACACCCTTATGACATTTGCTCTTCCCTCCCCTAGACAGGATGAGCCTGCCACAAGGCAAAGCAGCCATTCTCCAGAGCTAACAAACAGAAACTTTTCACAAGTGAAAGAAAAACAAAGCCTGCTCCTCCCTAGGCATCCTGCCTCTCTCTAGGACCATCAGTACGAGATGCTTGATTTCCACACACACCTTGCTGGTTCAGGGAAATCAATATGAAAATCAATTCATCCACTGATATATTTTATCAAGATACATGTGGCAATGCCACCTTTCATTTACAGTGCAGGACTCGGAGAAGCCAAGGTCACTGGATAGAAAGCAGGATGCAGGAGGAGGGGAGGGGGAGAAGCCCATATTCTGTGCTGGCTGCAAATAGAAAAGTGAATGAAATGGGAACAGAGATAGAAAAGGGAGCCTGGGGATGCAACAATTACTGTATGTAGGAGGCGCAGCGTTGCTCCAGCTTGCCAGCTTGTTTAAATGTGAAATAGTTGGTAGATTTAAAATTCTAAGTGTTTTTCTTCTTACCATGGCAAACCAAAAATGGTTCTACTAGCATGCCCGGGCAGTAGAATATAAAACACTTTTGAGCAGGAAATGCAGAGGGAGAAAGAAACAGGGGCGTGGTGAAGGGCGGCAGAGACGAGACAGGATGCCAGCAAGAGGGCCAAGAGCGAGGATGAAAGGGCTCGGGTGGGTAGGCCAAGGCCAGGGGGCGCCGCTGGGAGCCAGCATTGGGCAGGAAGAGAAAGGGAATTTCATCAAGCCTCAGGGAGGAAAATTATGATATCTGGATGGCTACAAAGGAGCATATTTTTAGTAAATTTGAAAGTGATTTGCCACACACAGCAGCACCCCACTCCGAGGGCTCTCGCCGGCTCCAGCACTACGCGTGGATCAAATGCACTCAGTAATTGCAGAGTCACCGCTCCCCTCTCACCTCCAAACAGAGCAGATTAAAATAGCATGAACAGCTATAATAACAGGTTTGGGATTCAGCTTTTTACAGCCAGGAAAAAAAAAATGCTTATGGAAATAAGGATTTTGCTGACTATTTTCCAAGTGAAAAAAAGGAAAGAAAAGTAAGTAGCCCCAGGAGCTGAAGGGCAAAACCATAGCCAGCGTCAAATGGGTTCTGGGCTGCTCGCACGTCATTCTTCCAAACCAAGGCTAAATAAGAGTCAGGGTGAACTAAGATCGTGGATGCCTGGACACACAGCAAGGCCTGGCCGTTCCTCCCTCCCTCCCACACTGGGCCTTGTCGCCCACCTTCCCTTCTGGCTCTGGGGTTTGGGGGATCCTGAAGACCCTCTTTATGCTCCTTTGCTGTCTGTCCCCTAGGGTGCTCCAGCGCCCCAGAGAACAGAGCTGACAGGATAAACAGCTCCTGGGGAAGGGAGCAAATGACAAGTAGGTGCCTGCTTCTGGGCAAGGCAAACTGGCCATACTTAATCCCATCCACAGCAGCCTCCACTTTCACTGTCCAAATCCAAAGCTACCCACTGCTGTGCTGGTCTCTGAAACTGAGCTCCACTTTTAAAAGATCCCAAGTCTCTGAGCACACCCAGGCTCGCGGCTCCAGCCCAGAGCTCAGCAAGGCTTGCTGTGTGCTAGGCGGCAGTTAAGGGCTTCACCAGCATCCTCTCGGGCCTCCTGGCACATCCTTGGAACAAACTGCTATGTGTCGCTCCCACTTTACAGGTGAGAAAGCTAAGAATCCGATGTTTCAGTAACTTGCCCACGATGCTACAGCCGGGCAGTGTACCCAGAACTGACTGCAAAGGCTGAACCATCTCCCAATGCTCCCGTCCACACGGACAGCAGCCCCTTTCTCCAGAACCACAGCCACTCCCTTCACGTCTCATGAGGCCACTCTGCAGAAGTGGCTGGGAGACTCCTAAGAAACACCAGTCCCGGTGCTGGCTGCCCTGCCTCAGCTGGGGACCGATCCCTCAAAATAGGTGCTTCACCTGGGAGTTCCCCCGTGCTTTAAAGAAGCCTCCACTTCTCATAGTTTCTTTATTTTTTTAAAGACTTATTTATTTGGTACAGGGTCTCACTACACAGCTCAGAGTCACAGTGATCCTCCTGTCTCTGCCTCGCTAGTGCTGAGATTACAGGTGTGCGCCATCATACCTGGTTTCAGTGGCCAGCACAGAGCAGGGCCAGCACAGCATGCGGTAAAGGGGATCAACTGCGGGTCCTTGTGCTTGCCAGGCGGTGCTTAGACCGCTGAGCTACCTAGACCTCCAGTTCCCATGGTTTCTTGTACCTCACTGCAGGAACAACAGGGCAATGAGCTCCCAGACAGGGAAAGAGGTTTTCAGGTGTCCCTTTAACACTGAGCAAAATAAGGCAGACTACCACCCAGCACAGGATGGGGGTCTGGGGACGGAGGGAAGACGTCCCTATCCTCAGGGCCCAGACCCTGCCCTTGTGAGGAGGAGCCAGCGCCGCAATTCTGCAGCTCTATCCTAAGACCGCTGCTGAGCTGCACTCTCAGGGCACAGGGCAATCACCGAACCCTTTCTGAAGGCCCACTCAGAACAAGGCGGGACAAGCAGAGGAAGGCTTCAGGATTCCCCAGCAACAGAACAGGCCCCTCCTGAGCCCTCTTCCTCCCCAGCTGGTCTGTGAGAACCCCAGTCTGAGAAAGCCCTTCAAAACCTCTTCTCTCCTAACTCTTGATCAGGAGTGGCCGTAGTCAAGAGATCAGCTTCTGGATCCCAAGTCCGCATCTTGTATAGCAATTAACCACTAAGAAGAATATATGCAGTGTATTATTTGTTGAAACTGTACTTCCGATTTGATTTGAAATTATCTCATTGCTATCTGTTTATCAATAAAACTTTGAAAAGGGGGAAAAAAAAAAGAGAGACCAGTTTCCTGGATCCCCCTTCAACCCCCCTGGAGAACGAAGCCTGGATGACAGCAGGGATCCCCCCACGGGGGTGGGGGTGGGGAGCCACTGGCCAGGGGTGGAATTGAATCCTAAAAATGCTCCTCTAATTTCAGTGTACAGTAGAATGATCCAGGGAGCTCACTGAATACAGATTTCTATGCTACCCCAGGGATTCTGATTCCAGCCTTTTCCAAGCAGACTAAGAGTTTTTAACATGTGTGCCACAAAATCAGGATGTCAGGTGGCTCACGGGGGCACCTTCAGAATCCTGTGATCTGTGGGCTGCCCTGGGAGAGAAGGCACATCTGGGCTAGGGATTCACAGGAGAAGAGCCAGACCGGGAAGGCCTATCACACACACACAGGGCCCTGCTCCTGCCTTCATCCTTTGGGAACACATCTCCTAGTGCCAGCCCAGAGGGCCCAGCTGAGTAGGACAGACTGGGCCCAGCTAGGGCCTCTACCACCCCAACAACATGACACACCCTGAGGGGAAGAAAAAGGCCACACAGCAGCAGCCAGGGAACTCCCCAAGGTCAGTGAAACCAGGAGAAGGGGCTAGGAACATCCTGCTTCATAGCTCCCCTCCTAGCTATTTCATTGCAGAGCAACAGATCCAGCTCCTCTGGGGACCAGAGGGAGCCAAGGTAGCAGGAGATACAAGCACTATCCACACCTGTGCAGAAGAAATGGATTTCAGGGAAGATTCACAAGGCTTAGAGCCGAAAAGCCCTTAACCCAGCAGAAGCCCAGGGTAGCTTGCTCCAACCCTTCTATAGAGGAAGGCACGTTTAACAGAGATAGGAGGCCAAGTGTGACCAGTGTGTTCCTGTCCTTTCCCATAGCCAAAAGGATGCATGCATCCCCTAGTTAGAGGGCACGGACACACACCTGGCTCTCACCTTTCCAAAAGGATAGCTTTGCTCCTCTAGTCCTCTACTGCCTCTTCATGGCAAGGCAGATTGTCTTACGGGGTAAATTTCCCTTATCGCACCAGGTCTAGCTGTCCCGTGTAACCAGCACACGCTGGCCCATGCTACCAGCCCAAGTTCTACCCCAAGGGGAAAATCAAAGTGGCTTAGGAAGACATCCAGGGGTTGGGGAAGTGGAGCGGAAAGAGAGGCCTTTCCTAGACCCATCGCCTCCTGGTAAAGGGCAGCCTCCTCACAGACTTGGCTGAAAAGAAGTCCTAGGGGAGCAACGCATGGTGGCACACACCTGTAACCCCAGCACTCCGGGAGGCTGAGGCAGGAGAACTGGGAATTTAATGCCTTAGGCAATTTAATGACTAAACAAGATCCTGTTTCAGAACAAAAGGAAGGCGACTGGGATGGGTGGGGAGGAATCAATGTAGGAGAGGGAATTACAAAAATGAGAATGGGGCCACAGGGAGACTGTGGGAGTCCTGCCCTGGCACACAGGGGCAGTTGGACATTACTGGGCACACCGCTCACCCCCTCTGGGTGCCATTTCCTTGCCTCGGAGGTGGACAAGGGCACCACCTCCTTCCTACCTCAAAGGGCCGCTGTCCAGTTATGCAAGATGAAGAAAGGGGGCAGAGGGGCGATAGTTTAAAAAGCAGGCTCTGAAATTACTTCATAAAAACAAAACACATTTCCTTACAGGAGGGCTGAAACAGGGAGGGGGGATAAGAGAGACTTCACTTTCTTTACGCCTGGACTGCTTCACCTCCCAGAGTCAGCGCACATCACCGTGCTCGCTGGCGTTCAACTGTGAAGGACAACAGGTGGGTGGTGAAGTGCAGAGCTGACATCCGGGCCCGGGTCCGAGACGAGGCTCGGGCGCACTGAGCGCTTGTGCACCCCTCACAGGGGCGCTCCCTTCGCAGGGGGTGAGCAAGCCGAGGCCACGGGGCTGGCTCTGAGATCCACACGCAGCCTCCAACGCTCACCCGCTGTCCTCCTCCCCGTGCCTCACCCCACACTCACACTCGGTGGTCACTCAATACCTGTGTCTGGCTAAAAAAGGGAACGTGTGAGAGGCTGGAACAGGTGCACCCTGCAGTCATTACGGGACAGAGAGATTTCCGTCAGCCAGGCTTAGCTTAACTGTCTCCTTCTCCTGGGTGAAGCTCAGGTTTCCGGGCTGTAGCCAAGAGACGCCGATTTTCCAATGGCTTAAATGGTCAGGGCTCCTTGCTGCTGTGGGCTCAAGAGGGTTAATGTTTAGGGTTTTTTTTTCCCCCTCGCCCTCCATCCCCTTCCCAAATGACTGGCCCTAATCCCAGAGCTTAGCAAGGGTAGAATTCCAGAACACCTCAGTTCCGGACCTTGTGTGGCAGGGGAATGGGAAACAGTGGCAGGGAGAAAGGCTGAGAGCAGAGCAGGACAAATCGGAGAAGGTTATTGCAGGCTGCGGCTGGTGCGATCCTCACGGTCGCCCAGGGCAGTCTCCTCCTCACTACTGACACTGATGTATTAAAAAAATAAAGAAGGCTGTTTGCTCCTGTGGGTTACCTGACCCCTTAGCAATGCGCCCTGCATCATACTTACTCTGAGTGGTGGTGACATGGACGGACGAGCTACTCACAGACAGAACCGAGCTGGACTTCACTCCCCTCCACCCCCCGACTACCTTTGCAAAGCAAAGTGACCTTAAAGGCAAAAGACATCTGCTGAAACCCTGTTGAGATTATTCATATGTTTTGATTCCTAATTCAGAAATAATAAGTAGTTCATGGGTTCCAAGTTTAAAAATATATTCATCATCTGGTCTCCGTCACAGCATGTATCCCACTAGCACAGGAGCGTACGCCACAAGAGGCTCCCGGACACGGCCCTGTGCCCGTGTTTCCATTTAGCCACAGGTGACAGCCGGCATGGCCCTACAGCTCCTCTCCCCATTTTATTAAAAACCTATTTTAAGACCATTGTCAAGAAGAGTGACTTAACTCCCTGCAATGTAGGGCTTACAGCCTGGCATGCTGTAAATCCAGCTCTTTCTTGACTATTCCTCAGAAAGGCAGAGAACCCAGAAGCTTAAGAAATGAGAATTTATACTCGGCTTCAAACTCCTGGTATAAATCGACAGAATAGCCCACAGGGGCTCAGCCAGCCCCAAACTTCCCTTTGCCCAAATACACAGGTATGCATGCACATACATATGTGTGCCTGCATATGCATGTATGTATAATGTATCTATAGGGTGTATATGTGTAGACATACAGCATAAAACATAAACATACATGTATAAACACAGAATACATATACACACATGTGTACTGGCACACATACAGCACGGCTACTAATCAAAAATGTGGCACCTGGCCCGTAGCATGCTCACCCGTCCCATCTGCATCTCCCTAGTGAACCCTCTTCCAATCCACAAGGTCAATGTTGTATCACATAAATGCTATGGAATGAACTACATACCCTTAAAATTAATACATAGGAACTTGCACCCAAAATGTGACTGTGTTTACAGATAGGACCTACAAGAAGGCAACTACAATTAAATGAGACCATAATGATGGAACTCAAATCCAACAAGATTAGCACCCTTATAAGAAGAGATCCTGGGCCAGTGAGATAGCTCAGTGGACTAAACGCCTGCTTAGGCAAGTACAGGGACCATGGTTCGACACCCCACCCCACCCACAGCGTGCTGGGCCAGCCACTGAGACCCGGTGTGGTGGTGCACACCTGTAATCCCAGCGCTGGGGAGGCTGAAATCAGAAGAGCACTCTGAGTCTGGGCTGTGTAGTGGGACACTGTACCAAATACATAAAAAATAAATAAATAAATGACACCCTTAAAAGCTTGCTCTCTTTTTCTACTAGGGAAACATATAGTAAAAAGGAAGAGAATCCTCACCAGGAATTGAACCCTACAGACCTTGGTCCTGGACTTTCTAGCCTCCAGAACTGAGAGAAATACATTTCTGTAAGCCATGCGATCAGTAGTATTTTGTTACGGCAGTGAGAAGACTAGGGCAATGATGTTCACCGCACAGTGCGTGACTGGGCATAGCAGCGTCACACTGAGTCTCTGAGGCTTTAGAATCAGGCCTTGTCACATGTCAAGCTGGGAGTCCAAGCGTAGTCATTTTTAGATTCTTTCTGTGGTCTGCAGAAAGATGAAAATGAAACCAGGTATGTGGACTGAATGAGGATGAGAGGGGGGGAGAGAGAGAGAGAGAGAGAGAGAGAGAGAGAGAGAGAGAGAGATCCCGACAGCTAGATCTTAATTCTGCTCACTCGCCTTTCAGAGCATGTGGGGCTATGTTCTTGTTCTCGGGCACCACAAAATAGTCCTACATTGTGCCAAAATTCTCTCATTCAGCTTAAGATGGCACAGATTCCCTTTCTGACCCATAACCAAAACAGCCCTAACTAGGAGCCATTAGGGCAGACTTTGTGTTCTGAAGCCAAGTCCTATCTGCTCCACACAGATCAGCCATGCTACTTCTGCGGTAATAAAAGGTGCATCAGCCTACATTCCACAGAAACTAAAATGACAGACACCCACTGACTTGAAATCAACAGGTACACTTGCCAAAGAATGCTCTCTCGCCAAGCACAGCCCCACGTAAGCTCTAGATAAAAACCAATCTTACGCAGCACAGACTTCTCTCGAGGGCCACAGATCTTCCATAGATACCAGGATGCCATGTTTCCCCCTCCTACTTGCCTCACACACAGGGCATGCATTCAGGAAGCAAAGAATAAAAGGCCGTTTCCATTTTTGATCCCACCCTCTCTGCCAACCATACCAGGCACACATCTGCTAGAATAAATGGTTGCTATAGAAATCACCATTTTTGGAACAGGCAAACCCAGTGTCTATGAAGAATGCAGCCATTTCGGTCCTCGGTAAAATCTGTGGCCTTGGGACTCAGGAAAGTCTGAGAGGACAGTCAGTGCCTCGCAGTCACACTCGCCGAAGATGGGGTCACAACACCTCGCATCTCGGAAAATCCATCTTGACAGCCCAAAATGGAGAGCTGCTGACAAGAATGGAGATTATGCTGGAAGTCTCTATCTTAAGAGTAATGTCAGAAGTGGGAGATGTCCGTGCAATGCCAAAAAACTGTATGCGACATAGAGGGACAGGGCTTGGGACCTGCGATCATCCAGTCTTGATTTTAAATCTTGCTCTACCCCTTAACATCTATGTAATAATCCTGGGCAAATTACTTACCCATTCCAGGTTTTGGTTTCGTCGTCTATAAAATGGAGACAATCAAAGCCCATATTTCATAGGACCATCATGATCATCAGATAGAATAATACTTGTAGGCATAACTGATGTCCAGATTTGAGCAATGTGTTTTGCTAACTATCCATGGTGCTGCTAAGATTCAGAATGAGATAGGAGAGAAGCAAAGACAAAAGACAGAGCCCTGGGTTTTGTGTGTTGAGTTGGGGAGAAAATAACTGCCCCATCTTACCAGCAGCCAACCCAGGGCTGGACTTCCACTCTGGCTCCTCACCAAGACTGCACACTGCCTTCAAAAGCCAGAGCGTCCTGCAGTCAGTAGGTCCACCGTAGGACCATAGGACCATAGGACCGTAGGACCCAATGCTGCCTTTAGTGACTTCACACCGGCAGCCTGCAGTTAGCCATGCTGAGATTATTTACATTATGGAAATCAGCAACTGCTACCAATCAGGTGTTTTCCCCTGGAGAATTAGTGGTTAACCATTTCCCAGCTCATCAGTGGAAGAACTTCCTCCCAAGGAAAGTGGGATATGCAAAGCTTTTGATACCTAAGGTTGCGTAGAATTCTGTAATGTCTCTGAACTCTGGTCAGGCAGGACTTCCCAGGAACAGTGCCTGGGCATTCTTGGCTGGTGCTTCAGTTTTCTTTCCAGCTGTTTAACTATGGAGACTGTGTTCTTCCTGCGATCATCAGCAAGACTTCAATCTACCTTCGTGGAGATTCCTCCTCCAAAGAGAGGCGCTGCTCACTCCAGAGCCAACAGCCGCAGTGATGAGAGCTTCCCGCGCAGCAGGGGTGCTGGAGGGAGGCAGCGCACCTAAGAGTGGGAAAGCCGCTGCAGCAGCAGCGTCAGGACTCAACGCCATGCTCGCTAACTGTGCAACACCAGGCAAGACGCTCGACCACTCTGCACTTCAATCTGTCCTCTGAACTATGTTGCAGCAATACCATACACTCATGACAATTAACCAAAGTAGGATTTTTTAAGGCACCTGACAAAGAGTTAACGTAACCTCAATGCTGCTAGTACTCAAGAGCTACTGATCTCCTACCACTGCAGAGCCCCAAAGAGAAGTCTTCTGCCCACCCAGGGGAGATTAGCAATTCATCATGCTCTCTAATGCAAAATGTCCGTGCACATCCTCCACACAAGAACAGGGGACCTACGGACATCCTGGCTTTCTTGTTTCACAAGGACAGGTTTTGCGTGGCCTGTGAAGAGCAGTGGATCTGTGTTAGAGACATCCTCGAAGGAAATCCACAATGAGGGCAGGGGAGATGGCTCAGTAGAATAATCACTTGCCTGGCAAGCGCAAGGGCCTGAGTTCAATCCCTGGTTCAGCCAAAAAAAAAAAAAGAAAAGAAAAGAAAAAGAAATCCACAATGAGAAATCTCACAGGTGGCTCCAGCTTTAGCAACAGGGACATAAGCGGTAGAAAACAACGGTATACACGCGCAAGCTCGCTCGTGCTCGCTCGCTCGCTCTCTCGCTCTCTCTCTCTCTCTCTCTCTCTCCCCCTAAACTCCATCATAGAGGCCAAGCTGAAAAGTCAACCTGAACTCCAGGTCCCTGCTGGAGCAAGGCACACATCCCTTATTCTTTACTGCTCCAACCAAGGCTCTGTTGCTTGGAGTCAGGCAAAAACCATGAAAGTCACGGTGGTGCCTGATCACAGAGGCGCACTCCCGTCCTCCTTTCATTAGAAGCCTTTTTCTCTTCTTAGTCCCTCACTCAAGACTATTTCTCTTGCACCTGTCAGAAACAAGAAACAGAATATGAAGCAGACACTCAGGTTCTGGCCACTTTGTTTTCCTGGACCTAAAGAAGGGAGTTAGTCTGATGTAAAAGCATCTAACTACAATCTCCAACCACTGTGATCCCAAGAGGTAAGCTGGAGCATGAGGCAAGCCCATCACCACCACCCTCCAAACAATCCTCCCACTCTCCAGCCTGTGGATTTTAAAATCCATGCTCCAGACCTCATGGATTTTATAAAGTAATCAAATATGGAAGAGATTCCACACACTAATTTCAGACCCACCTGGGGTCCTGTGATAAAAGTCAGTTGTGTGTATACAGCCAAGGATTAAAATTTCATAGGGGCATGATTTCATCGGTCACTAACTACAAAGAATTAATTAGGAGTGAAGGGAGAGCGCCTGGCTCGCGAGTCCAGACCTAAGGAAAATATCTATCTCTTTTTCCCAGACGTCAGCATACCCATGAATAAAGGTCTTTGATGAAAACACTTCTCATGATTCAGAGGACTCCGCGAAGACTGTTTGCTACAGTGGAATTCAGATACTTGCTGTTCTTATTCACTTGAAAACAACACCAAAAGTCAATGAAAACAACTGAATCTTTATGTGGACATCTTCCGCATGTCAAAACATCCTTCCTGTGAGACCCGCTGGTAATACACAGCTCCCCACACAAAGGTTTTCTAAGATCTCAAATAGCAAGTCTAAGAGAGAAACTCAGGTATCTTCCCACCCAGAACCTCTCCCGCGTCTCCATCATCCACCAGTTACCAGCTGCAGACTCTCCCCCGCCAGTCTTTACAACCCCTCTTGGTGCACCATCTGTCCTGGCCTTGGCTTCCCCTCCTCTTCATTGCTACCACCATCAGCCTGCATCTTTGTACACACAAATCACTCAACTGGCTCCGAAGCGAAGGGTGTTCCAGGCTGTTCTCACACTCACCCTGATGCCCTGTGGGACAGGTCTCCTTCTAGGACAGACTCCTAACACCACGCCCTTTCAACAATGTCTCTCAACCAGGCAGAATAAAGTCCACATTACCCTGGTGAGCAAGCAAGGTGTTCACAAAAACCTCCACCTTCTTCAGTGGAATAAGTGACTGCCTGGCAAGCTCAAGGTCCTGAGTTCGATCCCTGGTACCACCGCCCCCCCAAAAAAAAGCTCCACCTTCCGTCTCGTCCCCATCTCCATCTTCCTGTATACATACTCCAAGCCCCAGTGACACCTGAAGATATCAACAGCCCACCCAGCTCTGCCCAGGCTGCTTTCTCCTTCTGGGATGCCTTTCCCTCTTGTCCAAGCAGCCTCTTTTTCTTGTCCTTTAACATATTACATAGAAATCACCTTTTCAGCAGCATCCTATCCGCAGCCCCCAAAAGTACTATCAATGGCTGCTTCACTCCCATCTCCTTACATCTGATTCTTCCTTTGTTATACTTCTGTGGTGGTGTGATGTATAGTATCTATGTATGTGACCACCTCGCTCCACTTGCTTATTAGATTCTTGGGAACAAAGACCAAGGCTTTAGAGTTCTATGTCTCCATTGTTTCGTATACAGTAGGACTCATGAACAGATAAATCAAACGTGATCGTACCCCTCCTGCAGCTTCCACGGCCTTTCCTAATTGTCTTACGTAGTATTTTTACTCTGCTTTTTTATTGCAGCCATTGGGTACTAGTTCTAACTCCAAATTAAAAGCCAGGAGAAAGGTTACGCCTCACCATCACTTCTCCAACACAGCCAAACACCTGGAGTAGGTATTCAGTAAATATTTGATGAGTTCAATAAAGTGAGTTCAAAGCTACTCCCCAGTAGAGGACTAGCTTTAAAAAAAAAAAAAAAAAAGCAGCGCTCAGTCACCTACTTAGGAGGCTTGCAAGGCTTCCAAATGCTCATATCTGTCTTTTGAGCCAAGGTTACCGAAGGTCAGATTCCAACCTGCACAGGGGAAGCTCAGCAAAGCTGAGAAAGACTGCACACTTGAGGTCAGGGACCCCCAGGGTCTGTCATCTCCACTGCTGTCACTCCATGCTTCACCTACAATATCCACGTACCTTTACTCTTGTCTCTTCTAGGCTTTTCTTTTCTTTTTTTTCTTTTTTTTTTTTTTTTTTTGCAGAACCGGGGATTGAACTCAGGCCCTTGCACTTGCCAGGGAAGTGCTTATTCCACTGAGCCATCTCCCTGGCCCCTCTTCTAGCCTTTTCTGCCTGCAGTTCCAGTAAATCTTGGGGCTGGAAGTCACAAGTGAAAATTCTTCCCACAGGTAGAACAATGTAGACCTCTAGGCTAGAGTTATTTTCAGCGACTTTTGACTCTGCTACATGGACGTGGTAGGAGGGATGCAGCCAGCTGGCCGCGCTCTCAGCGAGTGCGCGAAGCTGATGCGCAGCTCCCAAAGCCAACCCCTGACCTCCCACGTGCACACCAGGCCATCACTTCTGCTGCAGAGCAGGAGCACTGCCTGCCTCACTGTCCCTCTTCCCTCCCTCCTCCAGGAAAGATAAATTAGCAAGCTGTCAGCAAAGGACAGCCAAAGCAGTTGTGTTTCTGTAAAGGGGCAGTGGAAGTGTCTTTGATTAATGAAACCTTAATACGCGCCTGTTAGACAACCTCTCTCCAGTTGCTCTGAAGGAAGACAGATCCCTTCGGACAGGCTTGAAAATGAAGGGGGAGACCTCGTGTGCGACCACCAGCCCACCAGGTGCGAACAAGCACCACCCCAGGCAGAGGCACAGCCTCTGGGAGCCCTGCAGCGGGGGTCAGAATGTGGGGGACCCACTGCTTGGCCCCTGAAGAACGTGGAACTCTCGCTTGCTCACTAAAACCCACACCTGCCCTACGTGCTAAGAGTCCTCTTGAAGTCCCAACAATAGACATCAAAGCTGACATTTGGGAGTTGAGATAACAAGGAAGGGCTGTTTAAAAAAGAGGGGGGAAGGGAAACAATACCAACAAAAAGGCTGCCTCACCTTTGACCTCTGAGAGGAGACTGACCAGAAATACTCTGTACCAGAGTGAGCACTCTCCCCGCTATGCTCTACTTCTGTGCGTAGCAGAATGGCTGCACGTTCCAGAAGGCCCTTTCCCGAAACAGTGATAAAAGGCTGAAGCTCTTTAGGTGGGGGAAGAGGAATTAACCAGAGCAACAGGGCTGCAAGGCTGCAATATTCCATCCTGCCCCGTATCCTGCACACGCTCTCTGCCTCCCTCCTCATGCAATAGCGGAAGGAAGGAAGGAAGGAAGGAAGGAAGGAAGGAAGGAAGGAAGGAGTGTCCCGAAAGCTTTATTTCTATGCACCTAGCCTGTCCCTATAGGAAGCCCTGCAGCACCCTGTAAAAAGCAGTGCATGCCTGAAACATTCCAGGGAACACATTAACTTCCATCCTGACCTCTGTCCCATCTATTGGAAAGTATGTTCTGTTCCTGGAAAGAACTCTGATAAGAACTAAAACTTTTAAAAACACCATGCCTTAAATTATTTCCCTGCTCCCTCGGCAGAGCCAAATCCCCAATGCTTCAGCAAAGATAAAGGATCAATCCCACTGGAGAAGAGTAAAAAAACTGTTCATACTTGCGACAAGAGCTGAGAGTGCAGCTCAATGACAGAGCTCTTGCCTGGCACATGTGAGGCCCTGGCTTCTATCCACAATACCTGAAATTTTTTTCTCAGCTATGTAAAAGGCCTAACACTTGGGAGTTGAGATAATGTATACTGCAGTCCCCTGTGTCACCCCTGCCAGTCAGGTCTCCCTCCTACCCCAGTCATCCAAAGCAACCTCTCTTCACACCTTACTCTGTCCCTCAACAAACATTCACTGGTCTACTTTGTGACAAGTACCAGAGATACGTTCTCCAACTGGAATATCAGATTATTCTAGACCCTAAGATTTCCAATTACTTTCTAAAAAGATAACGACATATAAATGGTACTGCATCTTGTACAGCAATTAACCACTAAGAAGAATATATGCAGTGTATTATTTGTTGAAACTGTACTTCCGATTGGATTTGAAACTGTCTCATTGCTATCTGTTTATCAGTAAAACTTTGAAAAAAAATAAAAATAAATAAACATTAAACAGAAAAAAAAGGACAATAAGTTAGATAAAATTTTCTTATGTATTGCAGATGATTGATCAAAAGGGCTGTACTATGACAAAGTGGAAATTCGTGTGTATTAAAAAAATATCATGGTTGTTATGCTACAATAAAAAAAATAAAAATAAAATTCAAACTCTAAGTCTGCAGGTATCAGTATTGTGAGGATATGGCATACTATTTATGAGACAAATCTAGCGGCCACATTCTAGTGACCATGTTCCACAGATCTACACTTAAACATAGC
>NW_004524656.1:11417003-11442576 GCF_000260255.1 Octodon degus
AAATAAATAAATAAATAAATAAAATAAATGGTACTGCATCTACTGAATCACCTGAAGATTATAAGACAAAACCACAGAATGAAATTTTTTGGTAGTAATTTTATCTATATCACTGATTAATCAACCTAACAGAGAAGGAATAGAAGCATGGTTCCCATATGTACTTAAAACCTGGCTTGCCTGGCAAGGGTAAGAGCCTGAGTTCAATCCCCAGTACCATAAAAGAAAACTTGGCTTGCCCAGCACGGTGGCACACACCTATAATCCCAGCACTCAGGAGGCTGAGGCAGGAGGATTGTTGGGAGTTCGAGATCAGCTTGGGCTATAAAGTGACCTCAAGTCCAGCCTGAACTGCATAGCAAGATTGTATCTCAAACAGACCCCCCAAAAAAAATCTTGGTTAATCTAATGAGTATGGACAGTGCAACTTTTTGTTGAATGATGAACAAATGAATATACAAATAAATAAATGAATGCCAGGTTTCAGTTCAAGAGTAACTGAACTGGAAAATAAGTAAATAAAGTTTTAAAAGACTAATTGAACTGAACAAATAGCTAGATACGTGGCTGCTTCAATGACTTTCATAGAGTTGATTTTGAAAG
This sequence comes from Octodon degus, assembly GCF_000260255.1. Taxonomy (NCBI): domain Eukaryota; kingdom Metazoa; phylum Chordata; class Mammalia; order Rodentia; family Octodontidae; genus Octodon; species Octodon degus. The sequence goes on from NW_004524656.1 coordinate 11,417,607, forward strand.
ACAGCCCCAACCAGCTTCACACAGGAGGAGGGAAGGACAGAAGGGGCACTCAAAATAGGAAGAGGGACAACGTGGACCTCTGTGTCTTATTTTACCCTTCTTCCTGAGCAAATTTGGAAATCTTCAACTGTAGAACAGCTTTGAGGGTAAAGCCAATGACTTGCTCTCTGTCCTGCATGGACGACCTCACGCAAGGCAAACACCTCGCAGGTACTCAATAAATAACCTGTGCAATAATCCGTCAGAAGTCACCTTCAGGCAAACGGGGTGATTAGGGTGCAAAGCCCCTGAGGTGGGTGCAGGGACTTCTTGCCTGCTTGTCTCTCCTCCTTCCCAAAATTTCATACAATTTCCAAGTCGACGTCTCAACCTCACTGCTGCCAATACGCTGCAGCGCCGTCCTCAAGGCCTCCAATCCTTCTGCAGCAGCACACGAGTCTCAGCAGCACGCACAGGAGAAGAGAATGAGCGAGAGTCCATCTGTTTGGTCAGCTACTTACTACTTGCAAATGGCTGCTGCACACTGACTGCTAAAGACAGTGCAGAACCCAAAGACGAGCGAGACGGGAGACAGTGTCTGTACTCTCAAGTGGTGTTCTAAGGAGGCAGATTAGACAGGCAGAAAGTGGCATAAGCCAGGTAGCAGGCAGTATCTTGAGAGGTTCAAATGAAGCGTGGAGAAATAACCTAGCCTGATGAAGCCTGCGTTTCAGCGGGTCTCACGGAGAGGCAGGAACCCTGCCCTCCCCACTGCAGCTCCAAGAACTGGTCTCTTCCGAACATGGAAATCTCGCATGAGGAGCAGGTGCTAAAAAACACCACAGCAATCTTTCTCTTGGAAAGAAAGGGTCTCAGAAGACCCTTTGCCAGAGGGGGAAACATCAGCCTCCTCACATTGTTTATCCCCCACTCCACCTGTCCTCCTCAACTGAGTACCTCTGGTCCAATTCAAATTCTGAAATGTGACCAGCCACGAGTTTACACTCTCCACTCTATAGATATTGCTGTGACATTTTAAAATTAAATAAATAAAAACGGTGTAGGGTAAAAGAGCTTACACTCTAAATTATAGAATAAATGATAGACTGAGGAAAATTACGGCATGCATTCAACAGATGAAGGACTAATTTTTTTTTATTTCCACAGGAAAAAAATAGCAACAAGTGTGTAAGGAAAAGGCAAAAAACTAGTACAAAAGCATGCAGAAATGTTCAGTCTTTGATGCAGTTGAATTTACCCAATTTTTTTGTCTGTATCTCTTAGGGTTTGTATATGTCCTTGTAATATATATCACATTATTAACTTTTTCAGGGGTGGTACTAGTGATCAAACTCAGGACCTCACGCTTGCTAAGCAGGCAATTATGCCACTGAGCCATCTCCCTGGCCCTATATCATGTTATTTAAAATACATATCTTCTACTCCTCCTCCTCCCCAAAAGATATATCTGACAAATGAATACAAGAGAGACATTCTTTATTGAAGTGGGTCTGGCAGCCTCAAAAAGGAAAAGACTCCAAGTAAAAAAGGAAGAGGAAGAATGTGTCTCAACAGTAGCCAACAAAAACACTAAAGATAAATAAATTCAGCGTGCTGGCATCTGCAGACCTAGAAAAACAAGGCTACCGATTAAATTAATTAGGAAAACCATCCACAACAAACCAAGGAGAGGGAGACTGGCAAGACCACGCTGAAGCAGTGTCAGAACACAGGTGTCAGAGGACAGCGTGTGGAAGAAGCCCCAAGGGGACGCGCAGCCTTCTGTAGGACACGGTGGTCTCTGCATCCCTGCGTCCCGTTCATAACGTTTGTCTTGGCTGAGGTTCTAAGCCACAAAAACATCTGTACGGAATGAAGCAAGTCATTGCAGTGAAATCATTCTGGAACCTTTCAAGATATTTAGAGTAATTTCATGAAAGGACAATGCAGTTAATGTTCCCCCACTGGAGGAACAATCTTGTGGTTCGCTGGGAGCGCTGACCCGTTTCTCTCTCTTCCTATTGGTGTGAAGTGAAAGGCCGGGAGGGTTCAGAGAAGGAGTGAAGAAGCAGATACACAATCTGAAATACCCAGGCAATTATATAAGTTGGCTTTAACTCTGAAACTCGTGCTTAAATACCAGTGGTATTGCCTTCAGCTCTCTGAAAACTACAGTATAATTAGGTTCACTCAACTTAAAACATGTCCACTCATTACATTTTTTTCAACATCCAGCCAAGTTATTACACACACACACACACACACACGCTCCAGATCGCTATGCCAAAAGTGTAACACACCCTCAAGAAACAGCAAAAACATGTCACTGCTTTCCAGAAACCATGCTCGTATTTTGTGACCTTCCTTAAAGATAATGTTCTCACGATTAATTAATTTATGAATAGTTCTCCCCCCAACATGCACAACAGGTTCCATGCAAATTCTTGAGCTTTTAAATTATACTGTTAATGAAAGCAAATAAAGGCAGTTAAAAGGCAATTTGCTCAATTGGTGTTAATATTTAAGCACAGCATGTGTAAAAACAAGATCACAGAATTCAGTTTTTTACCAAGAAAACTTCAACCCAACTTCACTTCCAAAAGATCAAACGCGTTACCAGGAATCTTTTTTTTCCCTCTACCCTTCAGCATCAGGTAATGAGGCTTTTTATTAAGTAAATATTTCACATTAACCTCATCCGTTTCTATCACTTAGAAATTCTAATCTATAAGATCAAATCAACTTAATCATGTTTAGATTAGATCCTGCATCCTGAAGGCAAATGAAATTGTTTACCTCTTCTCTGCTTGGCACATCCCAGCACCAAGACTTGAAGATACCGGAAAAGAAAGACTGATTCCCCCCACCTTCCTGTGCCTGCTCTTTCCCCTGCTGCCTGCCTGCTTTCTCGGAATCTGCATCAGCCTAGCCAACCTACAGATTCTATTAAACCAGCCTATAAAAAGCCCCAAAAGTTCACTAGCTGGGCCAGAGCTTTGGTCATGGCTTTCCCCAGAATGTTCCTCAATTTCCTATGAAAGAGAAAGGCATCCAGGAGGAATGTGGAACCCACTGGAGGTGCCAGGTTACTGCTTCGGGGATCTGCACACAGGGTGCCCCAGAAGGCCCTTTTAAGCCCCATCCTCCACCTTAGTGAGGGTCTGGATTAACGTTCTGAATCTCTGAGAAAGCCCGAGCCCCTCCAAAAAAGGAGCAGGGAAAGGGGGAAAGGTAGAGCTTGTCCACAGCACTGACGGTCCCACCACCAGAGCCCTAAGCACCTTGCCACACACACACAGACCATTCCCACACTCTTCATGCCTGTTCTCAGAGCCTAAATCCCTCAAAATATCATCTCATTGTATTACAATGACAACCAATTAAAGGCCTTCAAAGCCCTTCAACAGGAGGCTCCTGCAGAAGTGGTGGTCGGGGACCTGTCACACCCCTCCCACCTCTCAATTTCATGGCTCTTTAAACCCAGCCCAGTTTCCCTATGGCTCTCTGCAGCTGGAAAGCCAACCCAAGATTTCTTTTTTCTTTTTTTTGTGGAACCGGGGATTGAACTCAGGCCCTTGTGCTTACCAGAGAAGCACTTAGAACCCAAGATTTCTGTACTTTCCCTCAACATATCACTCTAAGACAACCAAGTCTCCGGAGAGATCTACCCAGTTTATAACACATCAACTCTGAGAAGCCAGACCCCTGGCCCGTCACTGGGGGGCGGCTCCTGGGCAGCTTCTCTAAAATCAATCCTGAGACTGCACCCTTCCCCCATCTCCTCCTTTCTCTCTCCGACTACCCTCAACTGTTCATTCCCTCAAACCATTTCTGCTGGATTAAGGGGAGGCCTGGACAAGGATGTTTACGTTAGGCTCACTTCCAGGCCATAACCCGTCCTGGGGGAACACATTCCTGATCAGGGCCATGGAAAAAACTATGCAAAACATCTGGGCCTCTCCGTGCTACCAACTCCAGCCTTGGAGAGTTCTGTCAAGCCCCGTGTCTATCTAGGAGTTACAGGCACCAGTCACAGGGGATGGGGCCTAGCCTCAAGGATCTGGGATGTCAGGGGAAGGCGTGGTGGACATTTTTAGTTTGGGCAAAGACCTGGTTAAAGTCAAATATATCACATCTCAGGGCACAAAGATCCAACCTCAACGTAAGCAGATATTACTTCAGGAAAGCCAGAATTTTCTGGAAAAGCAACACAGCTAGTGAGTATGCAGCAAGGTTCTTTGGACAGCCACGACACTCACATGGAGAGTTACTAACAGACTGGCCCTTCCTCTGGAGAGAGTAACAGACCTCTCAAGGACAGAGGCCTTAGCCTCTTCTCCCTCCTCTGTCTCAGTCCTCCAAAACCCACCCTGCCACAATTACACCAGCCACTGGTTAGAATGACAAACCCACCCTGTCCTCACCCCAAAAAGCAGGTCTGGCCCACAGATGACACAAATAAAGAGGCAGGCATGACCACGGTTAGGGGAAGCCAGTTCTGGCTGGGTGTCCTGGCCTGCCCATCACCTCTAAGCAAGCCTGCGCCAATATCCACAGAGAAAATCCAAGGCATCAAGACCACACGCCGAGCAATTAGAAAATCCTGGGTATAAATTCCAACCATCAACTCAGTCATGGACTAAATATCTAAATCTCTTTGAACTTCTCATCTGTATAGATGAAGTTCTCAACAGGCTTCCACTGACCTGTGCTAGACAATGAATGAAGCCATGGGTCCCACCAAACCTGAGGCTGGCACACGACAGGTGCAAACTACCCTATACCTAAGGAAGAAAACAGCCATCACCAGCTACCCTCGTCAACCCTGACTGGCAATTTCCCAATGCTCTGGTGTCTTTAGAGAGCTGAGTGGAGAAAGGATCAGGAAGGAGAAGAAAAAGGGAGCTCACCTTCGAGAATAAGAAGGCTGAGAGCTAAGGCTGAGGAGACCCACGAATAAACACATGACCATCAACACCTCTCTAAAGATCAGCTACTGTGACAATAATGTAAGCCGACTCGCACAATCACCCTGGGCTTTCCTTCTAAAAAGCAAAAAGAAGAGCCAGTGACATAGCTCAGCGGACAAAGCTCCTGCTTAGGCAAGCTCAGGGACTATAGTTCAATCTCCAGCACCACATGCTGAGTCGGCCCACTCCCAGGCTTGCTGAGCCGGCCACCGACACCAGGAGCAGTGGTACACGCCTGTAATCCCAGCGCTGGGAGGCTGAAAACAGGAGGATCACTCTTGAGTCCTAGCTGCACAGTGAGACCCTTTATCAAATACATACAATTTTAAAAATAAACAAAAAAGAAGAATCCAAAAATGCTGGAAATGACAGGCACTCTAGCCTTCAAGTCATGAACTTCTGTAGGAAAAGCCTTCTCGTGGTGGCAATGTTTTGTACATTCAGCTGCTCTCTGTGTCTCTAGTGTCAGAGCCTGGGGTTTCAGAGCTAAAGCTGGCACGAGAAGACCATCTGGGGTTGCTCTCTGACACACAGAAGTTTAAATAGCTCAATGAATGAACCCAAAAATTAATGAATGATAAAGCTGTACGGGGTCGGGGGGGAGCTGTACGGCTCCCATCCACTTACAGGCAGCACTCACAACCCTCCCAGCACCTTCACAATGCATGTTTGCTAAGTACCAACAAATAACAATAATAGTAACAAAGGTGGGAGGTGGACAAGGACAATGATAAAACCATGAAAAGCAAGTCCCAAGTTCCCAACATATTCGCTATTCGCTCCAACTTAGTTTGAAAATCCCTCTCCTCAAACAGAAGGGAAAACCTAGAGGCCAGTGCACAGCATCTCTGTGCCCACCCGCCTAGCCCAGCTCCACTCCTCGATGATAAGCTTTGTCTCTAAGGTCATTTTTACCAATATACGAAGAGCATGTCATTTCCCCCAAGATGCATATGGATATCCTCACAACCCAGTGGGGAAAAAGCCTCATACCCACCCTGGAGAGAAGGAACACTCTTTTACTCACTTTTAATAGCTATAAAATTGTTCTTTGGGGGAAGGAAATGTAGCGCTGCAACTACCTCAGTAGACTAAAATATCATGTTCTTTGAAGAGAAGACACTGTGGGAGAAAGGTTCTCTGAAAGTGATCCACCCCACCACACGAGAGAGACCGTGGCAGTTACTGGACTCGTTCATGGAAAATGACCAGGAGTCACCAAGGAGGCCAGAACCTGGGAAAACAGGGCTAATCTGAGACTTGAAAGAGTTAAAAACATCTGAATGCCAAGTGTTTAACAGCATACCTTACTGGCCAATAAAGTTCTTTTCTAGAGGTCATCAGAAACAAAACACACACAGGCTTCAGGCAGGGGAGTCTCATGAATCCTGAGGTCTCTTCCAGGACCTGGATTAGAACCCACCTCCCTGTGTTTGGTCAAGAGTCACTTTTCTAATGGGCAAGAGGATCTCACTCCGGCTATAGCCTACAGTGGCAGTGTGATGTTGGGCAAGTCCCTGAGCCCTCAGAGATTCCACTTCCTTATCTAGAAAATCAAACCAGGCCCCTGCCACCTCAGATAGTGTCACCCTAACAAGTACCAGCGCTGTCTTCCTCAGGGGAAAGATACACCTGTAACATGTCCATCTGTACTCCTCAGGCCAACTGATGAGGTCAGAGCTTGTGGAAACAACTATGCTTCTAGAAAAGAATAATAGAAAACAACTGCTGATTGGGTAAGGACGTGCTGAGGGCTGGGCTGAAAGGCAAAATTCTGTGGAAAAAGATACTAGAAATCCATGGTTTTTAAGGTGGTAAGGGGATAAGAAGAGCTGAGAAAAATGAAGCTTTCTTTTCCACCAGAGAAGAGAAGATGGCGACCCTCAGGCCTAAGCTAAGTAAGTGCTGAGGATTTCTTTTTATTTTCCCATATAAAACATCACAGCAATGTTTATTAAAAAACTGCAATGGAAATAGAGGTCACCGTGACCCCCAGAGTGGGTAAATATAGAGATGAAGTGGGCTGGGAGGTAAGGGATGCATAAACGCTCCACATGGAACACCTCAGGAGGGACACTGCTGCCTTGCTACTAAGAATAGTCACTCAGTGGGAAGGGGAGGCAAGAGACACCATCAAGACCAACATTTTTCTCCTAACAACCCTCCCCTGTTAAAGGTTAATACAGACCAGAGGGGTAGAGGATGGAGGAGGGGAGAGCAAGGGGACAGAAAAACATTATGCAATATTAGAATGCTACTTTTATTTTAAAAGCCATCATGTGTAAAGCATTAGTGTTTTTTGAAATTACATTCTTGAGTTAATTAAATGGACAATCTTTTATACATAAAAGTGAAAGAAAGCAATTAAAAGCTAAATGAAGAAAAACCGCCTTCCCCTGGCGATCTGGGCTATCCCAATCCTTTGTATTAACATTGAGCAAAGACAAGGATCTCCCCAGAACCACTGTCCAAATGTCTCTTTTATGGCACCCTCGGTGACAGTTTGAAAAGGATTTGTCTTCCTTCTAAGTTTACCTATGAGACTGTCAGGATAAGAGGAGGAACAGAATGGCAGGGGGAGGGAGGGTGGAGAAAACCCTCACTTAAGCAAGAGTTTATAAACAAACAAGGGAAGCCAGAGACACCAGATCTCGGCCTTCAAGGAAGCCAGCAAAGATGTCCCAACTTTTTGTTTCTCTCACCTTCACCAAAGCACAGCCCTTCACCCAGGTCCTGACCCAAGGGAATTAATTTAGTCAGCTCTGGTTCTCAGGCTCACTGTAAGATCAGAGAAGTATACCCAGAACACAAGAGAAACTAAGGTGAATTACCAGGAGGAATCTCCTCTCCACACTGCTGTACCTGTCGAGCAGGCGCCAAAGCACACACTGGCCTGTTTACAGATGTGTCTTCCTCAGGTGCAGAGACACTGTGCTGTGGCTAAAGCTGGTGGCCTACTCTGCAAAATGGGTCAGGAAAAGGGAAGTACGCGTGCCAGTGTGTCAACCAACCTTGATCTCAGGGGAGACAGCGAGGTTAACCTACCCTTTTAGCAGCCTAATGAACTTAATCTTGCTACTCAAATGGCTGAAGTCAATGAGAGCCCCCACAGGAGTGTCCAGATGACAAGAGACATGTGTACTCTCTGGTATCAGCAATAAGCATACCATAAACTGGCCGGTATCTATCCAACAAAACCGTTTTCCTGTGGAAACAATGGAGAGGCTATAAAGACGCTCCCTTGTTTTGCAGGCTGACTGGGCCGAGTCCCATAGTGCACTGCACCCGGGGCTTCCGGACTCCCTGGCCTCACACAGCTCCCACTTCTTGGCTTCCAGGAGGCCCTTCTTCACTGCATCCGACGATCAGCCCAGAGAAATTGTGGAGAATCCACAACATCATCAAAATAGAGGTGTATGAACCCACTCTTTCCTCCCTGTTAGCTGTTCCTTGGAAACACAGAGCCTCCCACAGGGCCCGACATTGATGGTTAGCAACTATGGGCCACTCTTCTTTCCCTCTTGCTATGGAAAAAGGGGTAGGTAGTAGAGAAGCACAACAGACACAGCCTGGTGAGAAAGAGTAAGAAACGCTCAAACCTCAGGTGAGCTTGAAAGGAAGACTTGAGGTAAAAGCTGATGTCTTCTATCCACTGCCTCTGACATACTCACAGGCCAGCGCGTGCTTGGTGACTACTCACAAAGCTTTGCTTAACGATTTCCCTCCTCTGCTTCAGTACTGTCAACCCTCAAAGGAGGAACTATTAGAAGGCAAAGAACAGAATATAGCTAATTCCCAGTTTTCTATACATGTTTCAGCCCCAGCTGAAGCAGAGAATCTAAATTTCTACTCAGCCTAAATATGTCAGTGAAGAAAACAGCCTTCTATCGATGTTGCCCGATTTGGTTTCTGATCCCTGCTCTTCTTAGCAAAAGAGCTCAAAGTGGGCAGTGCAGCCGAAACGCCAGCCTGGGAGCAAGAAAGGAGGCTGAGAAAAGATAAGAAAATGGGATGGAAAACCCGCAAATTCAATTATCCAACCCACACACCAGGAAGGCTAGTTAAATTTCTCTTTGATTGTGCAGGCTCCAAACCCACACACTAGGGCCAGGGAGGGGCGCTGAGGCAACCGCCGACCCCCCACAGCCCCCACGCCTCCTCTGGAGATGGAGGGCCTGACACCACTCCTCCAGCCAAACCCGCACTCGGCTCTGTGGTTGAGCAAGTTCATCTTGGGCCCCCACTCATGAAAGGAATTCAGGATGAGTTAAACGTTACCTCTATCTCCACCCCACATCTCCTACCCCATCTGATAAGCACTAGAGAAAACATCCTGTGTGCAGAGGGTGAGATGTTGATGCGGGTGGAGGAACACCAACGACACAGGGGCCACCAGGAGTTAATCCCCTAAGAAACAGGGCCCCAATCTTTAGAAGGTTCAGAGAAAGCAAAAAGAAGAAAGATCGCACTGGCTGTCACATGTGGTCAACAGAACACACATTGCAGGTTGACACTTTACCACCTAAAGCTAAGAAAACAACAACCAAAACACCTTTAATCCTAGCAGATGGCACACATGAAAAAAAAAAATAATTAAAAAAAAAAATAAAGAAAAGAGAAAAAGCATGCTTCAGCAGAATGTTCAGGCAACTGGCAGTTCTGGTGCCACTCACTGCCCTGGCATCCATTACTGAGTTAAACAGCTCTGGTACCAGGCGGGGTCTGAACTTTAATTCTACTCTTGTTGCTTGAGTCCCACCACACAGGGCCAGGCCCAGGGCAGAAGAAGGTTTTCCATGCCCTCGAGGCTTCCACCTCCCTGATCATCACCGTCCTGCGGTTCAAAAGCACACATGATTACCAGAAGTGCCCACTTTATAGATCACCCGTTTCCGTGTCACCGGCACACTTGCCTTCAAATAAGGTCGCCTAAGGTTCCCAGCAGCTTAGCAGAGCAAGACCTATTGGTCTGGCAGGGTACCCATGTTGATTAGCTGGGTTAATATGGGGACAAAGAAAAGGCTTCAGGTGACTCCGCTGTCCCTCAACACACAGCTGGCCCTGGGGGCTACGCTGAATGTTGGCAAGCATGAAAGACATCAAGCCTAAGGAAGAAGCCAATCAGACAGCCTCCTCTTTTCTGGAATCGCCCCCAGGCTCTCCTGCCTATAAAATTCTCCAGGCACCCAATAAATAATTGAGTGTTTACCTCTTACTAAGCACACCTAAGGATTATAAGACCAACTTGAGGCTACCAGCAAAATGGACCCACCTTTCTACACACAGCAAAATGATCCCATCTCCCGGTAGCTTTACCTCCCTGTACATAGGGGGAAGACTTACCTGGGAGAAAGAAAAATGTGAACGACTGATTCCACCTTTTCCCTCTAACCACTCTTCTGCTTAGCATCTCCTGTGCAGCTGTGATGGATGAGGACAGTGATGACGAGTGACAAACCTTTCTCCTGAAAGCCCCAGAGTGAGAAATTCACCAGGATCCAGGGACGATCCATGCATAAAAAGACAAGCGCATGTTCAGAACAGCAGCTCACCAGCCCGAAGCCTGCTGCGATTTCAACCTGAACTTGGCTGCCAACAATGCACCAGTGCCCTAGAACTGCAGTAAGAAGTCTTTCCCAAAGTGTTTTTTAAGGCTGTTTTTTCCAAAAAGGGTATCACCTGAGAGTGCATCTTCTGCAGCGCAAAGCACTGAGGCCCATGTGAATGGACATCTCAACCATCACTGCTGGGGTCGCTGCCAATCCTAACGTGCTCAGCAAGACAAGGCACAGCAGGACACAGGCCTCCAAACCAAAGAAGCCCTCCATGCTGAAGCCAAGAAGCAAGGGGAAGTGGTGCAGCCCGAGAGAGTTCTACTTCCTAGACCAGCGCCCAGTTTTGTGAATAAAAGAAATTAAAAATGACATGGAAAGCCTTGCGTGCCTCCTCCCCATGCAGGATGCCACCAATAACTTTATCACTACTGCAATACTTAAAAAATAAGGAACCAACAAATGAATTCATCTTCATTGATGCAATGATAGGAAAAATACAAAGACATAAAATCAGGTCCTCTGCTCCAAAGAGGAAAATGAAAGACAACTAGTCTCTATAAGAATAGCTAGGGGGCTGGGGAGATGGCTCAGCAGGATAAGCGCTTGACTGGCAAACGCAAGGATGAGTTCAATCCCCAGTTCCACAAAAAAAAAAAAAAAAAAAAAAAAAAGAATAGCTAGAAGGGGGCTGGGGAGATGGTTCGATAGAATAAGTGCTTGCCGCGCAAGTGCAAAGCCATGAGTTCAATCTCTGGTTCCGCAAAAAAAAAAAAAAAAGAGTAATTAGATGTGTATGTATCTTTTCATTTGATCTTCACGATAACCTTACAAATTAGCCAAAATCATTCCATTTTACATGAAGGGAAACTGAGCCTCAGGGACGGGTACATGTTGAGACTTAAGGATGCACAATTTAACAGGGGGCCAAACTCTCAAACTAGACCTATCTTGACCCAAAATTCAGGTTCTTCTGCCCTATCACATCATATTACAATGCTGAATCAGTTATATTCTTATCATCCCCCCCCCCAAATCAATCAATCTTTAAGAAAAAATGCCTCTATGGCCCCTAAAGAGCTTCAGTCCTGAGCTGGAAAAAGTACGGAGGGCTGGGGAGTAAGCAAATACTCTTAATCCCTTTACAGCAGGTAGCTATCTAAAGCGCACAAACAAAGCCAGAGCCCAGCACATAATGTCCCTAGCCCTGATCAGCTTTCTGGATTCCTCAAGATGCTGGCCCATGATAGTAGCTCAATAAAAGGGACTCCAGGGCCACCCATCCTCCCCAGAGTCCATCTGGATTCCCAGACCTTAGGTGGAAGGAAGCACTAAATTCCTGGAGTTCAGAAGTGAGGTGACTGACTGCTGTTGCCAGCCCCACTCTGAGTTTGTAATTACCCTAGTCTTAGAAAAGGTTAATAATTCCATAAAGCCAGATAGGCCACATCTCACAGAAAGGGCCGCAGAAAGGATGCTGTTACTTCAGCTCCAGTACTATACGGTGATTAAAAATACCTAAATAACAAAAAGGGTCCTCCTTGTGTTCCATCTTTTTCCATCGGTGCCTGGTAGACGCAAGATGCAAGGCCCAGCTGGCCAGCAACCCAAAACCCCCACACTGCTCTTGGGGTGCACTCCTTCGAGGTGGAGGATGAAATAGGTGTTTGAATCCATCTCAATTTAAACACTATATTGTCATCCAGCCAGGCCACAACCACAAAAGTTAAGGTAGTATTAAATATATACTTGCCCCCCCCCAAGTAAATCAATCACCATGCCTACAGTGTGACTCAAGGGTAGAGAAGGTAGAGCTTTCTCCTGGAATCTACGGGCATCCAGCCATGCAGTTGCAACTCCAGCAACCTCATTTTGGGCCGGTGACCCAACCTCACTCTGTTCTACTACCCCAAGTATCTCCATCCAGTGTGTCACCTTGGACTGAGCGTGAGCAGAGAAATGACTGGAAAAGTCATTTGCCATCATATGGAAAACAGGCAGGAAAGGGACATTTTGCCACTATTGATTAAGGAGAACATGCCAATCTGTGTTAAAGAACACACAAGCCAAAACATGAGATCTCAGAATGGATTAGCATCATTAAGAGATCGTGGCCCCGGTCCACAGGACTGTGACTGCCTGCACAGCGCCGCCGCCCAAGCGGCAGCTGCCAATAGGGTGATCTATCAAGGGCTCAGGTTTCTCTTGAAACCTTTAACTCGCTTTTTTTACCAAACAAAGCAAAGAGGACTGTTTATGTGTGAGTCTAGGGGAAGCCACAGAACACCAACAGAGGTTGGGAAGGCCGGTTGCTTCTTAGGTGTGTGGACACTAGCGGGGTGTGCACTATTATTAGCACTGGCGAGCACACCAACACGATACATGCCTTACACGCTGCTCATAAATTGCTCCCAAGCAACGTGCTTAGAAATGCAGCTTTTTGCACTGAATCACTCGCCCAAGAAGAGCAGGTACACCACTGCTGATCTGTTCCAAAAGAGAAGACCACCAAGAGGACCAAGGAAGCCTTCCTCCTCTGTAAAGTCAACAGCCTCATGCCCTACTCCCTCCAACACCACATACACACGCACACACAAGCACAACCATCGTGCACTAACTTGAGCCAACACCACACTGCCTTAAGAACCACCAGCTTTCCACTGGGCTGATCATGAGACTATAGTATCATCCACCAGTTAAACTAAAACCCAGTGGAGACTCAGGTTAACATGTTTGGTTTTTTAGCAGCTACTTTTGTGTTTGTTTGTTGTTTTTTTTGAAAATTTTATTGATAGCAGCTACTTTTGTCACTGAGGCTTTTTTCTTGGTGGCTGTTGTTTTCAAGTGTGGAAAGATCAGGGGGCTTGAGAGAAAAGAACTGCAGTAAGCCAGGTACCAGGAGAGGAGATAAATCTAAACAACACCTACACTTCCTTATTAGGAACTACACTCCTTTCAACTGACCACATTGTATCATTATAAAATAGATTTATTACACATAGAGTACAGAATACCCACTTTTCCTCCTGAGTGGAGGGAAGAATCTCAGGCCGGGAGACTACTGTTTCAAAGTATAATTCCATCCTTAGAAAAAACAAAAATCAATAGGGCCCCTCTCTCCCTCCTCCCTCAAGCACGGTTGTTTCAGGAGGATATGGGCCTCTGAAACGCAGCCTTAACAAACAGAACATTGCTCAACTGTTCTAGAGGCAGGTGTCATAAACAAGCAGCCACATGGCAAACATATTGATTTCTCAGCCCTTATCTCGCGGCAACCAGTGCTCAGTTACCAGGCTACTTTAATATGTAATTTACTGCGGGGAGAAGAGAGCAGGGCTGAGGATGTCTGAAATATTTACTGTAGAATTCGGCAGGGCCACAGAGGCTTGTGAGCAAACACGAAGAATCCTGGCTTGGAAGCCACAAATGGTTGCGAGCATTTCCAAACTGCTGAGCTTGGAGGCTGCCCTGCAGGCTTCGCCCGGGCCAAGAAGCCGCTCCCCTGGCACGGCCAGTCGCCAGCAAGTGTGTCCGCGCTATGACAACACGGCGCACCTCCACCTTCACTTAAACACAGGCGCCGTCCATTCCATGCGAAGAATTGGACTCTCCTTTGCACCTCGGCCCACCTGACTCAAGATTATATAAAGAAGACGGGGAGGTTAGGGTTTCAAAGGCTCGCAAGAGACTGTCAGGAGTCAGCTCTGCCTTCTTTTTCTTCTTCCCTTCCTTTTTTTTTTTTTTTCCCTGCAATTTAAGTCAGACTTTTTATATATCCCAAGCTGCGAAACACCAAGAAAGATCCAACACTAATTAAAAGCAATCAATGTATAGTTACATTAAGTGGGAAAGAAGCGCTGTGTCTGGCGTTAAAGGTTGTAAGTTTAAAATAAACCTAGAAATGCCAAAGTTAAGCTTTCTCAGATCCACGCCAGCGCGCCCACACGCCTGGTACTATATATACGGTGAGCCCCGTACCTACACATGCTGGCCATTAAGCCCCGAAGCACAGAACGCGGCTGCTGGCTGCAAGCTGCCATGGGGGTAGAGGAAACTTCCATTTCCAGAACTTGTATTTTCATCTCGAGATCCTAACTTATTTGGGCATGAATTTTTTTTTTTTCCACTTCAAATTTCTTTAGGAGTTTTAAAATTTTCATTTAAATAAAAAATCAAACAGTGGGTGGGAAGGAGAGCAGGGAAAGTTTCTGTTCCGAAGCTCACAAAATCTCTGGCTAAATCTGCAACCGTCTGCGGGGGACGAGGCCCGGCACAGGTGGTGAGTACGTGACCTCTAAAAGCGTGGCATGCAGACACCAGGTCTGAAAACACCCTTTCCCTATGACATTTTGCAAATCCAGACTGAAGCTTGTTTCTCACCAAAGCCCCCTTCTATGTAAAGCTATTATTTAAATACAAAAAAAAAAAAGAAAGAAAAAAGAAAGAAAGAAAGAAAGAAAGAAAGAAAGAAAGAAAGAAAGAAAGAAAGAAAGAAAGAAAAGCAAAAAGGGAAAAAGAAAAAAAGGAAGGGCAGGGAGCAATTAGTAGAAGATTCTCCTCCAACTTCTCACTCAGGTCAACGAGGAAAAAAAGTCAGAGCCGAGGAGGAGACGCTTTATCTAGAATCAGATGAGTTATAAACACACCAGGCCTCAGAAATAGCCACAGCACTTCAGAGAGAAAAAATGACTTGAACAGTAACAATAAGGGCAGCTGATGAGGTGGATACCACACACTCCAGTCTGTAGGCAACATGATTTTACAACAACAAAAAACAACTAGCAAAAAATGTTTTAACAGCATGGTGCTCCAAGTATTTATTTAAAAAGCATTTTATCTCCAATCCCGGGCATCACAATTCACATAAAATGTGTTTGTACATTAGTGTAAAAAAGTTTATTACTTTAACCTTTTGGGAGACTGAACCCAGGGCCTTTACACCTGGCTGCATCCCCACCCACCCTCTTTAATGTTTTTGGGTTTTTTGTTTGTTTCTTTGTCCTTGAGACAGTCTCACTAAACTGCTAGATTGCTCAGGCTGGCTGCAACTTGAAGCTCCTGTCTCAGCCTCCCAGAGGGCCAGGACGACAGCGTGTGCCCGCACACCAGGATGACAGCGTGTGCCCGCACACCCGGCAATCCTAACCACTTGTCAGTCTAGTGCCACTGGAACACCAGCAGTGCTGTGCAGCCACCACGTCCCTAGCCACAGAATTTTTTCACCTTCCTCAAGGGGAGCTCAAACTCCACTAAGTTTTCATCCCCCTTCTTCCCGCCTCCCGCCCCTGGCAATGTCTCACCTACGGACCCTCAGATAAATGGAATCATATAATATTTATCCTTTAGTGTTGGGCTTACTCTCAACATAATGTCTTCAAGGCTTATCTTATTGTTGTCAAAATCCTCCTTTTTGGGCCGGGGAGATGGCTCAGTAGGATAAGCGCTTGAATGGCAAAGGCAAGGATCTGAGTTCAATCCCCGGTTCCGCAAAAAAAAAAAAAAAAAAAAAAAAAAAAAATCCTCCTTTTTAAGGCTGAATAATATTTCGTTGTGAGTGTTGACCACATTCTCTCTATTCCCATGTGAGTTGCTACCACCTTTTGGCTATGGTAAATAACATGACAGACCTGAGTAGGCAGATTATCTACCCAGCTTCCTGCTTGGGGTGTAGACCCAAAAGCAGAATTACACACAAAAAATGTGTATTTGGTCTGCTGAAAGGACCCTGTCATCTATACTTTGGTATCCAACACTCATCAAAACCCCCAAAAATATATAATTAGGTGAAAAAAAAAAAAAACCTAATGGGGGCAGGGGAGATGGCTCAGTGGTATAAGCGCTTCCCTGGCAAGCGCAAGGGCCTGAGTTCAAGCCCCGGTTCCGCAAAAAAAAAAAAAAAAAACTAATGTCAACAACACTGCTCAAGTGGGAAGCCATGAGAAGCTGTGTGGTCATAGATGCACCCATGAAGTGCAACTGTGCCGTGGGCTGGGGGCTCCAGCTAACACCCCTCTGCTCACTGACTGGGCAGAAGCAAAAGTTCTACGGTCAACCCCAGAAATGCACCTTAACAGAAGATTCCTGGGAGCCCAGGCAGGCAGGGGAAGAGTTTAATGAACAGCCTCGATATGCCTCACAGCCACTGTGAAGCAACTGTTAGGAACACCGGCATATTTCCCGACACGACCTTATTTAAACCTGCTGGGGACTAACTGTACTCGGCAGCATGAGAAAACAAGCCTGTTGACATTAAAGGACACACAAACATGCAGGCGACCGCAAAGCCCGAGCTGCCCATCCCTCAGCACCCTAATGACGTGAAATACCAAGATAAAGTTGTGTGTATCTCTTTAAGATAGGCATATTCTAAAGGTTCCTATCACATCACAAATCAGAAATGATAGATAAACCAAACCCTCCGAACTTTAATGAAAGCCACGACCACATCAGCTCTCCACCGTCCGAATCCCAGCAACATATTTCAGAAGCTCAATCGGAGATAAAAACCACAGACAAGGGAAAAGGCAATTGTAGGTTCCTCTGAGGGAAGTCTATGATATTAAAATGTCCATGGTTGTTCAGACTACGAGGAATTTACTTTTTTCATAGAATAAACTTTTTTTTAAGTCTTTTTTTAATACAGTGTCTTAAGTAGATCTTTTGGAATTTACAAGATAAATACTGGTAATTTGATTCTTATCTTCTCTAAATCCAATTCTAAGCCAATTTTGTGTAAAGGACACTAATTATAGCCTACAGGGAAAGAAAAGGTAACCTATCAGAAAGAGTACACTTGGAACATTTAAAAGGCTAGGGGACCCTGAAAAGTTTAATAGATTTCAAATCTATTGCAGGACGAATAATAATTAGTTAAATGGAAATTATTCCCAGGGCCTGGTTGACTTCCCAGGACCCCTTCAGCTTCTTGTCAATGCAGTGTCCAGAGTGGCAGAGTGACCCAGGGTTTTTGCTCTTCCCCTGAGGCCTGAGACTGGCAGCGACACTCAAGAAAATGAAGCTCTGATGAGTAAAACTATGCCCCAGAGGGGAGAGAATCAGAATTTCTGCAAAAAGCTAAATTCTGCCCTGTTAACAGGTCTCTTCCTACCTGCTCCATATCTGTAGTTGAGAAACTGGTTACGTAAGGCACTGTGCTTTTCCAACGCTAACCTTAAAGACAACCACGACGGCGGGGTACATGCATATACATCTGCGGCCCTCGCTACTCCCCCACCTTGCTGTGCTGTTTTTCTTGGCCTTGGTCACAAACAACAGTCATGCTGATGGGATGTCGCCATAAACCCCATCTGATGTTTCCAGGCCGCTCCAGAAGTGCCTAAACACGCAGAGAGGGCTAGGGCTCCTCTAGTGCTGAGCCACAGTGACCTGGCACCTGGCGTCCCATGTGCTCTGGAGGTGCTGCTGGCTGGTGGAGCCCACAAGCTGGCAGAGGGATCAGTGGAACAGATCTGAGGGGTCTTGGTCTTTGGAAATCCAATGAACTGATGGCTCAAGACGTCTCACCAACACAGCTTTCACTTCAGGACCACTCAACCACTGAGACCTTCTCCGGACCAGGCATCTCATGTATCTGACATCCAGCCCCACCCAGCTCATCAAGTCACAGGCCCGGGGTAAGAACCACATCCTCCCACAAAAGGCTATCTTTTCTGATTCACATGAAAGCCCTGTGCAGCTCACGGGCAGCCATGAGCCTACACAGAAGCTTCCTGAACATCAAGGGCTCTCTCTGGAGGCGACCACCTCCTTCCTACTGCCTGCACACCTACATTTCCCGCTGACCCCTAGACACCAAATACCACCCAAACAGCCACGGCATCACAACCCACAGTTGGCCTATGTCTTCTTTCCAAGACACACCTTTCTAAGTGGCCAATGTTTCAGCGCGTAAATGAACCAAGATCTCGGACTATATAAGTAGACTAACTGGGTTTTTGTTGCACTGAAAGGTCCAAACAAAAATATTTGTGAAAGCCTATACTGAGGAGCTTAACCAGAGAAGGACTCCAGACCGAACCAATGACGTCATCACTTCCAAACACACAAACACTGTAAGAGAAAAGTAGCTCCTGACAAGTCAGTTTAGACCCACCCAGAAATAATCTTGGCCTGTGATATACTGTCCTAAAGAGCTGGTGTGGTGCCTTTTCTCAAAACATCTAGAAAGTGGACGTGGACTAAGGGGTCAAGATGAAGACGTGCATTTTTCTTACAGATTAGCCCCTCTAAGAAACCACACAGCAGAAAAACGGGTGCTGGCTACAGAGAATCTTCTCATAGGATGTTCCTGGATCCTTCCCAGGCCCCAGCCACGTTCAACTGCTGGATACAGTCGTGGCCCAAGGGCAAACACAGTGAAGAGATTTTCTGAGGCTACTTCAAATTCTACCTTTAGGCCCAGGTTTTATCATCTTTTCTTGGGCCATGGGCTTATTTCCTTCTATGGGTTCTTTGGCTTACACTCATCTTATTTACCACATTTCTGGAAGACAGGAGAGAGGACTGTGCCCCTGGGAGCAGCAGCAGCAGTAAACAGAATGGATAAAGACATGGGAGCCAGAGAACAAACTGTCACCAGGACACCCAATCCTTCACTCTGTAGCTGGGGACACACACTCCCACCTATGAGTTGCTCACCTCCCCTCAACAGACCACCCAGAAACTGCAAGATGGCGCAAGGTAAGCACATAACCAGTCCTCACCATCTCTTCACAGTGGGTGTGGTGGGGGGTCACTGCTGGTTCCAAGAGCAAGGATCCAAAAGTACAACTAAAGGACACAGGCAAAAAACACTCAAGCCTCCATCTGGACTCAAATAGGACGACAGGAGCAGACTTGTCAGAGCTCCCAGGGCAGGGCAGGCGGGGCAGGCACTGGTGCTTTTGTATCTCCTTTAGCAGGGTGACGTTTGGGTGTGGCATAGAGTGTGTGTGTGTGTGTGTGTGTGTGTGTGTGCATGTGTGCGCGTGCTTTCATATTCCACAGTATTAATCACCACGATGTTCTTCCAAATCACAGGTGACAAACACAAAGAACCCTCTGGACTGGAAAGTTGGTCCTCACTTGGGCTCCTCAGACTCACCAAGGGACTATGTACAGCCCGGTCAGCTGGGAAGAAAAGAGCCCTGTGTCAGCCCATCCTATGTGTCGCGTGGGCCTAATCCTTCTGCGAGCCCTGCATATCACGAAGGTGCTATTACCCCCACCCTGCCCATTTTCAAGATGTACAAATCAGCTAAAGCTCAGCAAGGTAACACATGGGAAGAGGAAGAATCAAGATTTAAGCTACAAGGGACAAAAAAAGAACTGCCCACGAAACTGATATCTGGGAAACAGAGAACAAGGAGGAGTGCAAAGTCTCCTCAACTCAGTCCCAACCATGATTAGAGTGAGGAGCCCTGGCCTACAAGGAAAAACCTGAGGTAGTCACTCCAACAGAGAGGATCAGAACAGTGGGCCCCACCCCAACCCTGGGCCACAAAATCACTTCTGAGGAGCTCGGTGGAGCCGTCTAAGCGTGCACGTGCTTGCGATTCTGGCAGCAGCCGACCTTCTCCTCCGAGCCAGCCAAAGTGCCGATGATAAAAGGCCTCTTCGATGCTCCGGGCGCCCCACCTCTGCGGCAAGTCCCGGAAGGCCTGAATGCACAAACACAGTGCCCTTTCACCGCAGCCTCCCGGGTCCTGTTTCACTGGGGCCATGAAAGAGAGCACTGTAAATAAAAGAGGCCCGCTTGACCTGCCCCTAGGCCCCGACCTCCTCCTCCACTACTGTAACAGACCCCTAGAACACAGCCTCAGCCCACCAGGCACCAAGGGGCAACATGCTATGGGGTGTCAGTGAGAAAGGGGTGCCCACGTGGGTGTGGCCACTCCAATAACTTGTAAGCACAGAGCAATTGCTGAACTGGCTGCAGGGGAAATCACCCTAGAACACCGTGGCTGGACTGGCTCGAAGGGGGAGGGGAGGACATTTGGTTTTGTTCTCTTTGTCCAGCCAACTGGACAAAAACCAGAGAAGGGGAGCAGGCTGAGGGACTCAGTTCCCTTCGGAGCAGCAGTCACACACAGAGCACACCAAGCCAGCAATCGCAGCGGCAAACAGGAACCATGGCACACTAGGTGCAGCTGCATACTAGGGAAGAAGGAAGGAAGCGAAGGACAGAAAGGGAGAAAAGGAGAGGGACAGAAAAGAAGGGAAATTTGGAAAAGAAAGGCGAGAAAGGCACAAGGAGCAAGCACACTCGTAAATACAGAGAAAGCACAAGTCAAGACCCCAAGTCGGCTCCACCACTCACCAAGCACTCACACAAGCTGACTGATACCCATGGAACCAGGGCTGGGGTTCACGCAAGAGCAGATTCAAGAACATGGCAGGCCGTTCCTGATTACATAGCTATTGCTTCTGTCCTCTCTTCGAGAGGAGGCTGTGCAGCCTTTGACCCCTCCAGCCTCTCCCACCAATGTCACACCAGTCCCAGAAGTGAGCAGATGCTCTGGTAGAGACCTCAGTGTCTTGAGGGGAAAGGCCAGCAGACAAGCCAAGAGCCACCCAGGCAGCAGAGCCAGCAGAGCTGGGACTCCCCCAGCAGCAGACCGGAGGACAAGCTTCTACGCTTCACAATGTATCCCAGAATGGAGGGACAAGAAGGCTGGACTGCGAAGCTCTTACCGACCCCAAACTCAGCCTAACCCCAGACAAGGCTTAAGCCACGTTAAGCCCTACCAACCACTTCCTGACTACCGAACGCTGGGCATTTTTATGACAGGGTTGCAGAGGGAAGACAGAGGCTCCTCTGGCCAGGCCAGACATCCCTACCCTGTTCCTACACCCCACCAGCCTCACTCCGACAGTCCAGAGCTCAGGTGGCAGCCCCATCTCCTCCCGTCCTCCCTGCACTGGAACCCTGGGAATGAAGCAGGAACATTCTCCCAAGTTCTCTCAGGCTTCAGGTGCCCAGATGATGCAAATGGCCTAAACACATAGAAAATGCACCTACTAGGTGAAGCCAACCCATCCTGGGCCTCCCACGGAATATCCTGTTACAAGCACTGGGCAGAGCACAGAGAGTCACCTGCAGGGCCAGGAACTGTCGCCCTGCCCATTTCTGGGTCTCAGTTACACATCCATACAGTGGGCATGAGGACAAGATGCTATTTTCCTGCCTGAGTCTTGTGAGCTGAACCAGACAGACTCCTGCTGTCCCCTGGCACCTATCTTTTTAATTATACGAACAAGCCCAGCAGCAAACAAGTAGCCATGTGGTCCAGAACCCATCGCTTCCTTCCAGAGGCCAGCCTGGCTGCCCCAGGGAGGGCCCAAGCAGACTCAGAGGCTCACACCTGCCATCTGGATGCTTACAAAGTCTCTGGGCCTTTCCAAGGCCAACATCCTGGGATTTACCAGCAAAAATCTAGACAGAAGAGGAGGAGCAACAAGGCTCCCTGCCCCTTCACCTCCATCACCAGCACAATCCTTTACTAGATTCACAAACTGCAACTTACACACAGCGCTTGGGCAACTACAGGTTGGAACAGGGATGCTTTTGGGCTGACCCATGTCCCCCCACACCACATAACTAGGCCACTCCTGTGTCCTCCATCCAAGGCCAAGGTACAGAGGGTCCCATTCCCAGGACTTTGGAATTAGAGCCTCCTCCACAACTCAATGAATGTGTCACTAGTTGCAATCGGTGCTACCCAAACGCTGGGCACTGACACAGAGATTAAAAAAAAAAAAAAAGCCCAGCCCCTTCCCTCAAGGACCTCTTAGTTGTCCTGAAGCCTGGCCAGGAAAAACAACAGGACAGTAACCAGCATATCCAAGCCTCAGGCACAAAGGAGAAGTCCTGACTGCCCTGGTTCAGCTCAGGCACCTACCTCCTCCACTAGGACCCACAGGAAATGATCCAAGAAAGCCCTGACCAGCCCACACTCCCCCTTCATCATCAGCTCCCCAGAAAGCTGTTCCTAAAGGCACTTCCTTGGGACGGTCTCTCTCCAGCTTGTGGTCCACATGGGTGGATCCTGGGCAGAGGTACAAGAGGCAGAGGAAAAGGGAATCCCAGGGTCTCGAGCTCCTATCCCCACAGTACCTGGTCATTTTGAACTGGAGGTGACGCACAGCTTATGGTATATTTACATCCTCAGTTGCATGACAAGGGTCCTGGCCACCAACTATCAAGTAGACCTCACATTCTCCCAGCCACCACAAAGATGCCAATTAGGACAAGATCTGCACTGATTTTGCAGGGGGGAGGCAAGGTGAAAGTAAAAGCTCCAGGGCAAACATGGTTCTGCTTTGACAGTATCTGAGCCTAAGCCTGTTTCCCAGGAACCCCTAAAACCAGCATGTGCTGGTAGCTAACCCATTACTACTTACACTTCTTTCTTTCTTTTTTTTTTCAGAACCAGGGATTGAACTCAGACCCTTGCGCTTGCCAGGGAAGCACTTATCTTGCCAGGGAAGCGCTTATAGCTAACCCATTACTACCACATGCAGCGACGCAGAAAGCTCAGCATCCCTGCTTTATACTAGCACCATTATCCACCTGACAGGCTCCAACTCCTGAAGCCAACAACGCACATGAAACACGTACACGTCCAAGGTACTACACTCACAGGAGCAAAGACGAACAGCAGTACAAGTGAACAGGGCCCCAGACCCTTACTGCAGACACGCACATTTCTCAGGGAAAAAGCAGAGAGTACTAGTATGCAAAAATCAGGCTCATCCACACCTCCTCTAGCACAGACATTCAAAGGAGGCATGGATTTCCAGCTGGAAGCACAGGACAGGAAGTCACCCAGAGGGGCTTCTCGGAGGACACGGACACCAAAGCTTGAGCACTCTGGCCCTGCAGAGAGGCATGCGGAAGGTCGTGGCAAATGAGAGAATGGCAATTCAATGCCACAGCAACAGATACTGAACAGCCGTATGCTGGACCACGGACTAGAAGGCCACAAACAGCACACAAAAGATGGTCCCTTCCTTGAGGGAGATACATGCTAAGGCACACGCTGAGAAACAAGGGAGGGGAAACGTAGCTGGAACCTAGCCCCCCGCCCCATGGCTTTGGATGCTGAGCTAAGAACTCTCATTTTTTTCTCTTAGGGAGCCAGGCTTCAGGAGCAAGGCTCTGCTCAAAGAGGATGTGGTGACAAGCCGTGGTGGGGGCAATGTAAGGAGGACGGGCGGGAGGCCAAGACACCACACGGTTATGTGAGAGAAGAAATGGCTTAAAGAGACAAATGCAAATGTAGAAAGCAAAGGAAAGGTGGGAGCCAAAGTCTAGAATCAAGTGCCTGGAACGAAGGCAGACCCTCTGGCAAAACCAAGGTCACAAAAGAGAAGATTCAAAAGGGACAGTGTTTGGGGCCGGGGAGATGGTTCAGTGGAATAAGTGCTTGCCTGGCAAGTGCAAGGTCCTGAGTTCGATCTCTGGTGCCACCAAAAAAAGTAAAGGGACAGTGTTAAAGTAGCTCCAGGCCCGCCATGGTCTAATTCCTGGCAGGACTGCTGCGCCCTGCAGACACCAGGAAAGGAATGAGACAGAGACCTGGAAGCTATGCACAGTGAGATCCTCAAGGAAGCCAGGAGAAGGCCAAGAATAAGACAGGAGAGAGAAGTGCAGGGGACCCTCGTGGGGAACGTTACGGATGGCAGGGTTGTACGCACCAGCTGTGACACTCCACTACCTCCCCCAATCCAAGAGAAACCTCAGGCTGATCATCCCTGTGGGAAATGCTTAGAAGGAGAAGTGTTTCCTATTTCACAGTTTTTCAGACTTTAAAACATTTGCACAGATCTTACACTTGTTAAGTATCCCTCATCCAAAAATCCAACACCCCTTAAGTGTCAGTAATCCAACAGTTTCAGATTTTAGAGCATTTCCGATTTCAGAATTTTAAGCTGAGAAATGCCCAATCTGCACCAGCATTTGGCATATGAAGAAACAGACTCTAAAGGCCAAGCTGACTGCCCTAAAGAAGGGGCAACATCAGGATTCAAGCACAGCGTCCCATCTAGCGCACTGTCCTGAGGGCAAGAAATACTCGGGAAGCAAACAGGGGCACACAGGAGCTGGGGGAACAATGGTAGCATGTCCCAAACCACCTTTTTTAATTTATTTCTTAAGGGGCCGGGGAGATAGCTTAGTAGAATAAGCGCTTCGCTGGCAAGCACAAGGGCCTGAGTTCAATTCCCGGTTCCGCAAAAAAAAAAAATTATTTCTTTGATACAGGATCTCAGGCCAGCAAGATAGCTCAGAGGACCAGAGCGCTTGCTTAGGCAAGCACAGAGCTGAGCCTGCCATAGTCCCGGGATGGTGGTACACACCTGTAATCCCAGCACTGGGGATGCTGAAAACAGGAGGTTAAGTACCTGTCCAAGCTGTGTATTAAAACCCTGTAATAACCAAATACTTTACATTTTTTAAAAAAAGATGAA
>NW_004524656.1:11442749-11454856 GCF_000260255.1 Octodon degus
AACCGTGGTCCCTGTGCTTTGCTAAGCTTGTTCTAAGTAGGTGCTTTAGACCACTGAGCCATCTCACCAGCCCCTCCTATCTCAGCTTTCCCAGCGCTGGGATTACAGGCGTGTGCCAGCACACCCACACACCATGCATTACCGGGGATCAAACAGGTCCTTGGGCTTGCCAGGCAGGCATTTAGACCATTGAGCTTTCTCCCCAGCCCCCAAACCACCTTTGAAAGAAGAGTATCAACATAATCAAGGAGATCTTGGGGCAAATGGACCTAGAAATTCAAAGCTGGAAAGAACTGATTAGCACCCCAGTATTAAAGAGTTCCTACCTCCCAGGTGGTAGTGAGGAGCAAGTATGGTAGGCAACCCTATCCCTAGTAAAAGCTCAACTTGCTAGCATTTACTGAGGACCCACTAAGTGTTCAACATGGCGTCCGCCGGCAGCACAGGATGAGGGGATGAGCCATCACCATTATCCGAAGAAGAAATGCACTGCGGGTGGGGGTGGCTCAGTACAAAGACAGCAGAGCTTACAAGCACACAGTGCGCTCTGCAGAAGACAAAGAGGAGGGAGCTGCTGAGCCCAAAGCCAAGAGCCTGGCTTGAGCAGGTCTTGGTGCCCAGATGGCATGGGGAGCCCGGAAGAAGGGACCAGACAGTCCAGGTGGCAGTGGGAGTACAGGAGCCATGAAGGCCAAGCACAAAAGCGGTTTCGTTCCAGGCCTGCCCCCCTGGAAGGCGCCTGGCTGCTCTAGGCCAGACCTGCTGAGTGCTCTTGGGAGAGGAAAGAGGGGCTCTGAGGCAGGACAGGTGTCCCAGGTGAGGGGCACTCCAGGCTGCGAGCTGCAAGTGAAAGCTGAGAGAGGTAAGAAATGGAGGACAGAGCAAGCTCCTAATCCAACAGCCTGCAAGACTCCTGACCACCACCCCTGCCCCATCAACACCCTCAGAGGGGTGGGTGGCTAGCGCACCGTCCCGATCTAACACCCTGTCCTCCCCCCAGAGCCCTCCACACTCGCACAGTACCTGCACGCCCCCTGCACACTCACATTGCCACACTACCCTAGAAATGACAGCTCCCAACTGCCCTGTTCAATGCTTTGCCATTTTCCAACATCCGGCCGAATGTCACCACCTCTGTGAATCCTTCTGAACTGTTTCCTCGCCTCTGCTCTCCGTATACCTCACGCATGTGGCAGCTGAGCATATGGCCACCACATAGTCATACTGACATGCTGGTCACAGTCACTTCTTTTTTTTTTTTGTAATTTTTATTTATTTGTGTGTGTGTGTGTGTGTGTGTGTGTGTGGCCAGCTCAGCCCACCAGGGGGCAGGGCTGGCTGGCATGTGGTGCTGGGGGATTGAACTGTGGTCCCTATGTTTTGCCAAGCTTGTAGGTGCTTTAGACCACTGAGCCATCTCACCAGCCCAGGTCACGGTCACTTCTGCTACATTATGAGCACCTGCCTGTGTGGATTCAGTTACACCTCTGTGCTACCTGTATCTTGCACACAGCGGACACTCAGTTGGTGTATCTCGTGGTGTTGTTTGTTCATTTTTGGTACAGGGCATCAGATTAAGGACCTTACTTGCCAGGAAAGTGCTTAAGCCACTGAGCTATCTCCTGTAGTTGGCATATTCTGAATTAAATAACCAATGGCTGAGGCCTCCATGTTCTAGGGACTTCTTCAAATCAAGAGTGATGATCCAACAATGGGTCTTTTTTTTTTTTTTTTATGAATTTAGGATAGAGTCTACAGGGTCTCACTACATAAATCAGACTTGTAGTGATTCTCCTGTTTTCAGTCTCCCAAGCGCTGGGATTACAGGCATGCACCACCCATGCCCAGTCTCAGTCGCAGGGGGTGGAGCCAGCACTGCAGGTCGGCCAGGGTTCTGCGCTGGTTTTTTTTGTTTTGTTTTTGGGTTTTTTTGGCGGAACCAGGTATTGAACTCAGACCCTTACGCTTGCCAGAGAAGCGCTTATTCTACTGAGCCATTTTCCCAGCCTCTCCTGCACTCTGCTCAAGCAGGCGCTTTAGTCCGCTGAGCTATCTGGCCAGCCCCCAACAATGGATCTTGATGAACACTTTTTAATGAATCAGGATGGACAGAGTAGAAACAAAGAATGTAACGAAGACAGAGAATCTCCCTGAGCCTTTGACTTGAGGGATTTGCACACATACCCCAGGCTGAAATGGTAAACGCACAGCTTCCTATGGACTTTGGCCTTCACATATTAAAACAATCAGAGGTGTAATCAAAAACACAACTTTTGAAGAATTCCTGGAACTCCAGGTAAGCTGATCAGCGACCAGCTGTGTGACCAAGGGACCACAAGACATAGCCCTTGGTTAACCAGACTGCACACCTGAGCACTCATCCCAGTGCTATTTTACACCCAGAAAGCAGTGTTCCCAGCTAGAGCCCCACTGCTGCAGGTAGTGACCCAGGCTGGCTGCGTGGGGTTCTGGGGCCACACACTGGCTAGGGCTGAGGGACACCCAGCAGCCTCCCTGCCTGACCTGGCACCTGCCCGGCCCAGCAACCGCCACCACCACCACTGCCAACTGCTACCCGGGACTCACAGGGCCCCACCACAGATCCCCACCAAGTTCAACAGCTTCCCTCCTCAGGAGCCCTTCTCGTCCTGAATAATGAATCCCTCAGCCCTAATTAATCCAAGGAAAGGGATGATATCCATTTCTCCATTGCTTTAAGTTACAGCCCAGTTGAGCACTTTGAGGGAAGAGCAGCCTCAAGCTAAAGGGTCAGATAAGCTAAAATCAATGAGTCACTGCCTCCAAATCTTTTAAATCACCACCTTCCCTCCGCAGACCATCCCTGGGCCAGACACCTACACCGGACAAGGAGTGACCTCTACTTCTGCAATGGCCATCCACCCGAGCGAATAGTAGAAGATCATTCCTACCCATCCGACAGAATATTAAAAATAAAAGATAAATTACTACAGCCGCCAGAAGCAATCATACAGCTCAGAAGAAGGAAAATCATCTGAGAGTGTGTAACCAAAACAATAGAAAGGA
The DNA here is from genome assembly GCF_000260255.1 of Octodon degus. NCBI lineage: Eukaryota > Metazoa > Chordata > Mammalia > Rodentia > Octodontidae > Octodon > Octodon degus. The sequence continues at coordinate 11,445,795 of NW_004524656.1, forward strand.
GACACATATATTAAGACATATAACAACATAAACAACAGAGCAGTGAGCCTAATTCTCCTATAAATTGGTCAGAGTCACCTGGTTATGTCACTCGTGTCATCCCCTAAATTGATCAAACAGTGATATAAAATCTACAATCTCAGAAATAGTCTAAGTGAGGGTCATGAGGATGATGAGATGGACTGAAATTATAAAGGACCCTGGTACCGCCTCAGCAGGGCACAGAACACACCGGGGCTATGGCCCAGGTTTCTGTGACCCTCACCATCAGACAGGCTGGCACATTGAGAACAATCTGAAAATGGACCAAACTACTCTGGGAAAGGAAATCTCCCTCTGCAGGGAGACCAAGTTGAGGCTGGCGGCACAGAGCCCATAGAGCCTCAGAAGGGGGCAGGCCACCAAGTCCTTTCCCCAATCTGGAAGCATAAGACACCGCCTGAAGCCCTGCGGGTGGTTCTCTTGTTCCTCAAGGACAGGGCATGCCTATGCCGGGAATCCTCTACCCATCCTGGCGGTAGGGGCCAGCTGACAGGGAGGAAAGGGGAAGGGGAAGCAGGCTGTACATGTCCTACCACTGATCGCTGCATCCAGCCCCCAGGGGTATCAGAAAAGTCCATGGCTTCTCTATAAGCCACCAAAACCACTTCCTAAAAGGTGGCCTCCAGAGACCAGTGGGATTCAAATAGAAAGGAGACAGACTATGCTGCCTCTGGGATTTTAATTTTCATTTAGGAACTACTTGGGGGTTTTTGTTGTTGTTGCTGTTTTGTTTTGTTTTTCTGCAGAATCGGGGATTGAACTCAGGTCCTTGCACTTTCCAGGAAGCACTTATTCCACTGAGCCATCTCCCTGGCCCCTATTTGTTTTATTTTGTTTTGAGGTAAGGTGCTAAATAAGACTGTCCCCTTTTCTTTAAAAAAAAAAAAAAAAAAAGACAGAGAAAAACAAACCACCCAAACCCCAGTATCCCAGAGCACGCGGCCCTGTGGGCGGCCTACACGAGCTTCCTTTATACAACCACAAAAAGGCACCGGTGGAGCCGGCAGCGAGGGGCCCGGCCAGCACTGCCAGGCCGGCTGCTTCTCCGTTGAGGTTAGCAGTTACCCGGGGCCAGGAGCCACTCGGGCCAACAGCCCATGCCTCGCATTACACAACGTTGGGCCTTATCTCCCCGGGCCACTGTCGGTTTGCAGACACTGTGTACTGTGACAACCACAGCCGAGACTGGCCCACGGGAGATAGCCGTCTCGGCCTGCTATCAGGGAGGTGGGAGGGGAGGCCGGGCGGTTAGCCCAAATTCAGACGTTCAGGTTTCTATTAAAAGACAGGCAGAGGCACGGGTAACAGTCCAGAAGACCAGCTTCACGCTGTCACTTCCTTTGATCCTCTGGCTGAAGCTCCTTGTCCCGAGCCTCCACCTGCTGAGAAGAGGTGGCAAGGCTCCATCCAAATCATTTCAGCAAGCTTTGGTGCTAAATAGAAAATATTGGTGAGGGGTCTTCTTCCAAGCCCTCAAGTTTTCAGACTGAAAACAGAAAAGTGCAGGAGACAGTTGCACGCAACCTTAGTAATATTAGCAGGCAGCTCTGAGCACATCACCATCCTCAAATACCTTTAAGGGCTCTCACCTGCCCAGGATAAAGTTCAAACTTGAACGACAGTTACATTTATTGAGCATTATATTGTTCCAGGCACAGAGTAGGGTGTGTTAAATACATTCCCTCAAATCCCTGGCCCTGACTACCAGTGTTCTTTCTTCTGTCATTTCTACTTATAAGTGGAGTGTGGCAGCACATACCTGTGACCCCAGGACCCTGGGAGGCTAAAGGCCCACATACTGTAAATTTCCAGCCCAACCCACACAACTTAGAGACTTATGGAGACCCAATCTCAAAGTGGGGAGGTACTAGGGATATAGCTCAGTGCAAAGGTTCTGGGTTTGATCCCCACTACCACCAAAACAAAATCCTATTTATCCATCATCACAGTTATACGTAAAGCTGCTGGGGACTCCGCAAGGGCAGAGGACTCACCTGCCCTGTGCCTTGCGTTGATCACCCCACTGCAGGGCCTCCCCCAGCACAGTGCTCAGCACACATGAATGCAGCAAAGTCTTACAAGTCATCATCACCATTACATTATTCTCCTCTCTGTCACAGTGACTAGCACGCATGCATGCACACACACGCACGCACGCACACACATACTTTAGATATTTTAGCTCCACAGTACCAATTATAAGCTCCTCAGAACAAGACCACGTCCTATTGATCTTTGTATTTCAAAACCCTAGCATGAGGGCCGAGCTCAGGGCACATACCTGCAGCCCTACGACTCAGGAGGCTGAGGCAAGAGGGTAGTTTCAAGTTCAAGGCCAGCATGGGCTACAAAGGGAGCTCAAGGTAAGCCTGAAGTGCACAGCGAGACCCTGTCTCAAAAAGACCAGAAAAGGGACAGGGAGACAGCTCAGCAGTCTAAGTGCCTGCCAGGGAAGCGCAAAGGCCCAGGTTCCACATGCCATGCTGGCCCTGGAACTATGCGTGCGCTGTGTGGGCCTGAAATGGGGCATGGTGGTGCATGCCTATAATCCCAACACTGGGGAGGCTGAGACAGGAGGATCACTATGAGTCCATGCTGCACAGCAAGACACTATACCAAATAAACAAGCAAGTTTTAAAATACACTAAGACAAAAAAAAAAAAAAAAAAAAAAAAACCCTAGCATGGGGCATCACCCGTAAATCTGAAGGACTTTAAGTGCATCAATTTACTCAGGCTGGCAGCAGAAAAGGTAATGGGGACCCCAAAGGCAAGTCTCCATGGCAAAACCCACCCAGCACCCTTCAGAGATCAAGATTTGACTGTCCTCAATTGGGTGTTTTTGTCTTATCTCCTCCTTGGCAGAAGTGGGGCACACACCTAAGCAGTGATGGGTAAGATGGTAAAGGAAGACTTACAGGACACCGGGAGGGAGGAGGATCAAGCTCTGGTCCTGGGTGGCCACCAGCTTGCTGTGCGACCTTGGGCAAGTTGTATGCCCTCTCTGGACCTCCAACAATTCTTCCCCACACAAGTATTTTGAAATAAACTATTTTTTTCTGTATTTTAGGGAAGGGTCTACAAGGTGTTCAGGGTCTCACTACTAGATCTGACTCGTAGTGATTGTCCTGTGTACAGCCTCCCAAGAGCTGGGATTACCAGCACGCGCCACCATGCCCAGTCTCATTTAATCCGCTGAGCTATTTGGCCAGCCCTAAAACAAAAATTTTTTTTTTTTTTGCAGAACCGGGAATTGAACTCAGGCCCTTGTGCTTGCCAGGGAAGCACTTACTCTACTGAACCATCTCCCCGGCCCCCCAAAACATTTTAAGGGGCCCTTCCACCTGTACCAATCAATTACTCTTGGTCACCGAAAGCCCACACCTCAGCAGGTGGTGGGAAGAGGGGCAAGGACAGGGGCATCAGATCCCCCTAGATGTTATTCTCCAACTCTCTAAAAATACACAGACAAACCTCAGCTAGGAAATAAGCCAGGCTGTTGCGTTAGCAAGAATGAGAAGCATGATATGAATATGGATCTGAAATAAATGAAAGGGAAAGAGCAGATACTAAAATGGATCTTTAGTAAATAGCTTCCTTCAACCTGAATTCTTTTTTCCCCACATACGTATACTTTCACAGAGCCAGTTGGGGAGCATCCACATCAGCACGACCTGGCCTTAAATACCGTGCAAAACACATAGTAAGCTTTTGCTTTTATTTATGCCCTCAATGGCTTCAATGGGGATGACTCACCCTTCCCTCTTCAACACTCTGTTCTAATATGGTTTACTATAAATAATGCAGAGAGAGACAGAGACAGAGACAGAGACAGAAACAGAGACAGAGACAGAGACAGAGACAGAGACAGAGAGGCAGAGGTAGAGACAGGGACAGAGAGGCAGAGGCAGAGTCCGAGCCAGGTCACAACAGGGCCGGGCCAGCTTACAACCCTAAGGTGCCTCCACCATGCTGACAGGAGAGTGATGGTTCTGCGAAGAAGAAAAACAACATTCCTGGGGCTGGAGAGATGGCTCAGTGGTCTAAAGCACCTACTTGAAACAAGCTTGGCAAAGCACAGGGACCGCGGTTCGATCCCCGGCACCACATGCCAGCCGGCCCCGCCCCCTGGTGGGCTGAGCTGGCTACACACACACACACAATAAATAAATGTAATAAATAAAAATAAATAAATAATTAAAAAAAGAAAAAGGAAAACAACATTCCTCCTCTCGCACTCCAAGTGCTCAGCGCAGGTACTCTCGTGGGGAACCGGCACTGACGGATGCCGTTTGTGCCAGGTACCAGGCCGGTATCTGAACCCAGGAGCTCCTTTATCCTCCCAAGCCTTCTCCAGGCTACTGGGCCTCCATTGTCCCCTGGGACACAAGGGCCAAAGCTCAGTCCATTCTGTGTGACCCCAAGCAACATGTACTGCAGAAGGTCCAGACTGCTTTTTTTTTTTAAATGCCTCCTGAGAGCCCAAACTCACAAGAGGCCAAACCACAAACATGGAAAACAGTACTGCAGCGAGAACCATCTTCCCCAAACCCAGGCCAGCAAGGCAGCCACTCCTTCCTCATGGGGATTCCAGCCACGCAGCTGCAAACCACAAACCCCTGAGCCTTATCCCCCTCTCCCAAGAAGAGAATCCATCAACCTCCCGGGCCAAGCTGACAGCCCTCTCCTTCTAGAACCTTCCAAGGCAAGCACAGTTTACCATAACCATGGCACTTCTCACTCCCCATTTTCACCATGCTCATCCCTCAACAATTCTGGCCATTTCCCAAAGTCAAATCTACCCGCGCAAAAGAGAAGTCGAAGGAATGCAGCACGGACTTCTGGAAAGGCCACAGCAGCATCCGAGGACGAAGGGATCCTTTATGAGGCAGGTGGCTACTCCTCAACAGCTGCAGCACTTGGCAAATGGGGACCCCTTTCTGCTCACAGAGTACTCGCGTTATTCACCTATTACTTCATATCTGCCGGCTGCTAGCACAGGGTCCCACTACCATCAATTTAGCAGCACCAGGGGCCGAGGAGATGGCTGAGAGGAATAAGCGTTTGCCTGTCAAGTGCAGGGGCCTGAGTCTAATCCCCAGTTCTGCAAAAAAAAAAAAAAATTAGCAGCACACAAAACAAAAGATTTCTCTCCTACTTTCTTTCATAGCGTCTCCCTTCAGCCAGAACACCAGGCTTTGAAGAGCCTAGCTCCATGGCTCCGCCGTGCCCGTCTACCCAGTACTGTAACTCCAGTGCACTATGTATGTACTGTGTACCCTCATGACCTCAGGCAAGGTGGTCGCTTTTTGTAAGACAGGGACTAGGAGCTCAGATATGCTACGGAACGTGCCCAAGACACGCAGCAAATACTCCAGAACCTGGGCTTCCACTCAGCACGCCTCACGCACAAACCTGTGCTCTTGCCGTCACTCCACACTGTCCCTAGAAAACACCATTTCCACCACTCTCGGAAGATCTCTTTCTTGGGTGAGGAGCCCAGCCCACCCCCACCCCTAATTCCCGGGCTGTATTTCACTATCTTCAGCAACTCCTGAACTTTGCACTATTTCAACTTGCCGGTAAGTCTTTCCCCGTGGATCCTCCCCGCTCTAAATAGCACACTCCATGATCAGCAAACAGTACAAGGACATCAAAACAAAGCTATCAGTTGGGTGCCTGGCCTTAGCAGCCAGTCCAAACTCTTTTGTTTGATTCTCAGACAGCTTATTGACTAGGTGATGGGATCAGAAGTCTTCTTTTCACCTAGCTTCTTTCAGAAGAAGTGGCAAATTCAGTTAAGAAAAGTCCAGTCTTTTAAGAGTTCAGACTTGGATAGTTTCAGTAAGCACCAGTAACTTACCAGCCAATTTAGAGGACTGTGAGAGGGTTAAAGGAAGGAAAGGCAGGAACTGAAGAAGCAAAGATTACCTGCACCTTGTCCCCTCTTCAGGAGTGGTGGGCACTGGCAACTCACTCAACACGATGTTCCAGAAACTTCTGAGTGTTCACACAAAGGCAGGAGGGGTAGGTGAGAATAGGAAACAATCTAGCCTGCTACAGTAAGTGCAGCTGCCATGTTTGACAAGACCCCCATTCTTGGCCATGGTCTCTCTGGCACATCTGTTCTCCAATCTGAACCAGGATTTCGCCTCCCCACCTGGCTCTCCCTTCTGAACACACTGTCCCTCACCCTGACCCCAATAGTTTATCTTTGCATATTGGAAAAGCTGGCATTTATCAAGTCATCTACTCCTCATAGATTGTTCAACAGACCAAGGGGTTATCAGTGGAGCTGATGTAGGAAGATAAACAGCAACCTCTTATGCAAATAGCACTAAGAATGTGGGCCTGGCTACAGGACAAAAGCAGATTTTTTTTAAAAAAGTGAATTGTAACACTTTTCCTCCATTCCAACTCTTAGAAGCCTGGAAAACTAGGAAAAGATTCTCGGGTAGGTTTTTCACTCCTTTTCTAACAAGGAGGGACGGATGTGTGTATAGGTCCAGCCTGCTTTGCAAGGAAGGGTGATAGCTTCGCGTCAGACTAAAAGAAGTCCTTTCCAGGGCCACAAGCTTCACCTTCTTGCAAAAGCCACTCTGCTTTCCACAGCCTTCAGACCCACCAGAATGTGCTTTGTTTGGACTGAGGAGGTAAATAGGGACCTCAAAAAGGGATGTATTCTCCAAGGCGGGTTTTGGGTCAGAGTGTGGCGGGAAAGGAAATCTACAGCAAACCACAAGTTCTGGGTGCAGAGATGCAGCCAGCAGGACCAGGAGATCCTCTGATGTGTGCTTTTGTAGGGACAGAGAGAAACAGCAGTCTGGGGTCCAGGTGGCATCTTTTCAAACTCTTCTCATTATTCTGAGGGCAAACTCACATCGAGAACCACGAGGCAAGTGGCTCCAATTGACAAAAGAATTGCGCACAGCAAGCTGCTTCTCACACCAGGCTGCAGGCTAGGGAGGGGGAAAACGGGAGAATGACAGAATCCAGGGCTGGCCAGAATGAAAGACTGAATGGAATAGGCTAATTTACACAGGAAGTAAGCACTTACCAGACCCTTCATCTCAACACACAAAACCCTCGGCCATATCTGGAAGCAATTACATCCAGTTAACATGATCTGCTTGCCACTAAAATTAACTGCAAACAGAAATATTTTTCACTTTTGCCATGGCGGGGGTGCCAAGATTCTGCCTATTCTGTGCCACCATCCCCCCCCCCCATTGAGTCTGGCTTCTGAGTATTTAGCAGCTACTCAGCTCAAAAAAACAAAACCACTCTAGTGGCTGTCAGGACACGGAAAGTAAAATAGTGGATTAACTGTGAAACACCGTAGGGAGGGGGAGGCTGTGGAGAAAACAGTGTGGAGAAATTGAGGCGCAGACTCTGCAAGGGTCTGCAGCCTTTACCCCGAGTCCAGTGGAGTCCAGTACGGTTCTGCACACTGAACTTCAAGGAAAGAAGAGTGTTTTTAGAGCCACTCGATTTAGCAGCCGCTTTACTTCGTTTTTAGGTACCAGCTTTCTCCCTTCTGCCAAGGGGCGGGGGCGGGGGGATGCAGGGAGGTAGACTCACACATGTTAGCAGATCCTTAATTTAGCAGATCATTTAGGGGACAACTGTCACGATTTAACTTTTGCATTGAACATTTCCAATCCCCAGTCAACGAAACATCTTCGAAGCAGCTTTCACCTGCTCTCAGCCAGGCGGGCTTCAGAGCTGCTTGCTGTTTGTGATGTACAATCTTCCCACAGTAAGGGACAACTAGAATCCCAAAGGACAGAAGTGCCCTCCTGTGACTGCGCTTGTAGGGGCGAGCTGGTGTCCACTCTCCCCTACTCCCTGGCCATCCCATCCTTTCTCTTGGCTCCCGACCCTACCACCAGCTAAGCGCTTATTTTGATTTTTCTGTGAACTGCTGTCAATGATGCCATAAATGCCAGAGACAGATGGACAGATCTGTTTTAAAGATCCTCAGGAGGCGTCATCTTCCTGCCCCCACGGCCCTGTTTTGGGGCCAGGCTCAGACAGCCATCCCCTCAAAGTGTAGTTCACTCCTTTGTCACCAGGGCCCTTAAAAAAAAAAAAAAAAAAGCAGCAGCAGCAACAGCAGCAGCAACGCATCCATTTGCCAGACAAGTCACAAACATCTTTTCTAAAAGAGAGGCAGGCAGAAGTTCTCCTCAAGAATGAGGTCAGACACTGCTGTTCTCTGCAAAAATCACATTTAGAAACATTGCTCACAGGAAGGGTAAGGGGGACTGCTTACAGGGCCTCTATTTAAGGACTTAGGGCTAAAATGGGGGAAAGGGGTCTCGATGTCATGAAGAAAAAGTGCTATGCCATCCTTTCTCATTTTTAAAAACGTGATTTTATGCCAGGGAGAGATAGCTCAGTGGCTGAGCCCCTCCCTGGCAAGCATGAGGTCCCAAGTTCAATCCCCCGTACCACAAAAAAAAAAAAAAGATTTTATAATAAGGGAATAATTAAAGAAATTCAAATATTCTTTGAAATCTATAATCTTGGGCTGGGGATAGAGCTCAGTGACATAGTGCATGCCTAGCAAGGGCAAGGTCCTGAATTCGATTTCCAGCACCAAAAAAAAATCTACACTCCAAGGCCAAACTGCCAGCTTAGTGCTGTGCTAAGATCCTGTAGGCACCGTCCTACCCGTCGGTGCTGCCCAACGGCACACCACCTCCACGCAGTGGTGAACTGCATCTCAGACCTGAGGACGGGTGCTTGGGCCCCCTGCCCTGGCCAGACAGTCTTAGAGGCAGTGAGTCACTCCAAACCCAGGTTCGGGTTCAGACACAATACCCTCGGGTAGGCCTCCAGCCTGTCCCAGTCTGTAGTTGGTAAGGGTGAGAAATGAGAGAGAGAACCTTCCCCGTAGACCTTGCCCTCCGCCCTCCCAGATACAGCTCTGGTGGCATATGGGATCACTCCTTGCCCTGACGTGTCTTTGTCTCTCTGTCTCTGTGTGTGTGTGTGTGTGTGTGTGTGTGTGTGTGT
>NW_004524656.1:11454956-11457233 GCF_000260255.1 Octodon degus
CACACACACACACACTCTGGGCTGTCACCTCACAGCCACCCAGGCATAGAAACAGTTAAGTTACCCTCACTGCATAAATCAAAAGTTCAAGGCTGCAACATACCACAGTGATTCCCGCTTTACACATGACGAGAACCAGAGAGGGGCTAAAATCCCAAGCATCCTGCGCGAGGTCTCCCCGGCCCGCACAGGTTATGCCACCAGGGTCAGGGCCGGAGACCTTTAGTGGCAACATTCATTTCCTGAACAGGACAAGTTCTCCTGACCATAAAGCTAATAAGAACTTCCTCGAACGGCGAGCTCTGGCTGACAGGGCTACTTGTCACCGGCCACGCAGGAGGAGAGCGCTGGTTCCCATTAGCGGGTTATGATGCCAGGTGCTACTAATAAGGTACCTTGGCCAGAAACAAGAGCCTGCTAAGTTGTCGCTCCCACTCTGGAAGTAATCAGGCCTGGGCTTCGGGGCTGAAGGAGCCTTCTTTACAGAAATGGGTGGGAGGCATGCGGTTCGCCCAGGCAGATCCCAGCATTGCCTAACCTGCTGAATGGCTTCAATACATAAATTTCCAACAACCCCTCCACGTTTCCCCTAGCTGCCATAAAAGACTCCCCCAAATTAACACTAATAATGTTTCCCCCAGCACTCCAGGCCTGATGGATCACCCTGAGGGCCGTTATGGTCAGTCACATCTGCTTCTCACTATGGCAAGGAGCGTCCTGCCAACAGGCCTAATGGCATTAAGATCACAACGTTCCGCTAATCCACTTAGCGAGCAACCTGGGAGAGGGTGGCAGGGGGCTCAGTGGCTCCCTTGTCAAGCTGGGGTCACAAGGGAAGTGGGAGGGAGGGGATAGGGAGGGAGCCAGCCTCAGTGAGAGTCCCCTCTGAGTGTTTTAGGCTATGTTATCTCATTTCATGTTTAAAAAACCACACTGAGAGATCTAGGCTAACCTCACTTACAAAAGAGGACCCTGAGGCTTCACCCGTTGTCACCATATTCGTGATTTGGCGCTAGCATTCAAACCTGTGCTGAGGGCCTGGGAGACAGCTCTGTGGTGAAAGTGTCTAACTTGTATGCACAAGGTCCCAAGTTTGGGGCTGGTGAGATGGCTCAGTGGTCTAAAGCACCTATTTAGAACAAGTCTGGCAAAGCAGCGGGACCACGGTTCAATCCCCCAGCACCACATGCCAGCCAGCCCCGGCCCCTGGTGGGCTGAGCTGGCCACACACACATAAATAAATAAATAAATAAATGGTCCCAAGTTTGATCCCCAGTACCTCAAAAAGAAAAAAAAAGGGGGGGTTCAACCCCAGCTTCATGCTTCTGCGCCATCACTTTCCCTCCCACAAAGATCATGGCTTGATGGCATCTGTCTTGCTTTTTCAACAGGCCTGTAGTACTGGTTTGTGTAAGTACCTGTCTTTACTTCTTATTTCTAGAGATCCAGGTGACCCTAACAAGGTAAGAACTCTTAAAATCCACTTCAACTGACCCAGAATTTACCCTCTTCTTCAAACTATCTGGGATTGAAGCCTCAAACCATGGCACTTGCCTATAATCCCAGAACTCTAGGAGGCTGAGGCAGAAGCCTGACAAGCTTGAGCCCAGCCTGGACAACTCTGCAAGACCTTGTCTCAAATTTTTAAAAAAAGGGGGGGGGGTGCGGGGAGATGGCTCAGTAGGATAAGCGCTTGACTGGCAGATGCAAGGATCTGAGTTCAATCCCCGGTTCTGCCAATTAAAAAAATAAAAAAAGTTTAAAAAAGAGGCGGCTAGGGGCTGGGGACATAGCTTGGCGACATAAGCGCATGCCTGACAAGCACAAGGACCCAAGTTTGATCCCCAATACTGCATGCTGGGGCTAGAGATTTGGCTCAGCAGTAGAATGCTTGCCAAGCAAGCTGGAAGTCCTGGGTTCCGTCCTTGGCACCAAAAACAGTAAATAAACTCCCCTAAAAAACAATCCAACCAAAAAATACAGTAAAATCAAAAAAAGACCAAAAACAAGCAAGGCAAACCAGTACTGCATGCTGTGCCAGTCTTGGAACAGGGCATGGTGGCACACACCTATAATCCTAGCACTGAGGAGGCTGAGACAGGAGAATCAGCCTGAGATTATAGGCTGAGACTATGAGTCCAAGCTGCGTAGTAAGACCCTGTATTAAAATTAAATTTAGCCAGGGAAATGACTCAGTAGAGTAAGTGCTTCCCTGGCAAGCACAAGGATCTGAATTCAATCCCCGGTTCCACCAAAAAAATAAATAAATAAAAATAA
>NW_004524656.1:11457578-11463089 GCF_000260255.1 Octodon degus
GAAAAGAAAAATGTGACTGCGTCTTCTAATAACTTCCTCAGTTACACCTTCTGTGTTAAGTAAGTTCTTCTCTGACCTAAGTTAGATCCTCCCTACCGCGATGCTGAACACAATCTGCTCATGCTGAAGAAAATCAGATCCTGAGCAGAGTGGAAAGTAAGTTAGGAATTTAGAATGAAACAAGGTTTTAATTTATTTTCTTTTTTTTTTTTTTTTCTGAGTTCTTAGCTGAAGCTTTCCTGCTGACGATGATGCCGGATCCCCTCATTGCAGCTGCAGAGATAAGCCACAGGCAGGCAAAACCCAACCATAGTTTTTCCAGACTGAGCCAGCAAAATAAGGACATGGGGGCTTTTAAGGGGAAACAGTAGAAAGGGGAATTTCTGATTATGCTGGAACGAAATTAACAGTATGGGGTTTTTATTTTTGTAAATGGGTGTTTTTTCTCTCCCTTCTTTTCGTTTTTCAAGTCAGCATAAACAGCTTCTATCCCTAGAAGCCGGTCTCCGTGGCAGGACACAGTAACAGTCAGTGCTCCCCGAACCCCAGTGGCCAGACCCCTCTGCTGGAGGCAGCACTCACGCCATCCTCCTCCTCCTCCTCTCCAGCCACCGGAGGAAATGCTGAGGCCTCAGTGAGTCGCCCAGCTTCGGGGAACAAGGAACTAGAGAGGCGGGCATAGCCTGGCACCCTTCGCGGCTTTCCCATGGCCAGCTCTACTAATCTCCAGGGCTTTCCTTGGCCCCTCAAGGCTGTGCCACTGACGCTCACCTCACAGGGCCTCTGGGTGGTTTAAGAAGCTACTAGGAAAGCACTCAGCCCCAAAGCTGATGGAGCTCAAGCACCCCAACACTGCAGCCAAAACCACTCAGCATCCCAAGGGCAGGAACTCTGGGGTCCCCAGGGCCTGGCAGCGCAGTCCAAGGCCGTCCTAGGAAGGCTCCATCTGTGCCCCTCCGCTCAGCCTGCCCCACAGTGACCCACATGCCTGGCCACGTCCACAGGCAACAGGACACTGCATCAAGAGCTGCATTTGGCCCTGACGGCAGCGCAGCGCTGCCCAGCTAAATTTAAACAAGAATTGGGATGACTCACCAGGCCTCAGGTCAACGAGACCAGGAGTCCCCTGGCCACCACAGCTCCAGAGACACCTTCTTGTGCAGGCAGGCGCATACTGCCTCAGCCCCTAGCAGGCACCATTCCAGGCCGCAGCTCTACCTCACCGGATGGGCTGACACCCCGTGCTGAAGAACTGCCTCTGGGGAAAGCAGAATCAGAACCAACAAGCACACGCTGCGGACAAGACCTACCCCACAACAGCCACGAGACACAGAAAGCAACACATGTGGAGCATGCACACTACACTACCGTTCCACACACAGAATTTTCACCATTCCTCCTCAAAACAACCTCGGGAAGAAGCACTGTCCTTATTCCCAGTTTTCAAATAAGAGGCACCGACAGCTGAAGTCACACAACCACAGTCAGACTCAGTCAAAACACTCTGGGTAGATCATGAGGCCTGAGGTGTTGTGGAAATGGACGCATCTTTCTTTCTACCAAAATAACTGGCAAAAAGTCAGCACTTCCACTGAACACAGTGTGAACAGAATTTGACCAAGGAAGCCTTCGGTTATGGGAAATTCAAGAACCCTCCAGTGACACACGATTCATTTAGTAAGACTCAGATCTCACACCTGGGCTTTTACTTGAACCTGTTCTAAAGTCATTAATAAAAAAAAATGAAAGTAATTGGAATTTTTTTTTAACCTGAATTAGCAAGAAATCAAAGAGGTTCGAATGACATTTGATTTTAACAGTTTAGGATAATGACATTTTAAAGATTCCTAGAACACGCAGGAGGAAAAAGCGTTGCTAAATTCTAGCTGGCTCCGCTGCCCCCAGAAATCAACAGCTTCATCTACTACTGCCCCATGTTAAAAGGGGACTTATAGACAAAAGAGGTGGCAACTTTCCTCTACTGAAAATAAATCACCTTCAGATATTCTAAGAATTCCATCAGATCCCCGATGACTCAGTAATCAGAAGCAGGTCACCGCTGACAGACTCGAATCAAACCAACCCCAACCCCATCTTGGCTGGCTGAACCATCATCCCAGACTGCAAAGCCTAGCAAAAGGCAACTAAAAATTAAGTGCCCAAAGGGTGAAGAAATTTTTAAGAGTTCAGTAATCCAGATGGAGTTCCTGCAAATGCCTACCTTTACAAGTGAAAAATACAAAGCTCAGGATGAAAAGGGGATTGATGGCCCGGCACTGTGGTGCAGGCTTGTGATCCCAGCACTTGGGAGGCTGAGCAGGTCAATTGCTGAGAGTTCAAGGCCAGCCTGGGCCACACAGTTCAGAGGCAGCCTAAACTGCATAGCTAGGCTGTTCTAAGTTTTCTCTTTTTTTTTCTGGCGGAACCAGGGAGTGAACTCAGGCCCTTGCTTTTGCCAGGTAAGGGCTTATTCTGAGCTATTTCCCCGGCCCTAGGCTGTTTAAAAAAAAAAAAAAAAAAAAAACAGGCTGGAGAGATGGCTCAGTGGTCTAAAGCACCTACTTAGAACAAGCTTGGCAAAGCACAGGGTCCGCGGTTCAATCCCCCAGCATCACATGTCAGCCAGCCCCGTCCCCTGGTGGGCTGAGCTGGCCACACACACACACACACACACACACACACACACAAAATAAATAAATGTTAAAAAAATTATTTAAAAAAAAGAAACCAATGGGTTGCTCTTTAAAAAAAAACAGGTGGGGGAGCCTAATGATGGTAACGCAGCTAAAAGCGAAAAGCTGAGTCTAGAGCCAGCCACCACAAGAACAGGGCCAGCCCTTGCAAGCCACAGCCTCTTACTAACTTCACAACCAAAGGCAACCCTGAAAGACCAGATTTCCAGGAGCCCACGAGGCGCTAAACTGAAGTCATTCATCATCCCCGAAAGGAGACTTCCTGGAAACAGGAACAGATTCAAGAAGGATTTGGGCAAATCTGTGAATGACAGAGTAGCCATAAATAGCTACCCAGAGAAGCTTGTGCACACCTGACCTTTAGAACTGACGTCAAGGATGATGGTCACAGCCACTAATAGTGGCATCTCAAGGACGGTGTTGGCCAGCAAAGACTAGGCCAGATAGATCTGACCTAGAACAGCGCTGCTTATGCTCTTATATGGCCTGCTGTAGAGCACCCAGGACTGAACCAGAAGGCAAGCCGAGTCCCTGTCCTACCCATTTATAGCTAGCAGTGTGACCATGGGCAAGTCACTTACCTGCTCCAAATCTTACTTGTAAACCACAGCCAAAATGGGCCCACTGTCCCTTATTCAAAGACCCTGGATGTTTCAGAAATCACAACTGTTTTGATTTTAGAAAGGCCCTCGGGGGCCCGTGTGTTCAACAGCTCTGGTGGCGTCCAGAGCAGCACTCTGTAATCAAACACATTAATATTTTTGCAGCAAAACATGAATATTCAAAATAAGCAGGATAAATATAGCCTCACATCGGCTCAGACAAGCTTTTGCTACTAAATGAGTTTACTGCAAAGTTATATAAAACCTGTTAACTTTCAGAGCTTTCTGGACCTCGTAATCACAGAACTGGAGTTATGGCCTTATAGCCACTTAAGGAAGGTTGTGAGATCAGGAAGCATAAATTCATTAAAGGGGCTTTGTGAAGAAGAAAAGCTAACAGGCCAAGGATATGGCTCAGTAGCACAGTGCCTGCCTGGCAAGTGCTGGGTCCTGAGTTCAAGTCCTGGTACTGAAAAGAAAGAAAATGCTCTAATTGTAACAAGCATTATTAATATTGTTGCTGTTGGTATCAATATTTCACAGTATATCTTGTTCCAAGCATAACTTGAACATCAGAGGCTCCTGGCAGAAAGACTGAAGGGAACCAGGAACAACTGACACTGCTCCAGCTTCTTCAAAACAAAGAAAGGAAAAGGGGCCGAGATGGCAGCTCAGTAGAATACACACTTACCTGACAGGCGCAAGGGCCTGAGTTCAATCCCCGTGGGGGAGTGGGGGGGCAAAGAAGGGGGAACTGTGGAGGACCACCTTAACAGCTGTTCTTGAAAGAAGAGAGATTGTCTCCATTTTGACTGAGCACTAGACCCCCAAAACATTAGATATTAGCTCAGCAGCATAATGCAAATTACTTTCTCTGCATACGGCAGAGGTAAATGTAGCCCCCCTGCCCCAGCTCAGCTCACAGTACTCACCCACTTCCCACAATTCTCAGTTATTCCTCCTCAAGCCACTCCTCCACTGAATAAAACTCAGGTGTAGCCCTGGGTCAGCCTCTTGGTTCCAGAAAGCCATCTTTGTGGCTGGACTTAGAGCCCCTCAGTTCCCCAATAATTATTTTTAAAAAAGGAACCAGGCGTTCTAGGAACCTCTAACCCCCCAAAAGCAGCCAAAACCCAGATCGACTGCTTTGGCCTTCTACATAGTCCACCACTAAAATCAGAGCAGCTGGCCATCTGAGACCAAGGCAAAGAGTCGGAGAGGACTTTGACATCTCAGCGACCCCGAGACAGCCCCAAGAAGCCCGAGAAAGGCTGCAAGGCAAGCCCAGGGAGCTGGCTTAGATGACGCCCTGTTCCCGAGCACCCCTTCTAGAACCAAGCAAGAGTCCAACTCAGTGTGAGATGCACCCCATAGCTGATCCAAGTTTCAGCTATATAAAATCCAGACGCTTCCATACAGGATCCAGACCCCAATCTGATGATGCAATGCTAAACCTCTAAATATACTAAAACCAGGCCACGGGGTCCCGGGAAGGGTGGGGGCTTATAAATGAGAACTATATTCACACTTGATCTGTGCAGTTACCTCTCATCTTAACATGTATGCATGCAATCCTGAGAGTAAAAAAATGTATCTGGCCCAGATAAGCAGGTTCTTAGACCAAATCCAGATAAGCCCACATGCAGAACTTCTCCTGCCTTTCAGAGAAAGAAAAACAAGAGACTATGTTTAGAAGGAGAGTCCTGCCCTGCAGAAGCCCGATCTGACCTCCCTCAATCAGACACTGTTCTCTGTAACGCAAACCCACAGGGAAGATTCAGGGTAAAGAGTATGCCCCCTCCTGAGAATGCTGTGGAGCTATCAGATCTCACAGTCCGCCTGCCTGCCTTCCAGCTCCATAGGTAAGGAACATCCATTTGATTTTTCCAAGGGGTCCTTGTCTGCTCTTCCCAATCACCCGTAACTGCACTGGACATTATTTTTACATCTTGCCATCAACGAGAAGACTACAATACATATACACAACTTCACTAAGCTCTACTCCAACTATTTGTCCAGCCAATAGGTATGCCCCACTTTACCCCACACCAGATCACCAGATTGGGATTAAGTCATGGAAAAAGTTACAGATAACGATTTCAGAACAAACTCTCTTCCTGGCCCTGGGGAGATTGCTCAGTAGAATAAGCGCTTGCCTGGCAAGCGCAAGGTCCTGAGTTCAATCCCCAGTAAAAAAAAAAAAAAAAAAAAAAAAA
>NW_004524656.1:11463284-11484083 GCF_000260255.1 Octodon degus
TTTTTTGCGCAGAACCAGGGATTGAACTCAGATCACTCAGATCCTTGCGTTTGCCAGTCAAGCCCTTATCCTACTGAGCCATCTCCCCGGCCCCTCTTGGCACTATTTTTACCAACACACTAGCCTGTTGGTTTAAAAAAATATATATACCTAGATATAATAAAATATAGCCAACCCATTACTTTATCATGGTCATCTTTATTTTATTTGCAGTGAATTCCACAGCTTTTTGGCATCAAAAAATTCCCACTGATTTCTGTCTCTTTTGTTTGTACTGATAGTGGTGAAGATTTTTCTTCCCCACAACATTTCTCATACTGTTGGCAGGCTGGGGAGGTGGAAGAGACAGAAAATAGTAGGAAAAAGAAAGGTGTACATTAATCCTGGAGCTTTGAAGAGAGAAAGGGGATGGCTCCTCACAGTGCATCCTGCTGGAGCTAAGGAGCCACTTGAGAGGCAGGGCTCTAACTCCAGCTGACTACCCGTAAGCACACAGGGAAAGAGCCCCCCATTTTCTCGGACCCCCCATCGCAACACCTGAGACTCTGCCCTGAGATCTCGCTTCTCAAGCTGCTGCATCTAACCTTTCCACACTCAGTCAAAAGCACATTCTCCTTGCCAGCAGCCTGCAGCATGACACCACAGTGCCACACCATTACAAGCAAGGACAGGGACATCCCTGTACCACTTCACAGGCAACACAGCACCAGCAGAAGACACCAGTGAGAACTCAAAGCCTGTGAGGATGATGCCAAGAAAGGCCAAAACAAGATGGCAGGCAGAAAGGTGAGCCCCCATCTTACGGGTGATGAGGTACCAGTGGCGGCTCTAGCATTGTCTTGATTTTACTTCATTAATTCAGCACCAACCCTATAAACTGTATCATATTAAAACATGAGTAAAGGAAAGTTTAGAAAGCTTAAATAGCTCTCACAATCACCACTAGATGCTGCTAATTAACCCACCCACCATCTTTGGCATGAAATATAATCAATCCTCCATTTCTCCAGAGGAATGAGGGTCCCACCAAATGGCAACTTGGAACCCCCAAGAGAGTGACATTTTCTGTGGCCCTCTGGTATAGAAAAGCATCCAAGAACTAAAGAGACTCAGGAAAAAAATTATTTTCCACCATGCTCCAAATCACACAGAAGTCAGTCGTATCCGGAGAAGCTGATAAATCTATCCAGGCAAGTCTGAGGAAGGGGTTTTCCTCTTTAGGAAAGTTTGAGCAAAAATACCAAAAACAACCTCTCTATTTCTGAAAGTTACAAGTATTAAGAAGACTCACCTCAGTGGCAGGTTTTTTTTTTTTTTTTTTTTTTTTTGCACCCACCGGAAAAAAATCAGCTACTTTTAGCTCCGAGGCATTTTCCACAAGGTAAGCCTTATAGCTGCCCATCAAGGGCCTGGGAGCAGGTTGGGTGGGTGTTGGATGACCTTCCAGACACTGTACCCCATCCACCCACTCAGGTTCGCTGTACCAAATAAGGCACTGAGCAAGAGTGAGTGAAAATATGGAGAATCTCCTCAAGCTGAGCACATCACCAAGCCCAAAGGTTGACGTGAACCGTGATCATCGATGACTGGATTTTGGGGATCATTCACCAGGTCCAGTAAGAGGGCATTAAGTAGCAATGGCCCTAGAGTTTACAATGAAGCAGGCAAACACAAAGCCACCGCTAGATTCTCTCTGTCGCTGACTCCACTTCTTATAGCCATGGCCGCCCCCTTCCGCCAACATGTCCCATTCTGTAGCCATGATCTCGTTCTGCACTGGATGGCTCCAACAGCCAGAAAGTACAACACGGTTAAGTCTGAATGAGAGCACAGCACTGCCTCTATCTACACAACCCTGGAAAAGACCCTGCGTCTGAATTTCAGCTTCTGCCTACATCAAAGAACATCTCTGAATTCACAGGCTGTTGTAACAAAAACGCAGCACTTGGTACTGAACCAAGCATGTCACTAGAGCTCAAAGAAAGGTTATCTCACAGAGAAGGAAAGGGAAGCCAGAGCTAGCCTGACATGGCATTTAACTCCACAGAAGGAGAAATGGAATAAACATCAGGCTTGCGGCCTAGACAACCAAGACTTATTTATTCCCATCCTTCCTCCTTGGATTAAGATTAAATCAACTGCTCCTAAATGTGTTTGTAGGAACAGTGAATGAGGGCAGGAGAATGAACGTGAAGGTTTGGCACTCAGGACCCACAGAGTTCCTGCAGCCTACATGGCGTCCAGCCTGCACCATGAGCCTAGATTGTACTTACTAAGTTACCTTTATAGGAACCTGAAGCTTGCAAACTCGGCCACGGCCAGACACCTTCACCCCAAATCCACTTTTCTGCTCCACTGCACTTTTATCAGTCATTCCGAGCAAAGAAGCATGAATGAAATGGCAGAAAAACCAAGGCAGAGCCCAAAAGACTCCCAGGGTAGGGCCCTGTCAGAACCTGGACCCATGAGTTCCTAATGCTCTGCGAATACCCATGTCCTCTCATTGCCCTTTGAAAAATGTAACCCCCCAGGACATCAGAAAAAGGGTTTTGTTCTTGTTTTGTAAGAAACAAGGGAGCCAGGTAGTCAGATTTGAGGGCAGCGAGGATGTGAATAAAGGGTGTCAAGGTTAGAATGAAAGGTGTCAAGGCTAGAATGAAAGGTGTCAAGGCTAGAAGTCCAAGCACAGGCACAGGATGGGGGGCACCTACCTGTGCTGCTCCACAGCCTCGTTGTCAGGAAGCTCCACCCCGCACACGCTGCACTGCTCCCCAAGGGGCCGGCTCTCTGACTTCATGCCCACCGCCAGCTCACCCAGCTTGCTGAAGAGCTCCCTCTGGATGAAGCCCTGGGGCAGCAGGCCCCCGTAGGTGCTAAAGTCCATTGAGACAGCCAGGGCAGGCTGCACGTGCAAGCCAGCGGTCACTGAAGACGGCATGCTCAACACAGCATCGGCCTTGTGGTTGGGCAACACGGAGTAGATGCCCAAATGTTTCTCTGCTGGGGGGACTGGAAGCTCTGGCCGGCCGGGGGGACCCTGGCCAGCCTCAGCCAATGGTGGCAGCTGTTCAGCACTCTCCTCTCGTCCATAGTGCAGCTCCCTAGCACTAGTGATGACACTGCTCCGAGTCGGCGTCCCCGGTCCCTCTTTTCCCCTTTCTTCCACCTTGTCCCCGATCCCTCCTGAGATGTTGGACTCAGCTACCCCAGGGCTGTTCTGGCCAGGTACCTCATCCACCTGCATCATCTCCGTCTTTACCTCAACCATCCCAGGGTGTCGGCCACCCCCAGCCAGTGTTGCCTCTTCAGGCCCTGCAGGCGGCTGCAGAGTTCCCTGCAGGAGAGTCTGTCCTATGGTCATCAAGCTGTCCACTGCAGCCTTGGTGGGACTCATGGCCGACAGACCAAATGAGGCAGAAACTGAAGGGCTCTGGTCCACCATGGGCCCAGGAAGGCTCTGTCCAGCCACACTGGCATACCCACTCTCTTCGCTGGAATGCTTTGAGAGGAAGATGTTCTTGAGGTACCGAGCCTTCCGGTCCTCTTCTTCCTCAGCCCCGCCGTCAGCCATGGTGGCCTCTGTGTCATTGTCATCTGAGGCCTGGATGGTCTCCAGGATCTTTAGGCACTGCTCCTCCAGGTACTCGATCTCCAGGATCTCGGCAGCGTACAGCAAGTCATCCAGGTCCTCTGCCTTGGCTTGCAGCGTGGCGGTATATGCATACTCCAGAATCTGCTGGAAGGTCTTTGGCGAGAGGAAGTCCAGGGTATAGTGCTGGCTGTTACGGTGAAAGAGGATCTCAAACATCTTGCTGGTGCAGGCCAGCACTGTCCGGTGGGCGTGAAATTCCTGGCTATCCACCATGATGACCACATCACACAAAGTCCCAGCCAGCCGCATCTGGTTGGCCTTGCACAGCAGCCCTGTAGGGTGGCTGGGGTTCTGCAGCTGGATCATGCCCATTTTTGTCAGATCCATGGTGCTCCCCTCGGCTCAGGCATGGGGCTCCCTTTCTGTGCTCTGTGTGATAGGGCAGGGTGGGCTTCCTGGGCCAATGGAGGAGGCTAGAGAAAAAAAAGGAAAATCACGAAGATGAGAAGACAAATGACAGGTCTATTACTATTTCTAAAAGTAAAAACTCAAACACTACAACATGCTCCTACCCACCAAGCTCCCAAAAAGAAGGCCTTAAAAACTAACAGAAGGGATTCCTAGAAACCTACAAATCTGCCTTTAAGAACCCAGGCATGATAGAGTAAGAGAAGGTCCTGCTATCAACACATGCTTAACTTGCTGCTCTCGGCATCTGTTCCTATAAGTGAAATGAGAACTAGTGAATCCAAACCATTCCTTAAGTCAGAAAAGGGAGTTTCTTTGCAAGACCAAACTTCACTGTGAAGAGATGCCCAAACATTTACTTGCTCCAGTCAACTTAAATCCTCAACTTCACTGTGACTCCCTGCACAGCAAACCTCATCTTCAAAACAAGGTATTTCTGACTCTGCCTCACTGTTTGCAGCCTGGGGGTAGAAGAGCAAGTCAAATCCAGCTCGCATCAGTCCTATCAGTCCTTCCACTCTACTCGGTTACAAAACACTGATAGATCCCGGCCCTGCTCCCCTCCTCAGAAGAAACACAAACACGTTAGCCATGCACTAGCCTGTTGTACATGTAATGCAAAATCTCCTATGCACAGGTACCTTGAATTATTTTATACGTATCACAATACCTGGACCGTGTGTACCTACCGGCCAGAGAGGGTATGTTAACACATCTGTAGCTATACTTATGTGAGATGCTGCCCTTACCCCTCCCCTGCCTGCCTCTTGCAGTTACCCCTTCTGTCCAGTGGATAGAAGGACCTAAAATGGAAAGGAAGCTAGGTAAGAGATGGCAGGGAAAGAGATCACACATTGAAATGTGTTCTGCTACAGCCAGGAATGCTTATGCCGGGCTGGGTGTGAACTGCAGTGTGTCCCACAGGCTTGCGGGAGTTGCCAAGTCCTATGACCAGAAGCAACAATTGGTGCTGGCTATGGCTTAGCGGCCCTGGAAGTGATACTGGCACCAACATCCACAGTATAGCCTGGAGCCAGTATGAGGAGACAGGGCTAGGAGACAAAGGCCTCTCCTAGAGTCTGCTCTGAATCAGTAGGGGAGCTCTGGGTCTCCGCACCCCTTTGGAGCTGACAGAAAGCTCCCAAGGACACAGGGCCCTCCCAGACTCCCTTGCTGTAGCCACTACCGCGGTCAACAGCTTGGGTGTATAAAGCATGGGCACTTAATCACTCTTCACACTACGTGTGCCTCCACCCCAAAAGGAGCCCTATAGACTCCAGGGCCACAAAGCTCACGCAGAAGGGGTTAACATGACCGCTGATGCGGACACTTCTGCTGCCCTCCCTGGAGATCAGTGCCGTCAAGGGTGGGCTCACCGTTCCTCCACCGTGAGCTTTCCTGTAGGCGCCAGTTTCAGAGAGAACTAAGAAGGTAAAGCCCAAAGAATGGAGGGTTGACGACCCAAATTCCTGGCGCAAAACAAGCTTCTGGGTCCTGAGCGCACTCAGAGCGCCGACGCCCAAGGTCTGGCTGGCGCTGGTTGCAGCGTCCGGCCTGCCCCGCGGCGCTGGGGAAGCCAGCGCTAACACACCAGAGCGCCAGGGATGAGCACGCGCTCAAGCACCCTAGTTCCCACAGACCCCAAACCGAGACTTGGAGATGACTCCGGCAAACTTGGGGAAGCAACTTTTCCCCGGGAGCCAGACGCCCGAAAAAAGACAGTCAAGCTAAAAAAGAGAAAAAGGAAACGAGACCCGGCAAAAGGCGAGAGTCGGGCATGCTGGAGACGGAAGCAGGGCAGCGAGGTGGCAGACCCTACCCTCGGATAAGGAAAAGCACAAAAGCCCTTCGCTGAATGCAATGGGAAAGGCGAGAAGTCTGTGGACCCTCCCTCCACGACCCAGGGCCGTGACCCCCAGAGAACGACTGGCAGAGTCCCTGGCCGCGGCACCAGTTCCCCACGCGCCGGTCCCATGCACGTTGCGAGCGTCCCAGAGAGGCTGCAAGCGAGTCGGCGCGAAGCGCGACAATATTTGTGCGGGTCCGCAGGCCAGCACGATCGCGCGCGTTTCAGGCGCGTACGGGAGTGAGCCCGGCGCCGTGCGAGCGGGCCAGCGGCGCGCCGGGCTCGGAAAGACATCCCGGACGCATCAGGTGCAGAGCCGGGCGCCCACCGCGCGCGGCCGTGAGCGCATGGCGAGCTCTGGTGCCACGGCCAATCCCACCGAGAGCCGAAGAGGGCCCGGGGCGCTGGAGACGCGCCGGAGCTTTCCTGCCACCTCCGAGAGTCGAATCCAATCACAGAACGAGCCCAGCACGTTTCTTCAAAGAGAAACAAAACCCAAGCGAGTTCCAGCTCTGCTCCCCTCCGCCCCTAGAGCCGCTCGCCAGTGTCTCGCGTTCCAGCTTCCCAGCTGGCCAACACATAAACACACAAATAATAAACCACAAGCCTGTCTCCCGCGTGCACCGGTCCGCATACATGAGCGCCCACCGGTCCTCGGCTCCTGCGCCGGCCTCTGGCCGTACAAAGCCTCCCGCCCCAACCGACCCTCGGCTCGCCCTCGGCCCGGCGGACCGCGCTGCCCCCACCTCTCACCCGGTCTGTGCCCCGGAGAGGAAGGGCTGGGAGGCAGCTGCGCCGGAGCTGACAGCCGGCTCCTCCGGGCTGACCCCAGCAGGCGGCGGCGGCGGCGGCCACAACGGCAGGAAGGAAACGCGCACCAAGCCCTCGGCAAGCGGCCGCAGCGAGCGCGCCCCCAGACCGCTCCAGCCCCGGGGCCCCGCGCCTGGCGCTCGCCGACCGGCGCGCCCCTCCCCGGCCCCTACTCACCGCGGCCGAGCCGGGCGCCGCAGGGTGGGTGTGCGCGCCCGCCGGGGGGTGTGCCCGAGCCGGGAGGGGTGTTGCTGGGGAACTGTTGCTCGCGGTATCAGGGCGGCAGCGCCCGGCAGTTCGCAGTACCCGCTCTCATCGCCCTCAACTCCTCTCTGCCGCGAGGTTAGCAAATCACCACCGGCGGCGGCGCCTCCGCCGCGTCCCACGTCAACGCCGAGCCCCCTCCCCTGCGAGGCCCCGGCGCCTCTCCATCTTTAGTGCTGGCGGCCGAGCCCGGCTCCCTGCCCACAGCTGCCCCCCTCCGCTCCCGCCCCGGCCCCCGCCCCGCGCGGACCGAGCCGAGCGCGCTGCTCGCCCCACCCCCGGCCCCTCCCCTCGGCTCGGCGCCCGGGGCTCCGCCTGACAAGTAGCTGCTGCCGGCTCCGGCCGCCGCGGCTCCCGGCTAAGTGAGAAGACCCCAGGGGCTGGCGGGATGCGGGCGAGGGACCCGGGGCCTTCGGCTGGAGCCCGCGGGCGGGAGCCGCCCCCGCTTGCCTCAAGTTCTTAATTTCCACGGCTGCTGCTAACGCCCCCCGGTGCTCACGCGCGGAGTTTTGCTCTTGTCTCAATGTTTGCCCAATTCAGTGAGTGACATCTCGCCTTTCGCTTTCCTCAAGACTCGGGTCTGCATCCCCAGGACCCTCGACAAAGGTCACTTCCCCAGCCCAACAAGCCCAGACCTGCTAAGCTTTCCAGTTACTGCCAGCCTTCGGGCATGAGCACCTCGACGTAGAGAAGTCTCGAGGCGCAGTGGGCTTCAGTGAGCCCAATGCCCGGGTCCGCAGAGACCCCGATCGATGTGAGCTGTCGCCATAGCCAAAGAACAAGGTCAAGGCCCGCGAGAAACTTTACTCCCGCTCGGTTCTGGGCGTCCCTTCCGCTCCCCCAGCCCACCCCCCAGCAAGGCGGGTGGCAGTCGCGGAGAAGCCGAGCCCCGCCTAGCGCAACCTGCAGGGGTCGCGTGGAAGAGTGGGAAGGCTCGGGGCTGCTCGGAAGTGCGTCCGCGTCCCAGCCGGCCGCCCCCCCGGAGAGTGGGGATGAGATCGTTCAGCCCTGTATGGATGCGTTAGAAAAAACGAGCCCCTGGTCGCCCCCGAAATTCCCCTCTCCCCCTTCCGTGGAGCTGGGCGCAGGCAGGGACTAGCGGCGGGAATCCCTGTGGGTAGTTCGCGCGTTGGCTGTGCCCTCCGAGTCCGGGAGCGGAGTGACGCGTGCGGACGTGGCGGACAGCGCCATCCAGGGGTCTCAGATCAGCCATCCCCGAGGTCAAGCTGCGAATCCTGAGAACTCTGGCCAGGGAGCCAAAGGTTTTCTGCAGGACTCGCGAAAAATCCCATCTTGAGGCGCGCCTGCCTCTTGCGATGCCCCTGTAGGGGACAGAGGCCCAATAGACGCAAAATCCCGGAAGGCTGAGTGGCAGAGTTAACACCTGGAAACTGATCCAGGCTCACCAGAGCTGCTGATGGGGTGGACCTGAGGCCAGGCCGGTCCATCCCAGCAAGGGACACGCCAGTCTCCCTCCCCCAAGCGGTGCTCAGCTCAGAAAAGCCAGGCAGGGAATCAAGACCCTTTGTACAATGTCCAGTGCTCACAGGGGGGCAGGGGGAATCTAGTTTCCACGTACGCATTTGGTAACTAATAAACAGCCTGTTGAGTCTTTTTTCTTTTGGGGGGGGGGGTACCGGGGATTGAACTCAGGGGGAAGCGCTTATTCCACTGAGCCATCTCCCCGGCCCGAGTCTTTTTTTCTAGCTCAGACCTATATACTGTAAGAAAAAGGAATCTAAAGAAAGTTGAGAAAGAACTGGTGTGTAAGGAGCCCAGAGTGAAAAGGCTCCCCGTGCCTCACCAGTGAGAATGAGGAAAGACTCATTAAACTTGCTGCGCTTCTGCTTGCTAGAGGCTGTTGGGTAGCCCCACGTAGGTACCAGTCTCTCCTCAGCATAGTAGTAAGAGAAGCAGGCAGTTAACCCCTGATCTCTAATCTATTAATCCTCAAACCAGAGAAAGAGAATCTCTGGGAACAATAGTAGAGAAAGAACAATTCCTCCATTACCCTGCCCCCCCCATGCCATATTCACTCTATGTGAAAATCTCCCTTGCTTCATAAACTCTGCCCATTAAAAAGCCCAGTCCTTGTTAGTAAGTGTTAAAGAGAGATTAATGCCTGAATTTAAGAGGTGGAGAAGGTAACAAAAAGGGAAAAGGCAGGCAAGGCTGTGGGCTGAGTGCCAGCGTTGGGCTCTGAGCATTTCCACTTAGCACAGAAGGCTGGCTGCACAGCAGTTTGATAAGGTTTATTGGGCCCAGATAAAGCAGCAGCGGCTCCCCCACCAAAACTGGCACCATTTATAGCCAGAGCTGTGTCCTTGGCTCCTGGGAAGATGGGTGAGAATCCCCAGTTGAGAGATTTCATATGGCAACACCTAAAAACAAGCAGGATGGAAACTTAGAAGGAGAAATTTAGCCTCTCTCTGTCTCTATGTATCTCTCTCTTTTTCTCTGTGTGTGTGTATCTCTGTCTCTCTCTGTCTCTCTCTGTCTCTCTGTCTCTCTCTCTCTCTGTCTCTCTCTGTCTCTCTCTGTCTCTCTGTCTCTCTCTCACTCTCTCTGTCTCTCTCTGTCTCTCTCTCTGGATACTGTAAAGAAAACTGGAACACATCACCTCTCCTAAAAATAAGACCTCAGTTTTAGGAGAGGCCAATGCCGGAGACCACTACAGTGAGCTGATCCTCAGATACAATGCCATTGCTCAATCTTCTTCTCTGGCCTCCCCATCTACACAGGGCAGGCATTGAGCTCAGAGTAGGGGCCCAGGAGATGGCTCAGTAGAATAAGTGCTTGCCTGGCAAGTGCAAGGGCCTGAGTTCACTCCCCAGTTCTGAAAAAAAAAAAAAAAAAAAGTTCAGTGGAACAGTGGGCATTTTAAGCCTCATAACAGTCCTATTAATGCAGATGATATTATTCCCCACCCTTTTTTTTGCGGTACCTGGGATTGAACAAAGGTCCGTGCGCTTGCCACGCAAACACTTATTCTACTGAGCCATCTCCCAGGCCCTATTTTCCCTATTTCCACATATAAGAAATCTGAGGCTCAGAGGGGTCGACTGTCTTGCCCAAGACTAGATCTACCGGTTCCGCCAAAAAAAAAAAAAGGAAGGAAGAAGGAAGAAAAAAGGGAGGGAGGGAGGGAGGAAGGAAGGGGGGCCAGGGAGATGGCTCAGTACAATAAGCACTTGCCTGGCAAAGCACAAGGGTCTCAGTTCAATCCCTGGTTCCGCCTAAAAAAAAAAAGACTGTAGATCTATTAAACATCAGAGCTGATTCTTCCAATCAGGCCACGCTGCCGGCACAGCTGAAGCTCATTTCTAGAGTAGACAGCTTCTACTGAGATACATCCCGGAAGCAAGGCTTTGTTTCCTCTCACTCTGCTGAGGCCAGGTCTATGCAGCAGCCCACAAAGCTGAGGCCCAGATGTTTCTTGGTTTACTCACCAGCTAAGATCACCCAGGATCTCCACATTTTCCTTCCTTCCACAGCGTCTCAGGCAGAAGTTGGAGTGGGAGTTTTGAGTTATAATAAAACATCAACTAAGCAGATATTCAGGAAGAAGGTAATAAGTGTTCTGAGTATTAGTGAATGGGAAAGTAGAACTGTTTTGTTGCATCTCATTTCTTTTTATTTTAAAAAGAGATATTCCTATAGCTATAGATAAATCACGTATCGCTGTCTTCTGGGCAGCTACTTTGCATTTCTCCAAAACCTCTTAAAAAATGAAGAATGAAATAGGATGCTCCAGGAGATAAGGAGCCCCTGAGAAGAGCCGATGCTCCTCGGCCTGAGATCTCCAAGTGACTCTGGTACTGGTAAAATCTCAAAATCAGCCCCCATGGGGACTCTGAAGAAGGCACCACAGCCTATTGTGTCCTTTTCCTGGAGGCAGTTTCCTACAATCTTGTGTCCTTCAGATGACCATTCTAGATACCTAAGTAGGTGCAAGTGATGTCAGAAATTAGGCAGAGGTGGGATGTGCACATGTTAACACTTTTCTTTCCTCTTTATTTTGCTTCTGTTTTGTTTTGTTTTGTTTTGTTTTGTTTTGTGGAACCAGGGATTGAACTCAGGCCCTCGCGCTTGCCAGGGAAGCGCTTATTCCACTGAGCCATCCCCCCGGCCCCCTATTTTGCTTCTGTTTTAAAAAACATTTCAATTCTTTGATGTCACTTCATAGGTGCCCCCTCCAAAAAAAAAAAAAAAAAGGAGAGAGAACATCAGGTGACACTCATGTTCTGTTTATGGCTAAGAAAACCAAAAAGGGGAAGGTGATTCTTTAGATAAGCAATTTGCATCCTCTCTGTCACTTGGTCGTCGAGTATCCACATCTGTGATTCCCTTCCAGGTACTAGGACACCCTTATCGGAAGACAGAGTGACTTCTTAGAGCAGGAGCAGACATTTGTTCAGCCCTAGATGTCTTGGTCACTGTCACCCTGAGATCTCTGTGGTTGAGAATGAAAAAGCTTTCTCTTCTCTCTCTTCCCAGCATATTGCAAATGGTGTTGGGACCTAATGTTGTCAACTCAAATAGCAAATCTGAGTTGTTATTAGTGCAAAGATGCCCTGAGGGGCCCGGCAGTGTGGATGAGTTCTGCAACGGATGTTACGGGGAAGTGTGTTTATAATTATAATGGGATTTAATGTACACTGGGACCAGATGATGGGAGCCATTTAAAAAAGAGATGCTTAATAAGAGAGGTCCCTTAATGACAGGCAGCGGGGCTCAGGTTATTATGGAAAAGCGCAACGTTTCACTGGGTGTCACAAACCATGTGCCAGGTTTTATGGTGCTCCTCACAAAGCTTTGGGGTGAAGCACAGCCGCCGCTGCTGTCACCTATGGGGCACAATGTTTTAATGCTGTTGTCTCTGAAAGGGGCATCTGCAGTTGGAGAAAAGCTTTCATATTCACACACACACACACACACACACACACACACACACAGGCCCCAGGCCAACAGTGAATAGTTTTTGGTATTTCTGGAAATCTGCTTTGTTCTCAGAAAGGCAGCCTCGATTTCAAAACTAAAATTTTGTAGCTACCAAGGGGTACATTTTCCATAGAATGCGTGAAATGAAGCAGCGTGGCTCCCATTATAGGTGATGGAAGCCCCACAGCTGAATCCCCAGGCACTGCGCTCAAAATTAACCCCAAATCTTCATGGGGAAGCAGACTTTACAAAAAAACACTGATGTTTTGTTTGTTGGGGGGGGGGCCAGAAGGAAGGGAGAATCACGTCGCATTTTCTACGGTGTTGAACTTTGGAGTTGTTTGATGCAATGGATTTGAGCCCATGGCAGCTGTTTTGTAACAGGAGGGCGGTAGTCATGGACACAACTAAAAAGGGCATTCAGGGGTTGTCATGTAGGAGGACATCTTGTGCCTGGAGATGCCACTGGGGTACCACCAGTTAGGAATACAACTCCATATCCTCTATGAAGATGTGTTATTTTATGTATTTTTCCTTTGATGTAAAAGAAGTGTTGGAAGCCACTTTTTTAAGCAAATACACACCTCACACCACATGGTTATGGGTTTTTCTTTTTATCACAAAACGCAGTATGCCCAACAGACAGTCCTTGATGCATGATATGACCACGTATAGTGCAGCAGCATTTTGCTTAATGATGGGCCACACAGGGGCTGGTGAGATGGCTCAGTGGTCTAAAGCACCTACTTAGAACAAGCTTAGCAAAGCACAGGGACTGCGGTTCAATCCCCCAGCACCACATGCCAGCCAGCCCCGCCCCCTGGTGGGCTGAGCTGGCCACACACACACACACACACACACACAAAATAAATAAATAAATAAATAAATAAATAAATAAATAAAATGATGGGCCACACACGTGACCGTTGTCCCAGAAGATTGGATGACCTAAAGATGTTGTAGCCATCTTGAATGTGTATAAGGACACTCTATGATACTCATTTGACTAAGCTGCCTGATATTGTATTCTCTCAATGAACTTTGTTGGGTGATACATGATCATCTTCATTGATCCTGATGGAGGCAGCATAAGGTGAAGGCAAAGCACAAGGTAAGTGAAAGCTCAGCAACCAACCACACCCTCCCAGCTGCTGTATTTCTTTCTTTTTTTTTTTTCACTTTATTTGTGTGTGTGTGTGTGTGTGTGTGTGTGTGTGTGTGTGGCCAGCTCGGCCCACCAGGAGGCGGGGCTGGCTGGCATGAGGTCCCTGTGCTTTGCTAAGCTTGTTCCAAGTAGGTGCCCTAGACCACTGAGCCATCTCCCCAGCCCCAGCTGCTGTATTTCTGGAGAAGTTACTCTGTCCGTAGAAGTGCTATGTCAGGGGCTGGGGAGATGGCTCAGTGGGATAAGTGCTTCCCTGCCAAGATCAAGGGCCTGAGTGCAATCCCCAGTTCCGCCAAAAAAAAAAAAAAAAAAGAAGGAAATGCTATGTCAGGGGTACACACACCACAATATGAAATTATTTTACTCAAAGACAGATAACTGAAGCCAACTATATTAAAATTATGATAGCAAAACAAACCCTACCATCTTCTAGAGTAGAATTCCAAATTTGCGGGGTTTTTTTTTCCCCCGTAAGTTTTTTTTTCCACGTCAGGCGGGTAATGTGCCCACGTCGTAACAAGGTTTGAGGGAGGCACATCTCATGCATAAGGCATGAACACCCAATCATCATGCTCAGGAACCAAAGGATCTTTCATAAGTTTTTAAAGCAAGGTGAAGGAAAGCCTTGGGCTTCCACCTAGAGAGGAGCTGCCTGTTTCCCCTCAGGGCTGAGTGGAAGGAGTCTGAAAGAGGCCCTCAGGTGAAGGCTGTGGCTCTGAGAGAGACGTTTGAGTGCAGCCCTCCTCACCAGGCCAGGTTCATTCGTCTCCTTTGGAAGGTATTGCTGCATCTTTAATGTAAATTTCTCCGCCCCACCCCCAGTCGTAATTAATTTCTCCCTCCCCCTAAGTCCTTTAGCACTATCCGAATATTCATCATAGTGTTTACCACCATCTGCCTCATATCTGACTGACTTATATACCTCTGACTGCCCCTCCATGGTGGGCTTCTGGGAGGTCAGCCCTCAGTGCTGCTCAGTTTAACATCCCCACTCCCTGTCCCAGAGCCCAGCACCCTTTCAAGTGGGTAGACATAACCGTCTGTGAATGGACCAAGTGGATGCACATGTGTACACCTGAGTGAGTGAATGCAAAGGATGAAGTACCCTGACAGAGGGCTTTGAAAGTTTGGGGGAGGGGGGACATTCTGTATGCAAGTATACAAGGCATAATTCTTAGCTGTAGGGTTTCCACCAACCCTTGGAAGATCAATGCAGTTTAGGTAAGGGCTGACGATATCTGTTGAATTTAATTGTACACAACATGTAGAAGGTATAACTGGTTCCATTTCAGTTCGTGTTTTACCCAATGGCCTAGAACTAAGCTTTCTCAATATCCTAGCAGCGTTGATAAGTATTTATTAAATTGCATTGAATTGAAATGAAATGAGTTGATTTGAATCACACTGCTCATTACTCCCAGAATGGACTCCTCATCCCAATCCGTTCTGCTCCGAGCTCCACAGAGCTGGACAAGCTTCAGATCCCCATGGAGGGAGGGCTGCTGTCTGAACCCAGCACTAGCCCAGGAGATCCACACCAGCACCAGTACTTGCTGGGGTCGCTGGAGTCACTGTGTTCCTCTGTGGGATGGCAGCTATTCCCGGCCATTTTCCTGAGCACATCGGAGACTGCGTGTTCAGGCTTCCCTTTGCAGTTAGGTTCAGGACATGTGATTAAGTTCTGCTCGGTGGAACGTGAGCAGAAGTCTCTGCGCCACTTCGAGGACTGGCCATAAAATCTCCTGCACGCAGCCCTGAATTGCCTTTCCTTTTCTGTGCCTTGACCCCAGAGGCATAGATATTTTGGAAGAGCCGAGGTGGGAGAAGCCTAAGTCCCTGGAATGACTCTGGTTTAGTCCGTATTCAGTTCTGTGTCTACCACATAGGTCTTGGATGAACTCGAAGAAAATTACTTTGTCAAATCTGTGGGTTGCAGGCTTTGTACAGTGGGGCATTAATGGTGCTCACCGCACTGGAGGCACTAAGAGGGCGCATGCTGTGTGCTTAGCCCTCAATGAAAAGACCTGAAAGCCAGACATCATGCTCTTGCTAAGAGTGCCAGCTCTCAGGAGGCCAGGATGGAATGATCGCTGGAGCCTTGGAGGTCAAGATCAACCTGGGGGGGGCAGGGAGATAGCTCAGTAGAATAAGCACTTGCCTGGCAAATGTAAGGGCCTGAGTTCAATCCCCAGTTCCACAAAAAAAAAAAAAAAAAAAGATCCACCTGGGCCAGGGCAACATACTGAGTCTCCTTCCCAAAAGCAAAACAGCAATCAAAAGACCTGAAATTGGGGCTGGGGAGATGGCTCTGAGGAATAAGTACTTCTTTGGCAAGTGCAAGGGTGTGAGTTCAATCGCCGGTTCCACAAAAAAAGAAAAGACCTGAAATTATTTGTAAGGTTCTATCTTCCCTCTACCACCTCCCTGAGTACCTTATTATAAATATTAACAATGAGATCTTGTGATAGATCAATTTTACATCTCTTAAAAATGAAGTGTGAGGGCCTGGGACATAGCTCAGTAGAATAAGTGCTTGTCTGGCAAGCACAGGGTCCTGAGTTCAATCCCCAGTACCACAAAAAAAAAAAAAAAAAAAAGTGTGATCTGAGATTCTTGGCCTCTGCTTGTACTGAGCATAGCTGTTTGTGACCTTGTTCTCCCAGGCTGGTCCACTTTATTCAGCAGAGAGTGAGGCAAGCAGGCTGGGCGGGCAGGGGGTGGTGTTAATTTTCACCTCATAGCATGACGTGTTTATTAGTGTGTACCTATGTTAGGCGCAGCAGCCTGGTTTCCTTGAGTTAAATAGCAGTCATGCCCAACTGGCTCTCCATGTACCATTACTCCAAGTGATTGAGCCAATTTCTCCCCCTGCCATGAGTTTAAGTTGTAAACCTCTCAGCCAGACAGGGAGGCAATGATGGGCTGCCTGTTGTGATTATTATTAACCTTTAGCATTACACTCACAGGACCAGGGGGTCTGCAGGGAAGCTGCCGGCTCCCTGCTCCTGTCCACCCACTTGGGCCCCTCTGCATTTCTTCTGGGGAAGGAAGGCGAGCAGGTGGGTGTGCACTTTGGCAATGAAAAAAAACCTCTGCCCATCAGTCTGCAGTGAAAAATCTCTCCGTGCTGGTGGGATGGAGAAATGTCCTCAGTGCTCTCAGAGGAGAAGGGAAAGCTGGAAAAGAGATCCATCTTCCGTAGGTGCCTCAATACGCAGAAATTATTTACCAGCCATCGTTACTTCCCTTTATCCTTTATTAGCTGGATGCGAAGTTATCCTGCTGAAACTTGCAGGACAATGGCCACCTCCTTTGTGTCCCTAGTTCACCAGGACTGTGTATATTTATCATCATTATGTTAGTGACCGGGACCCACCAAGGGCCGCCGGGCCAAACCCATCCTAGATCCTTAGCTTTCTTTTTCTTTTTCTTTCTTTTGGTGGAACCAAGGATTGAACTCATGCCCTTGCGATTGCCAGGCAAGCGCTTATTCTACTGAGCCATCTCCCAGACCCCAATCCATAGCTTTTGTTGTTGCCCCTCTTCCATATTTCTTTTTTCTAAAAAGAATCAACCTGGGGGGCCTGCCCATTAGCTCAGTTGTTTAAGTGCCAACTGAAACAAAGCAGTCAGCTTCAGGGAGCTGTGGTTCCATACCCAGATACTCAAGCCAATCCAGAGCAGCGCTGGAAGCAATCTGAGGCCACAAAAAAATAAATAAATAAATAAATAAATAGAATCAACCTGGAACCAGGGAGATGGCTCAATAGAATAAGCGTTTGCCCGGCAAGCACAAGGACCTGAGTTCAATCCCCGGTTCTCGAGAACCAACCTTCTTCACAGATTATTCGTAAATGGGCAGGGATGGCAGTTTCCCAAGTGTTGCAACTTAGTTTGATTTTCTGAAGCGTTTGACAGTCTGCAAAAATAGGAAAAGAGGCCACCTCCTTCCTCTCTATGGTGTTTGTGTTGCTTGTTTGTTAACAATCCAAGAGGATCTGTGGTCTGACCCTAGCTAGAGTTTACCCTCAGGAAGCTCAGAATCTAATAAACAAGCTGGACTCAGGAAGAGAAGGTGGTAGGAGGCTTTAGGGCCTTGGGTTGTTTTTTTTGTTTCTTTTTTTGTTTCCCAAAATAACAGTGGCTGGGGGCCAGGTGGGCACCTGAGTGGGCGTGCCCCACACAGGAAGTAACAAAGTGCGCTTTCAACTTAACCAGTACCCAAAGAAGCCAGAATCCAGTTACTCCAGCTCCTGTGGTCTTGCTAACTTCCCCACTTGGGAGAACTTCTGCCACCAGGATGATCAACTATCATTTATATAAAATAAATATTGACTTGGTGGACTTAAACACATTTAAGCCATGCCTCCAGCTTATTTCTGCCATGACATGCATCAAGTGCTGCTACAAGGGAATAACCACAGGGAAAGCATGTTGAGGACATCGCTTGGCACAGCCCTGGCTCTTGGCACCCAAGGTGTCCTTCTCCAGATAGTCCGTCCCATTGGTGGGTACTCCTGTTCCCATTTGACAGCTGAAGAAACAGACAGGAAGATAAAGCAGCTTCCAGAGGCCACACACCTGAAGGATGGGAAGGAAGAGATAAAATTAATCTATAGGGGCTGAGGCGATGGCTTAGTGGAATAAGTGCCTCCCTGGCAAGTGCAAGGGCTGGAGTTCAATCCCTGGTTCCACCAAAAAAAAAAAAAATTTTTTTTTTGAACCAAAAAACCCCGAAGTTTTCCAAATTCAACAACAAGCCAACAAGAACGGGGGAAAAGGTTGTTTCTCCGGGATTGAACCCTGAGACCCCTCCAGCCTGTATGGGAGCAAGAGCACGGGTGTGTAAGCAGCTTTCATTATTCACAGTTCCCTGCACATGAGAGGAAAAGGTCATTTCCCAGCCCTAACCCAGAGGGAAGCCATGGAGGAGAAGCTGTGCAGGAGCTGTACCCAAAGGGCATCCTTTTACTGAGGGGAACAGAGAGAGAGAGATGTCTGTGGTACTAACCTAACATGGCAAGACTATGGAGAAGGGAGCCCAGGTCTTGGAATTTGTGTGTGTGTGTGTGTGTGTGTGTGTGTGTGTGTGTGTGTGTGTGTTTTGCTCCTTGAATGCCTTCAGGGCACTTTTGCATGGCTGGAGTGTTGTGGGGATCGAACTACAGCAAACTGAGGCTGCCAGCATTGTGGAAGCAGCCACTTAAAGAACTGAGCTAGGGCTGGGCCCCCCCAGGTCTTGGAAGGAAGGGAAGACAGTGCCTCCCTTGAAAAGACAAATCCAAAGCAAAGAAGGAAAGATCAGGTTCTGACTTCTTCCTGTCACCCTTTCTGTGTCCTCTAGGTTGAGGGGAGGAAATGTGGCAAAGGTGGAGAACGGACAGGCTGGGGAGACCCTTCCCGTATTCCTCAGTGGGGCGCCACCTGGCCCTGGTGCCCACTCCCTTGCATGAAGTATTGCAAATAAAGGGTACAACTTCTCCAGAAGCATACAGAGCTTGCCCTCTTCAAAATGCCTCACAGGGGCCGGGGAGACGGCTCAGCAGAATAAGCGCTTCCCTAGCAAGCGCAAGGGCCTGAGTTCAAGCCCTGGTACGGCAAAAAAAAAAAAACAGAGAGAGCGAGCAAGAGAGAGAGACAAAATACCTCACACCTCTTAAAACCCAAAAAGGACTTCAAATATTCTCTAGTCCAGTGGCGCCATCTTTACAATAGAGAAAGCCGAGCAGAGATGTTACCAGTTCCCAAAGCCACATAGCCTGTCCAGAGCCAGCTGGGGCCATAATGAGGCTACCAAGGAACCTACCCCAGTCATTCTCAGAGACCTTGTAAAAGTACTTGCCAAGTACCTAGTATTAGTTTCTGGAGGTTATTTAGTTCTGGGATGCAGACATTCCTTGTCTTTTTTTGTTTTTTGTTTTTTTTTGGTGGAACGGGATATTGAACTCAGGCCCTTGTGTTTGCCAGGGAAGCACTTATTCCACTGAGCCATCTCCCTCGCCCCTCAGACATTCTTTGGGTAATTACATTTCCTCAACCAGGTCGCTAAATGAATTAATAAGGAAAGGACAGCTTGATGACAGTGCTTTTATTTGCATAACCCTTGCATGCAGTCCTGTGATGGATCTCAGAGCATAAAATGACAGCAGCGCACTGTGCAGCCCAGCCAGCAAAAATTATAGTAGTAGATAAACAAGATGTCCCTTACAGAAAGGCTCGGAAGCGCTATAAACAAGACGTACAGAACTGTAGAAAAAAAGATAAACTGTAGGTCCTCACAGACTGCTTACGGTACATTATGGTGCTCCATGGAAGAGCTATGCAAATAGCAGCAGGGGCGTCAAGGTGGAGTTTCCTTGGACTGTTTCTTTTCTTTGGCGGAACCGGGGATTGAACTCAGACCCCTGTGCTTGCCAGGGACGTACTCATCCAACTGAGCCATCTCCCCAGTCCCTGGACTGTTCCTTCTGACATTGTGATGTACAGGCTCTCCACGGTTCTTCATATAGTGACCGATTCAGCTACCAGCGTACTGCCAGGAATGTGTAAATGAGGAATGTTTTTATCTTGCACAGAGAGGGAAGATTTGATTTCCAAAACTAGCTCAGAAAATGATGAAATTGGGTTTTTTAAAATGAGGTTATAAACAAATGAGATGGACTAGCAGTGTGGCTGAAATTTTCCTGTGGACCATAGCCTAGCAATAATAGCACCAGAGCCATAAGCAGTCCATCATCTTTCTCAGTAGCACTAGTTAGAAGCAGGTAATACACATTTGGCAATATATATTATCTTTCTACCTCTATTTGTCTAAATATATGTGTATTTATATGCCAAAGCCATGCTGACATATTAGCTTAGAATTTATCCTGGTGCTGGGGAGATGGCTCAGTGGAATAAGTGCTTCCCTGGCAAGCACAAGGGCATGAGTTCAATCCCCAGTTCCACCAAAAAAACCCAAAACAAACAAACACCAAAGGGATAATGTTTTCCTCTCCCAACATCTTTATTTTTTTATTTTTTAGGCCCCAACATGTTCAAAATGTTCTGAAATGTTTCCATTAAGTATGGAGAGAGCGTGGAACAATGACCTACACATTAGATTTCTACTCAGAAAGCTTAGATTCAAGGGGAGCTGTGTGGAACACATCCTTGTAAGCCGTGTAACTTTCTGCCTTTGGTCTCTGTCCCTGTGGGGAGTCCAACGGTTGTGGGTGATGTGAAGATGTTGAGCTGATTTGAGCGCTAAGCTTGCTTGCTCGGCCAGGATACCCTGGGAGCTCTGGGGCCGGGGCAGGTCTAACATGGGTGTATTTCAAGGCCGAAGGTCTCTCTATCATAGCTCTGGCCCATATTGTGAAGGAGCCTGGATCCTAGGGGCCTTGCCACAGACGTGAGCAGAACGGCAAGGAGAGCAAGGGCAGGCTGGGGAGGCCAGGAAATGGCCCAGCTGCCTCTGCCGGAAATGGCTCTGTGGTTCTGAGAAGGAAAGAAGATGGGAGTGCGGGGCATTGAACAATAGGATGTAGGTTTCCTACTTTGCATCAGACTTAGAATTCCACCCAGGGCCTTTGCACTTTCTGTTCTCCCTCCAGCACGCTGCTGTACCGAACTCTTGTTTCCCCTGACCCTTATCCTCAAGGATCTCAGCACAAACAGCACTTCCCCCTGGGAGAGCCTCCCACACCTGCCCTACCTGGAGGCCCCCGCCCC
>NW_004524656.1:11484215-11490027 GCF_000260255.1 Octodon degus
CCTGCCCCTGCCCCTGCCCCTGCCCCTGCCCCTGCCCCTGCCCCTGGGCCATTCTGTTCTCCGCTCAGGTGGGTCCCAGCTCTTGTTACTCCTGGAAATTGTTTTCCCATGTTTATAGGCCCACTTGTTTATTTCCTGACGGCCTCCCCGGAGCCTCCGGAACTCGCTTTAGCTCGCCTAAGCCTCGTGAGGGCGGAGGGCTGGACTCTGGTACACAACACGCCCAGTGCAGTGCTTGCCCTATAGTAGGCACATGGTAAATAGTTGTCCAAGCAGAGAAAGAATAAAACAGACTGAGCTTCCTTTGCTGTCACCCCCCTGGAGAATGTAAGGCTCACACCGAAATGATTAACAGCACGGGGAGTGAGAGAGATGTGTCCTCCCACGAGGTAGTCGCTTAGATGGGCGCTGCTTCCAGCGGAAGCATCTGCAAGCAGTTCCCAGTACTTTTACGTAACAATGTAATTTTAACATTTCATTCATTCGTTCATTTTTCATTTTTATTGTGCTACTGGAGACTGAAGCTAGGGCTTTTGCAGTGAGCTACACCTCAGGCTCCTTGCTAAGTCTCTTAAATTTCCCCAACAGGCTTGAATTTGGCAACCTTCCTGCTTCAGCCTCCGTAATCTCAGCTGGGATTATGGGCATGTGCCACAGTACCCAGTTTAACATGTTATAAGTAAGGAAACCCAGACTTCATAAGGCTGTACTGTTGGACTGAGATCACACACTGAGACTTGGATCCCAGCCGCTTCAAGGCCAGCCCGAGCTCTCACCTTGGCTTTTAGGTATTCTACAAATGAATGCAGAGTTGCTGCTCCCTAGCAACTCTGACCTTCCCTTTGTGGAGGCCACAACTGTCCCTTCCCCCAGGGGGTGGCAGCAACAGCCTGATCAGCAGGGTCAGGATGTGAGTGGGGCCAAGGAAGCAGCACACAGGCAGGAATGAAGTGGACTGTTCTCTGGCATTCACAGGGTTCTAAGCGGGTTCTAAGCGTCTACCAGCACATACACCATGCTGGTAGGCGTGGAGTTGAGGTCCTGACGTGCCAGCTACCCTGGGCCTCCCAGGGGTGCATGCCTGCCTGTGCCCCTTACACACAAGGGGGGAGGGGAAGTTGTCCTTGCTACTTCCAGGCAGTGCTCACTTTACAACCCAGCTAAGTGTGAATCAGCCTTTGAACTAGTTTGTTTATGTTTCCCTGTGACAACATGTGTCCTGTTCGCCGCCATGAATGAAATCACGTTCCCAAGACCTTCCAACCCACCCACGGCCCATTTTTAGACTATGCCCTTTGGCGGTCAGGCCTGGCCGTCCTGTTCAGAGTGTATGAACGGTTGCCACGTTAATATACGGCCTTTGCAGAGCCCAGCTTCAAGTGGTGTGGGTTCTCTCCTCCTTTTGTCGACCTCGCCATTTCTTTTTTTAACTTCTTTGCATGATCTTGAGAGTTAAGTCAAAGACAGGCTGACATTTTGGCCTGGTCTCCTGAGGAGCTCACTTCTGAGATCTTCCTGGAAGCAAGGGGTGTGTGTGTGTGTGTGTGTGTGTGTGTGTGTGTGTGTGCTTTGAAGGAGGCTTCAAAAAAGAATATGCACAAATGCTGTGATAATCCTAACTGCAGGGGCCGGGGAGATAGCTCAGTAGAATAAACGCTTGCCTGCCAAGCTCAAGGGTCTGTGTTCAATCCCCAGTTCTGCAAAAAAAAAAAAAAAATCATAACTGCAACAATTATAAGTGATGGTGATATTCACATGTGCTGAGTACTGTGTAGAAAGTGTGCTGAGGGCCAGTGGTAGTATTAGGAAGTGGGGCCCTTATGAGGTGATCAGGTCATTAAGGGTGGCATCTTCTTCTTTTTTTTTCTTTTTTGGCGGAACTGGGGATTGAACTCAGGCCCTTGAGCTTGCCAGGGAAGTGCTTACTCCACTGAGCTATTTCCCCGGCCCAGGATGGCATCTTCTTCAGTGGGATCAGTTCCCATAAAAGGAGCCCCCAGAGAGCTGTCTTCCCTTGTGCCATCCATGCGTGGGTTGCCAGGAGAGGGAACCATGGTGAACTCAGACACAAAGCCTTATGTGCCACTGAACCTGCCCACCTAAACCTCACCCAGTTTACAGCGTTGTGTTGTACGATTCCACCATACTGTCCCTATTTCCAAAGGAGAAAACTTAGGCTCGGAGACTTCACCCATAGCTTAGGGTCACTCAGCCAGTAACTAGGGCAGTGTCCAGGGCTGTCTTGCCTGCTTTGATTCTTGCTAGCTGATAACCCGGAGTAAGTCACTTCCAGTCTCCGAGGCTCAGTTCTGTGTTATGAAATAACAAGGGCGGGGACTTCTACTTACTTCATAAGATAGGATGGATACACAGGGCAAGGAATGTGCTCTGTTAGTAACAAAATGAGTCTTAAGAAATCAGAGTCCCAGGAGATCAGGAAGAGAACAGAATAACAGAAGACACTGGGAGTGTTTTTTTTTTTTTTTTTTTTTTACTATGCAAAAATTATTTATGTTTCCATGTTTTGAGCTGAGGCCTCTGTTTTAAGAGATTATCATTCTTTATGATCCAGGCTGATTGGATACTCTTATGGGACTTTATGCTTTCCAAAAAAAATAATGGTTTTGCTTGAGCTCATCCGTCCCTCAGGAGCGGGGTGGGACAAATGCTTTACCCCTGTATTGCAGAGAGAAAAACTGACAGAACAAGTGACGGTCGGGTTGATGAGAACAGGCTCGCCTGACATCTCACTACAGTCTTCTTGCATTCTTTTGTGTTGCCATTGGGAACGCTGAGGCAGGGGACAATTTATACATTAGATGGAGACAAGGAGAAGATTTGGCTTTGGAGGTGGAAGTTTTGAGGTTCCCCTTTAGAAGCCACCCTACCTTATCAGAATATGTATGAGCTCCCTCTAAACGCCATATTTATAAAGTCCTTTAAGATGCAAGCGGTGCTTAACTACTTGTCACAATGATGCTTTGTTGTCATTTAAACATATGTGTTAAGGCATAGTGGTTTTGTCATTGTTTTCTCTTTGCATTTGAATTCACGGCAATTTGTTAGGTGTTGAGCACTTTTGTAGACCACCTTTGGCCCTAGGCACTGGGTAGAGTGCTTGGGGAGAATAAAAGAGGCCTTCCCGTCCTTCTAATGAAAGAAAGAAGTCCAGATTTCCTCCCGAAATACTGATAGTTGAGAGAACAGCAATAGTTTTTACACTGTACTTTGGAGCTTTGGCCACAGGGATCTGATTCCAGATTGCTTCTTTGCTGTTCAGTAGCTTCCTTTCCCCCGTAAATTGTCTCAACTCTTGTTTCATCTCTATACTGGAGCTAGGAATAAAGATGTGAGGTTCTTCTGAATGTTGGCATGAGTTGTTGTTTTTTTTTTTTTTTTGTGTGTGTGTGTGTGTGTGTGTGGCCAGCTCAGCCCACCAGGGGGCGGGGCTGGCTGGCATGTGGTGCTGGGGGATTGAACCGCGGTCCCTGTGTTTTGCTAAGCTTGTTCTTTTTTTTTCAAAATTTTATTGATAAACAGCAATGAGACAGTTTCAAATCAAATCGGAAGTACAGTTTCAACAAATAACACACTGCATATGCCAAGCTTGTTCTAAGTAGGTGCTTTAGACCACTGAGCCATCTCACCAGCCCCGTATGAGTTTTAATATAATGTATGTAAAGTTACCTAATTCAAAGTGTTTAATAATTGTAATCACTTTGTTATGTATATCCCCTGCCTAATCTGAGGGCTCACAGGAGCCACTTCCTGTACTTCGTCTAGGGCTTCAGGCAAGTGCTGTACACTGAGCTACAGCCCCAGGGCCCTGTAGGTGATGTTGGTACTGGGGATTGAGCCCAAGGACTTCACACTGACCTACACGCTCAGCCCGTTTCATTTTATTTTTTATTTTTCCCCCAAACTACCCAGCAAACTACCCAGGATGGGCTTGAACCTGTGATCCTCTTGGTTCAGTCTTCCAGAATATTGGGATTAGAGGTTCACCATACTTGGATCCTAACCTTTTTGCTTTTTCCTTTTTAATTTTATGTGTTTGATACAGGGTCTTACTATGTAGCCTGGACTCGTAGTGATCCTTCTGTTTTCAGCCTCCCCAGTGCTGGGATTAGAGGTATGTGCCACCAAGCCTGGATTTGGTGGCCTGCTCAGCATTCCTGAGGGCAAGCTGGTATGGCAACTGGTGTGGGGAATTGAACCATGGGCCCTGCACTTGCCTAAGCAAGCACTTAGTCTGTTGAGCTATTTCACTGGCCCTCTTTTTCTTTCTTTTAAAGGTCATGCTAGGGGATGGGGAGATGGGGAGATGGCTCAATAGAATAAGTGCTTGTCTGGCAAGTGCAAGGACCTGAGTTCAATCCCCGGTTCTGCCAAAAAATAAAAATAAAAATAAAGGTCATGCTAAAAAAAAATTAAAATAAATAAATAAAGGTCATGTTAAATGGCCGAGGCACTCTCAAATGCATAATCCTTTTTACTCCCCCTTCCTAAGAGCTGGGATTACAGGCACGGAACACCACATCTACCCTAATTTTCCCTCCCTTTTCAGTAGGGTTTTGCTGAACTGCCCAGGCCAGCCTAGAGCTTGCAATCTTCTGCCTTAGATCCCATCCCCACCATTGGTGGCTGTGATTTTAGGTGTGTGACACAGGCCTGGCTAGGGGCTGTGAAAAGATTGAAAGTGCTATATAAATCAGCATAATCCACTGCTCCTTGGAACAGCTGTGAAG
The DNA here is from genome assembly GCF_000260255.1 of Octodon degus. NCBI lineage: Eukaryota > Metazoa > Chordata > Mammalia > Rodentia > Octodontidae > Octodon > Octodon degus. Next base: position 11,488,964 of record NW_004524656.1, read on the forward strand.
AGAGTTCCAATGGAGGTGCAGTTGGGGGCTGGTGGATAACGCTGAGACTAAACCCCAGGTCCTTGGACTCTCCTTCAGCCCCTCCCTCCATGCGAGTCCAGGGTGAGGCTAGAACTACACCCACAAGGGCCCAGGCTCAAGCTCAAACTGGGAAAAGGAGCTGGTGCTGCAGAAAAGGATCCCACGGGAGAGCAATTTCTAGCACCGCCCCACAGAACGGAAGGCTGGGCAGTGTTGCCGCAGGCCTGTCTCCCTGGGTCAGGGCTGAAATCAATGGAGGACCAGGAGCTGGACCAGCCTCAGGAAGGAGAAGCAAGGTCAATCCCTGAGACAATTTCAGAATCTCTCCAGACCCCTGCCAAGAATGCAAGTTCTCAAACCCCTCCTGAAAGGGGTCAGTAACCTGCATTTGTAACAAATTGCCCCCAGCTTTGGAGCTAAGCAGCCAAGGGATCTAGAAAAACTTCGTTATGGGTTTTCTATTTACTTATTTATATATTTTTGTATGTTTAGTAGAGGGTCTACAGGGTCTCACTACACAGATCAAAGTTGTAGTCAGCCTGTTTTCAGCCTCCCAAGTGCTGGAATTATAGCCTGTGTCGCCACACCCAGTCTTGGATTGATTTTATGTTATTTATGTTATTTATTTATTTTGTGGAACCAGGGATTGAACTCAGGCCCTTGACCTTGCCAGGCAATTGGATTGATTTTAAACACCATGTAAGGAGCTGGGGAGATGGCTCAGTGGAATAAGCGCATCAATGGCAAGCGCAAGGACCTGAGTTCAATCCCCGGTTCCAACGGCTGCAAAAAAAAAAAAAAAAAAAAAAAAAAGTTTACTGTGTGCCTACTGCGTACCAGAAACTTTATGGTGAAGCAGCCATTTCTGGTGCTATGCTTCGGGCAGCTCTAAGGGCAAGACTGCAAGAACTAGGTGGTGTGTAGGAGATGAGCCAGGGAGGAAGGGCTGGAAAGGCAATAGAGAAGTGTGTGTGTGTGTGTGTGTGTGTGTGTGTGTTACTGGAACTTAAACCCAGGGTCTTCACACTGAACTACATCCCCAA
>NW_004524656.1:11490127-11507680 GCF_000260255.1 Octodon degus
TTTTTTTTTTTTTGGGGGGGGGACCAGGGATTGAACTCAGGCCCTTGCACTTGCCAGGGAAGCACTTATTCTACTGAGCCATCTCCCCAGCCTCCTCCCCAACCCTTTTCTAAATTTTGTTTTGTTTTGTATTTTTGCCATCAGCAGGCTCACTGGCTAAACTGCCCAGACTGCACTCGAACTTGCAGTCTTTCTACCAGGCATTTAACACCCTGCCTGGCTCCATTTTTAATTTTTGAGGTCAGACGTGGTCAGTGGTAGAGGTTCCTTCCTGCCAGTTCTCTTTAAACGGACAGGGGCAGCTTCCCATCTCTCCAGGCCTCACATTCCTCTTGGAGATGATGAAAGAAGGGTGGTCCACTGGTCCGCCTCAGTTTGCTCAGTGGGTTGACGTGGGCCACGTCTGAGCCAAAGTAAAGCAACTGTCTGCTTTACTCTTCTCCAGCGAAAACAGCAATGTGTCCAAATAAACAACCGTTGCAGTTCAAACGCTGGCTCGGCCTAGGAAAAGGCAGATTTCTCTTTCGTGCTCGTGGGCGCCCCAGTGCGTGGCTGGGCGCGCATTGGCCGCGGGGCCCCGCAGGAAAGCTCTGGGGCAGAGGGCGCTTGCTGCAGAAGCTGGGGTTATGAGATTTGAATCAGGACAGCTTTTTAACATCTCTAAGCGAGGCTGACTTTGTGGCTCGCAGGCCTTGATCTCGCCAGCAGGCCGCCTCCGCCCCCTTGCGGCGTTGTCCTCAGCCCAGGGCCAAGCCAGACCCGGAGAAGGCGGCGGGCGACCTGGGGGGCGGGGCGGGGCGCTGCCGGCCACCTGCGGCCCCGTCCTCCGGGCCCTGCTGCCCCCTGGTGGCCACGGGCAGAGCTGAGCTGGACGCGCCAAGTGGGGTCCTCGGGAAGCCAGTTCACAGCCCAGGGTCTCCCCCCGACACCCCGAGAATCAGCAAGGAGGTGTGAAAACCGTCCCTGTTCAGTCCACGCCGCAGACCTTGATTGTTAATTAAGTCAGAAGCTCCAGGGGCGGGACCTTAGCACGGGTATCCTTTTGCAGCTCCTAGGGATGCTAGCGTTCCTCCACGTTAGCACCTCTTCAGTCCTTAGGAAGAGGGTCAGTAGCACCCTCTACGCCCTTGCATAGTTCCCGCGCTTTGCTGCTGGAGAACTTCCCGTTCTCTCACCTCCGTCCCTTCTCCAACAGAGGAGTCGGATGGGGACAAGAACGTCAGATTACCCATCAGCTCTGAAAGTAGTCACAGGGACAGGAAGGCCGGCCTGGCACTGCCTCCCCAGGGCTGCTGGGCACGGCAGGGCCGTCTTCTCCAGTTTCAACTCTCCATCGGGCCCTGGATGAAATGGCTCGCTAGGGAGGAGGACAGCCAGCACCGTCACAATTAAATTAATTTCCAGCAGCTTCATGGGATTAAAATCATCCCTTCTCCTCTCCAGTCTCTGCCTAATGTTCCTGAAAACGATCTCCTGATCCTTGGCTTCTCCTTGCGTCTCTTTCTCGGGCCACAGCTTTGGGCACATTCACTCTGGATCACGTTGCCCATCCCAAGCCGCCCCTCCTCTCACTGGGTTTGGCTGGGAGGTGCAGACCTGGCAAGACCAAGCCCCTGCTTGCTTTTCTGTGTGCCAGTTGTGTCCATGCATGCGACTTTGTGTACCATCATGGCATAATCCCAGCCATTACTCCCTTCTTCCTAGAGGAATTTCCTGAAGGGAGCAAGCTCTTGGAAGAATCAAGGAGAAACACACTAGTTAGCTGCTAGTAACTTGCAGGAAGGGAAGCAGGTGCCCTAGGACAGAGGTTAAGCGTCCGAGGAACCAACTGCACGGGCAGCCTGTCCCCACAACTCACACTGTGAAGCAGGCTCCTAGAAGCCAGCCAGGCTTTCCTTCTTCCCTGTCCTTGTCGCCACTTGCCTGTTTCTAGGAATTTTGGGCCAGCACAGGGCCTGGGGGCAGGTCTCTTGTGCTCCTGTACGGCAACTAGTACAACTAGTAGCCTTGAATGGCAGTTATAATGGTGAGGCCTAACTCTCTCTGTGCCTTCTGTATAACAGACGCCAGAATCCATTTAGTGTGACTTTTCTGCTGTGTGCTTCCCTTCCACATGGGTCTCCTCAGTGAAACTGGGGTGCCGGGCCCTGTGTTATAGACTTGCTTTTTTTTTTTTTTTTTGGTGGAACCGGGGATTAAACTCAGGTCCTTGCGCTTGCCAGGGAAGCGTTTATTCCACTGAGCCATCTCCCCGGCCCCCTAGACTTGCTTTTGCACTTTTCCCAGAAGCTGTGATCAGCCTGACACTCTGACTCTGTATCCACTCGGGTCTCCACCCACCTCAGCTCAGTGGTTTGGGGGCAGGGCAGGTGTGCACAGGGTACATAGTGAAAGTGACAGGGGAATTGAAGCAAATGTCACCCTGGCACTGGCCCTCTCCGTGTGGCTCCAACTCCATGTGATACAGCGTACCTGGGGCTGCTGGGAGCAGTCCACGCTCCTGAGCATCTCAGAGGGATTGCAGTCATCTCTGAGCTACTAGAGCAGAGGTCTGAGATGGTCAGCTTAAAAACAGGGAAGGTTCACTTGGTTCCCAGCTTTTGGGAGTTCAGTCCAGGTCAGTCCATCTGTTGCTCTTGGGGCTGTGGTGAGGCAGTCCGTTGTGGAGGAAGCTCCCCAGCTCAAGGCAACCTGGAAACAAACAAGAGGAGGGGTCAGAGTCCCGAGATCCCGTTCAAAGACACACCCAGGTGACTTGACCTCTGCGCACTCGGCCCACTTCCTAAAAGTTCTAGCACTTTCCTGTCACACCAAAGGCTGGAGGAGCCCAGTCCTTAACACTCGGGTCTTCAGGGGATTTTCCAGGCCCAAGTTATAACTGGAATAGAAGGAAACATCAGAGTAAAGAAAAGAGATGGCCCAACAGCTCTGACCAGTGTAGAGCCAGCTTTGTGCTAGCTACTGTCCCAGGTCTTAAGAAAAACCACTTGGTCAGTCCTGTGGACAACTCCACAGAGGTGATACTATCATCATCCCCATTAACAGATGAAGAAGTTAAGTCACAGAAAGTTCACTGTGCTAAGTGACTGTCAGGGAATCTTGCTTTAATGCAACAATTTTAACCATTACATTGTGTTACTTTCCAAAAAGGATTTCCCTCCAGAACTACAAGGTGGCTTGGGAGATGATAAATTGTAAGGCACTTTCTAGAGCCTACATGGGAATCCTGCCCCGGTGACTCTCCATCTTGGAAGAAGGTCACACGGGGAAAGGAGGGAAGCCCCTCTCAGCCCAGGACCTGCTTTTCAATGAACTGGCACAGAGCTCCTCCACTGTTTGCACATCTGCTGCTGCCCCAAGATGAAGGCTTGTGACTCCACATCCTTGGATATGGGGCAGGGAGGCTCTTGGTTCTGTGGAGATGGGTTCTCATATTTGCTGTCTGAGGTACAGCACTCCCACCTCACTCATGTGGACACTTTCTGCTCTGCCCACTCTCATACTCTCCCACAGTGGTATATAGCACAATGCACAGGCTCAGCCCACACACACACGCAGCCACAGGCCTCAACCCCCAGCTTCTGCTGAAAACACAGAACAGGGAGAAGAAGCCTGAGAGGCATGAGCAAGCAGGCAGCCGGAGGCCAGGGCCTTCTGTAGTTCAGATCTTGAGCATCTCCTGAAGGCCCATGTGTTAAAGACTTGGTTTCCAGGGTGGCATGATTGGGAGATGGTGGACTGAGTAGGAGGGGCAACTGGTGGGAGCCCTTAGGCCATTGGAGTATGGCCTCAAAAGGGGTTGTGGGATGCTGCCCTGGTCCTCCTCTTTTGCTTTCTGGCCTTGAGGTGGTAGGCACTTTGCTTTACCAAGTGCCCCCACCATGATGTGACTCTTTGCCACAGGCCTAAAAGCAATGACAGCAGTCACTCTTGGGTAGAACGTTCCAAAATTGTGAGCCAGAATAAATCTTTGCTCTATATAAGTTGATCGTCTCAGGTATTTTGTAGTAGGGACAGAAAGTCGTCTAACACAGTGTCTATGCTGCCTCAGACCCCAACGTCAGCGCTCACCCATTACCAGTTCGGCCTTGGGCCTTGAGGTGATGCTGCCCATCCTGGCCTCTCGCCACAGAAGTAGAGGAGGAGGAGGGTGGGGAGACAAAAGGGGAGACAACACTAAAAGAAAGTAAAGGGGAAGATGAATAAAAGTCCCAGCTGATGCAAATATTGACACAACCATTACGAGGGTAAATAAAGCTCCCATTTATACTATGCAAGTGCGATATTGTCTGAATACTTCTGTCTCGAGGAAGTTTTTATTTCGCCATAGAAGAAAAATGTTTTCATATTCTCTCCCACCGCTCAGACCCAGAACCCAGCAAGGCCTTGTGCCCTCGAGAGCCATAATATTATTTGTTAACATTTTTATGATGCCAAATGGTCTGTAGGAGAACGGGCGCCATTCTTTAGCTGGGAAACCATATGGCACGACGAGTAATAAATAAGGTATTGTGATAGTTAATGAACCTAATTGCCAGCAAAGGCTTTAATACAGAGACTGTGCTGCTGAGAATTTAGCACCGCATTAGGGATGCTGTGGAGCTCCCCTGACTTCTGAGGCTTAATTTAAGTTCTATATTGCAAACTCCAGAAAATAATTCCAAACCCTCCTGCTGGAAAAGCAACCTGCTGGTAGACTGTGATTATACCGAATTACTAAAATCGCAATCAATTTTATACACACAGTTAACCCTTGCCAGGAAGTGTTCCCACAGAAGAAAGTGATCAGGATTGTATACCGATCTACTTGTGGCACTGGACTGAGACAGGGGACAGTCAGGAAAGGTGTGGAGGGGTCAGAGCCAGGGCTCCTGGCTTCCAAGAGAGGAAGACCTCAGCAGAGACTCGGTCACTGTCACAGCCTGCTAGGCTTCTCTGATCCTGCAGGATGCCCTTTCTTCTGGGACAAGAAGACAGAGGAGCACGGAGAGAGGGTCTAGGCTCACCCTGCACACCCAGGTGGCAGGAATCCCCAGCAGGAAAAGAACAGAGCCATTGCCACTATTATTCCATAAGTCAAGGTTATTAACTAGAGAAGATCAAATGGTGGCAGTCAAATAACCTTGCACTGTGTAAAATGTAAATGCCGAACAGCTGCCACTGAACTTTGCCAGTGTCTGCAAGGGTCCCTGGGTGAGAGAAGCTCACCGCAGCAGCAGGAGAGGAGCCTGGAAAATGCATTTGTTCCCATCTCATTGCTGGAGTGCTCAAGGAACTGTATTCACCCTCAACCGGGATCAAAGTGGAGGCTAATGGTCAGCTGTAAATGGCGAGTCCAGGGAGCTGGCCCTGCATGGTGGCCTTCCTTCCCAGCAGAGCTCTGACCCAGGGGAACCTCTCAGCCACCAGACATGTCCCTCCACAGTGCCCCAGGCTGTGGTTCTTGAAGCTCAGAAATGTCTTTCCCAGCAGTGTTCTGGAGGGGTCCGGAGACCTCACTTGCTGTTCCTGGGCCACACTTTCCTGCCTTCAGAGAGGGCTGAGCGGGGCAGACTGAGAGCAGAAGAGAAAGTAGAAATTAGAAATAAGGAATCTTTGTATACATCAGGAGGATGAGGGGAGCTGGGTGTGGTGCTTGTATTCCAGTTCTCTGGGAGGCTGAGGCTGGAATAGCGAGACAGTCTGAGCCCAGCCTGGGCAGTGTAGTGATTTGGTAAGAACTTGTCTCAAAAAAAAAAAAAAAAAAAAAAAAAGGGGGCCAGGGAGATGGCACAGTAGAATAAGCCCTTGCCTGGCAAGCGCAAGGGTCTGAGTTCAATCCCTGGTTCTTGAAAAAAAAAGATCAATTTAATAAATATTTATTAAAAAAAAAAAAAAAGAATGTAAAAGGGGCCGGGGAGATGGCTCAGTAGAATAAGCGCTTGCCTGGCAAGTACAAGAGCCTGAGTTCAATCCCCGGTTCCGCAAAAAAAAAAAAAAAAGGAGGGGCTAAGGATATATAGCTCAGGGTATAGTGCTTGTTTGCCTGGCAAAGGCGAAGTCAAGAGGTTTTGTTTATTTGTTTTTGCAGAACTGGGGATTGAACTCAGACCCTTGCGCTTGCCAGGGAAGTGCTTGTTCTACTGAGCCATCTCCATGGCCCTGAGGTCATAAGTTTGATTCCCAGCATGCCCCTACCCTCCCACCCAAAAAAATAAAGGGCGAGGCCAAAGCTCAGTATGAAGCCCTGAGTTCAGTCTACTCCCAGAAGAAAAAGAGAAAGGGCAAGAGGAAGAGAAAGAGAGAGGAGGAGGACACAGGAGAGAGGAAAGAGGAGGATGCAGGAGAGATAAGACAGTGGAAGAACCTGAGGCTGGAGAACTGGGACTAGGAAGCGGGCGGAGGCAGGGTCTGGCTGAAGATCCGAGACCCTGGCAGGAGTGACCTGTGAGCTCCCCGTCCTCCAGAGCTCGGAGAAAGCCCCACCCCTGCTGTGGACCAGGGCGCACCGTGTCAGGCAACTGCTGCGTTCCACCAAGTGCGGATTTAATACCATATATAAATACACTTCACAATCCTGAAGATGCTTTCTACTGAGAGGAGACCACTGGAATATTTTATAGTGATGCAGATCAACAGAAAAGAAGGAGAATAAATAAAAGGGAAGATAATTATTTGATGGAGTTCTCTTAGGATATGCCACAGCAGGGAATATTTACAAAGAATACATATTACTAGAGAGACACAGCTATTCACGCACCAAACTCAACTATAAATTGTCAGAAGTGGAAATGGAAGGAAAGGAACAGCAGAGGCTTGGTGCCCACCGTGCCATCGGCACCGGCTTCCACCCTGCACCTTGCTGGCAGCGGCTCTGTGCACCAGCTCCGCTCAGGCCCACAGAAGGGAGACTCTGCCTAATAAATGTCTCCGGAAAATTACGACTGTACTGCTACAGTAAAAAGATGGTGCCGTTTATCTCCACGCCATCTGCACAGGCTCATTTGTTGCTCCAGAGGCAGCCCACACGCACCCAGTGAGTCTGTAAGTCTCCGAGACTGGGGCTGTTTTCTTCCCAAGGATGTGGTGGGGCTTGAGATGCTCATTTGTCTTCTGGCTCCCTGTGGACCAGCTGGAGGAGGCCTTTGCCTGGACCTCCTGGTGGGTGGGTGCCACTCACGGCACCCCCAGCCCCAGTCCTGAGGGTGGAGAGCAGGGATAACACTCTTTATTGTTCACTCACTCAATCATCTGTAGGACAAATAATGCAGAGTAGTCGCTAAGGGCCAGGCCCTAGATGCAAATGAGGTGTACCTGCATAACTGTTCACACTTCCTGCAAGTTGTCATTCAAAAGCCCTCTCCTTAAAGAGGCCTTCTTGGGTTTCCTTATCTAAAATTCCAACCACCACCATTCTGTAGCAGAAGCCGCCCTGCTTGGCCAGCTCCTTTCTGTCCCTTTGCTATTTGGGGTGTGTGGACACCCAGGCCAGCACCTGTGTCTCTTTGCAGGTGACCGCCTCCAGGCTGCGGGAACCTGTGTTGCTAGAAGTGCCAGCTCCTGCCCCTGCTAGGCACTGCCCTTGCCCAGTGACTGACACCTGCCAACTTAGCAGCACTGCAGCACTCTGACCCCCCAGGCTGCACCACTGTGGTGCATTCAGTGTGGCTGAAACATAAACTTAGGGGAGGAGGTAGGGAGCTAGCTAGCAAACCAGGAATATGACATCGCTATGTCGCACATCTATGGTATTTTATGGGATGTGCACTGTAGTCATTCTCACGACAAGGCTAGAGGTGGTACCGTGAAAACCAGCAGCTCAAAGACAGGATGGGTCTGGTGGGTGATGCTCCCATCATGGTTCTGACCTCAGTCTAGCTTCCTATTCACCTGGATGACACTGGCCGCTTTGGCAGCTCCTGTGGTCCCTGCAGCAGCCACCAGGACCCTGAAGGCCAGAGCACAGATGGCTTGAGCCCCCTCCCCCTCTCCTCCAGGAGGCTTCCCCTGAAATGAAAACCTCTCTCCAATCCCACTGCCCTCCCCTCCACCCTCCTCCACACCCAGCCCAAGAACTTCAACCCACATTGCTGCCTTCAGGAGAAAGAAGCACTGTTCTTTCCAGTATGTGCAGGAACTTCTGAGACTTCACTCTGGAGCATACTCGAACTGGCTGCACCACTGGTGAGGTGGGTGACATCAGGAAAACAAGGGCCAGGTTACAGTGATGCTTGAGAGGGCTTTTTCAGTGGCCAGCAGTGGTATCTTTTTTTAAAAAATTAATTAATTAATTTATGTGTGTGTGTGTGTGTGTGTGTGTGTGTGTGGCCAGCTCAGCCCACCAGGGGGCAGGGCTGGCTGACATGTGGTGCTGGGGATTGAACCGCGGTCCCTATGCTTTAGTTAAGCTTGTTCTAAGTAGGTGCTTTAGACCACTGAGCCATCTCACCATCCCCAGCAGCAGTGGTATCTTGAAGAAGACACCTAACCCATGCTTCAGGACAGTGGAGGATGAACTGGCTTCATCCACACAAGAGTGGGAAGTCACAGAGGGCACTCAGAATAATTGGGTGATCATAAGGTGTGGGCAAGGATAGTGTGACCCCTGAGTAGGAGAAGAGGCCGGGAGGGAGGGCTGAGCTAGGGCAACTCAGGATGTTCAACAAAATTTGGTACTGAGTAGATGTTTCCCCTGTGGGAGGTTAAATCTGTGAGAAGAGATTTTTGTGGAAAGGAGAAATGAAGGCAGGATAAAGACCAAGAAGGGAAGAGGAAGAAGGAGAGGTAAGAGCTACTATAAGGACTTCTGTAAGAGAAGCAGGACAGACACCCAGAGAGATGGGGGAGAAGCAGTCAGAGTTGACAGAACTCCTGGAGAAGGGCCGGCCAGGTAGCTCAGTGGACTAAAGTACCTGCTTAGGCAGACACAGGAGCCAGGGATTCGATCCCCAGGATCAATAGGACAAATAATGAGAGTAGTTGCTAAGGGCCAGCCAATCCCAGTGCTTGGGAGGCTGAAAATAGGAGAATCACTATGAGTCCCACCTGTGTAGTGAGACCCTGTAGACCCTGTACTAAACATTAAAAAAAAAAAAAACAAAACAAAACACAAACAAACACCTGGAGAGACTTCCCTTAAAAAAAAACAAACCAACTTATTTGGAACTAATTTTAGATTCCACCCACACTGGCAAAATAGTGCAGAGAATCCCACACACTGCTCACCAGCTTCCCCTGAGGTTAACATCATTCATGATCAGAACACAGTCATCAAAACCAGGCATTAATGTGGGTACCATACCATTCATTAAACCACAGACTTAATTCAGCTTTTACCAGTTCCTTGTGAAAGCTGGAGGGAAAAATAAACATAGGGAACCAGAAAAGAAGAGGTCGGACACAATCCTCATCTTGCTGCTATGAAGAGGTTTACAGTGCTTTGATCAATGAGAGCCCAAGGGTGTGGGCTCTCCTAGTGTGCACCACAAATCAAGTTCCTCCTCCAGGACTGTCTAGTAAATGGAGGGGTCAGGAGTGCCTGCGCAGTACCGCAGCCTGGTCAGGAGTGTGCACAGCGAGCGAGCCCATGGATCTTGGTCTTACCAACACTTCCATTATCTCCAGGACTACCTGGGGCTTAAGCCAACAGGTATTTCCAAGCAGTTTAATTCAGAAATCTGCAAATGTCAGGTTCTCAGACTCATCCTCCAGAAAGAGGTGCTTGTGCTAAAGTCCTTTGCTAAGCCTTTCTCCCATCTTTTCCCCTTTCAACTTTCATCTTTTCCCCTGATGTCAACAGCTGGCTAATACTGAAGAGTTCAGAAGAATTCAGTTGAACTTTATTGTCCAGCACAGGGCCTAGTACATAGTAGGTGCTCAGAAAAAACCAACAAGTAGCAGATAGAGAAGAAACTTGGAGAGCCAGGGAGATAGCTCAGCAGGCTTAAGCGCTTGCCTGGCAATGGCAAGGTCCTGAGTTTGATCCCCAGTACCAAACAATCCAAAAAAGTTTAAGAAGAAACTTAGTAAGTGGGCAATATTGAGGAAAGAGCCTTGGAAAGAACTGAGTGCAAACTTGGGCCCTGCTCTTTGCTGTGACCCTGTAGCCAGGCTGCACGGTCTCTCTCTGTCTCCCTTTGTTTCAGTGCTGTGATGAGAATTAAATGGGTAATGGCGGTGCTGCACAACTTGGGTGGCTCAGAGCCTGATGCGAGGTGGATAATAAGGAGCAGCTGTTTTTACTAGTTGGAGCCACTCAGAGAAGTTGCTAGGGAACGTTAGCAAAGAGGACAGACTTGGGCGTGTCTGAGGACAGTCCCACCCAGGGGCAGAAGGGCGAAGATGTAAGACCCACGCCTGCCTTGGGTTGCATGCATTCCTGGTTCCCATTGCTGGGGGTGTGTGGCTGGTCCACTATGTAGGCCAGGACCTGGAGCATAAGCTAAGCAGAACTGTCACACCGTCTCCCAGGACTTGGGGGCTCTGCAGCTCCCCAGGGTGCACAGAGCCACCCATTTCTCTCTTCCTCTCCTTTGTTTTCTCTTTCTCATTCCCACATTCATCTAAAGATGCTCCCGGGGCTGGAGAGATGGCTCAGTGGTCTAAAGCACCTACTTAGAACAAGCTTGGCAAAGCACGGGGGCCGCGGTTCGATCCCCCAGCACCACATGCCAGCCAGCCCCGCCGCCTGGTGGACTGAGCTGGCCACACACACACACACACTTACACACACACACTAAATAAATGTAAAAAAAAAAAAAAAAGATGCTCCCGTACCCACACCCAGCAGCCACTCAGGAACCAGCATAGCTCTGGCAAGGGGTATGCATTGTCTTAGGCACCAGAAAACGCTTTTCTCTCGAGGTTATCAGACAGTAATACCTTAGAGGGTAGAGTTAGAGATTTACTACTGCTGGCACCTTCCACACAGTAGGTGCCTAATCGACATGTGGTAATGGTGAGGAGGAGGAACAAAGCTGCTCCAACTCAAGGGCCAGCAAGGCAGAGAGGCTGAGGCAGGCTGGGTTAGATGCTGTGATGTTTGGCAGCAGTGACATGGAGGGAAAGCCTTCCTGCCTGGCTACCACTCCACAGCGTGAGGGTTTCCATGACTAAGTTACCACCGGCACCAAAGCCAGCTAAATAAGCATCGGTGGCATTGTGTGCTTGCCCCCACAATTGCTCCCACTTGCGCTCACCTCCTCCATCTTCTTCTGACCTTCTGCTCCCTTGGACATCCCCTTCTGCCTTTTTTCCCTCCAGCCTGTGGCTTAATTAGGTCTCTGGGGCTCTTGCCTGAGGATTCAGTGGAGCTCAGCCTGCTTCGAGAAGCCCTCAAAGCTGGTGGCAGAGGAGAGAGTTTCCTTCTGCACAGAGTGTGAGCTGGGGCTCTGCGCCCCCACCCTCCCAGGACAGGAACTGCTGTGGAGCCCCTTGTGGGACAGGTGGCAGGTGGGGTGCCAAGCGCTTCCACACCTCTAGTCTCACTGAATACAACAACTGTGCAGAACACATATGTTCTCCCCACTTTTCCAGATGAAGGAGAGTGAGTGAATCTCAGTCAAGGGAAAAGATCGGAGGCCGTGGTCTGGAGTTGATTGTGTGTATCAGACTTGAGGGGGTGGGGATGTTAAAACCCAGGTTATGTGGGTGTGGGAGCACACACCTATAATCTCTGCTGCTCTGGGGTTTGGGGCAGGACAATAGAAAGTTCAAGACCAGCCTGGGCAATCTAAAGAGACCTTATCTCCAAATAAAGTTTAAAAAAAGAGGTAGAGGTACAGCTCAGAGGTATGGGCTTTGCCTAGCATATGTGAGGCCCTGGCTTCAATTCTCAGTGCTGGATGTGAAACAAAAACCATGGTTTGGGGCCGGGGAGATGGCTCAGTAGGATAAGCGCTTGACTGGCAAACACAAGGATCTGAGTTCAATCCCTGGTTCTGCAAAAAAACCAAAAACAAACAAAATAAAACCCCATGGCTTGTGGACACCAGTTTAAGTTTGGGATCCAGTAAGTCTGGGATGGAGCTGCAGAGCCAGCATCTCAGAAAATTCCTAAGACTAGCTCCTGCTGCTCAGGGACAGGACCTTGAGGACCACTGTTCACAGGAGTCAAGATTGGGAGGGGAAGCCAAGACCTGACATGAAGGTCACTGACCTTCCCTGCAGCCCAGCTGCAGAACGCCTAGAGTTCTGCATCTCTATCAATGTCCTGAAATCTGTCCCCTGGGAATCACAGGGATGGGCTGGGATCTGCTGTAAGTATGAGGCCCCTGGGATACGAGGTGCAGTAAGCACCAGTGAGTGTGCTGGTGGGGTCAGGGAGATGGCTCAGTAGGATAAGCGCTTGACTGGCAAACACAAGGATCTGAGTTCAATCCCTGGTTCTGCCAAAAAACCAAAACCAACCAAACAAAAAAAACCCCATGGAGGAGAAAGTCCAGGGAAGGCGATTGGGCTCCAAGCCCAGCTCACCACCCTGGGCTTCTTTTACAGGGTGTTCTGTGGGAACCTCATCATGCTGGGATCAACAGTGGGGAGGAGCCTGGCCACGGGGGCCCCGCCACAGGGCAGTGCTACAGTGCTACTGTGTTCAGTTTTTAGCCAAGCCACTTCACCGATGTGGACACAGGGGAAGGAGGGCCACAAGCTCTGGGCATGAGCTGAGGGGAGGTCTCTCTAGTTCCTGGCTCACTGCACAGAGCAGTCCTGTGGGGCTCAGCGCTGGAATTTGTGTCAACCTTGTGCTTGATGGGTTCAAGGTTTGTGCCTCCCGGTTAGTGGGACCCTAGAGGCTGGGGAACCCAGCTGCTCTTGCATGATTCTCACCTTTCCCGCACGCAGGAACTGACTCTGACCTTTCTGGGTCCCAAAAGAGCAGCCAGAGCAAGCGCATAATTGTGCCATAAAGTAACTCGGCAGCCACTGGGCTCTTCAGAACTTCGAGATAGCAGCATGTCTCTAGAGGGCTGCAGGGGTAAAGTGGTGGCCACAAAGGTCTGATGTCCCTTGGAATTGTGTGGCCTGGGGTGTCATTGCCTGATGGCAAAAGCAAGCACTCAAAATTCCAGGTCTGGCATATTCTAGACCCCCTCCATCCCTGCCTATCCTGGCAGGAAGCCCGATCACTCGTGCCTCAGGAAGATTTAGCAGAACTCTGGGCTAGAGCGTGGGCTAGACAAAACACTACAGCAGTTGTTGCTGCTACCTGTTCTGGGCATGTAATGCTGGGCGCTGTTCACGTATTTCTTCCTTAGTCTTCTCAATGAACAATGACACGTATTGTTATCAGCAACATTTTGTAGCTCTGAAAACTGAGGCATTGAGGAGTTTAATAACCTGGCCAGCACCGCACAGTGCAACAGGGAGGGAATCAAGCCCTTAGCCAGCCTGGGGTGGGCGCTAGACCATTGACCTCTCTTACCTACTGTGTCCCAGCCCCTCCTACTTCCTACTGCAGCTGCCCAGCCTGACTTGGGATCCCAGTCCCACACCATCCTGTGGCCACTACCACCAGTGTGCTGTGACACGGAGAGATATATGGCTTTGCAGGAAATGCAATGACAGGATGATGGCTGTGAGAACAGGATTCATAGAGAACAAAGCTGTGATTCTGGGGCCTGGGGTGCAGCAGAAAGCACCGTGACATGGAAGTAGCTGGCCTAGCTCCTCAGTGACGACCTCGGTGACGATGGGCAGGTCAATGAAGCCATTTGGGTTTCCTCACATGTAAAATAGCTTGGATGTCCTTGTTGTAGGCAGAATCAGCTGCTCACACTCCCACCCCCAGTTTGTTTAAAAATGAGACAATGGAAGACAGGCTTGGGCCAGGGAGATGGCTCAGTAGAATAAGTACTTCCCTGGCAAGCACAGGGCCTGAGTTCAATCCCTGTTCCAACAACAATAACAACAAAAAGACAGGTTTGACACAAAAAGAGGTAATTAATGTAAAATGGGTTCAGATGGACCTCAAGTCCTAGTCCAACCTGGCCAACATCTATATTTGTTTGGTTGGTTGGTGGGTTAGTCCTTTGGTTTTTTGCTGTTGTTGTTTTGTTTGTTTGGTTTTTAGTGGAACCAGGGATTGAACTCAGGCCCTTGCGCTTGCCAGGGAAGCACTTATTCCACTGAGCCATCTCCCCGGCCCCCAGTCCTTTGGTTTTTTGAGGCAGGGTCTTGCTGCATAGTTCAGGCTGCCCTTGAATTCAATATGTAGGCTGGGCTGGCCTCATATTTGCAGCAGTGAAGTGCCTCAGCCTCCCAGTTGGATCCCCTCCTGGGATTACAGGCATGTATCACCATGCCCGGCCTGGCCAACATCTTTATCGAAAGAGATGAGGACCAAGACACTCACAAAAGGAAGACCCCCACCCCCCCAAAAAAGGAAGACCATGTGAAGACTTAAAAAGGAGATGCCATCTGTCGCCAAGGAGAGAGGTGTAGGAAAACCAGCTCTACCAATACCTGTTTTGGGCATTGGACCTCCAGAATCAGGAGAGACTAAATCTCTGTTATTTAAAGTACCTCACTCAGCTTGGGGAGATAGCTCAGGAGAATAAGTGCTTGCCTGGCAAGTGCAGAGTCCTGAGTTCAATCCCCAGTACTGCAAAAATAAATAAATAAATTTCAAGTTTTCTAAAGTACCTCACCCAGTAGAGACACTTCACCATGGCTGTGCTAACAAACGACTATGAGGGGCTGGGGAGATGGCTCAGTAGAATAAGTGCTTCCCTGGCAAGCACAAGGGCCGGAGTTCAATCCCCAGTTCTGCCAAAAAAAAAAAAAAAGGAATAGGATAGTTTTTTCAGATGAAACTTGGGCTTTCCCTAGAAAAATTCAGAAAGGGCTTCTCTTTACAGGGGTGGTGTAGGCTAATTTCCTCAATCAATTATGTTCATTTTTTATACATCAGTTCAGCCTACAGTTAAGCACCCACTATGTGTGACATAGCCTGGGCTGGGCTGGGAGCTTCAGGAAGGCTTGCAGGGGGGCAGACCCCTGACCTGAATCCTCAAGATGAGACAGAGTGAGCCATTTGAAAGTGGAACACACCTAGAATCCCAGCAGCCTGGAAGGTGGGGGCAGCAGGATCGCAAGAGGGAGCCTACCACTGCAGTGAGACCCTGCCTTAAGATTAAAAACTGCACTGGGGAGGTGGCTACGTGTGAGGCCCTGGGTTCAGTCTCCAGTAAAACACACACACACACACACACACACACACACACACACACACACACACGGTGTACGTGTAGGTGGCAATTGTGCCACCATGTTGTTTTCAGTGTAAAAAAAAAAGAGTAGTTTGAGATTTGCTTGTGTGAGTCAAAGAGGGTTTAGGTCCCACCAGACCAGGAAGGGAGTGGTCTAAGTCAAGGTACGTGGCAGACACTAACAACCTTCTGAGGGACAGGGGCCGTATTTACAGAGGTCCTTGTTGGATTTTATGAAGAGCTGTCTTTTTGAGGCAATGACAGATTCAGGATCTTTTATTTTTCAGTAATAACATGGTGAATACACAAGCAGGTACGAAGTGAATATGTAGAATGAAAAGAGGAAGTTGGAGTGATTTACGTTTTTTGTTGTTTTTTTTTTTTTTTTTTTTTTGCGGAACTGGGGATTGAACTCAGGCCCTTGCGCTTGGCAGGCAAGTGCTTATTCTACTGAGCCATCTCCCCGGCCCCCCTGATTTATGTTTTAAAAGTTAGGAAATACAGTAAACATTAATTTTTTTTTTTTGCTAGGGCCTTGGAAGGCATTTGTGAAGATGATGGGGAAGGGGGCTTAGATTACCATAAATATGCTTCTACTTAAACAGGTAACATGAGGCTCTGCGGGGACATTTACCTACAAGCCATAACAGAGACCAATTAATTTTGAAGGGTGAGGGAGAGCAAGTTTATAGTAATTTCTGCGTGTGGGTTTGAACTTGACTAAGTGAAAAATGGTCCCTTTACTGCTTTGTTTTGTTTCATTTTTTTGAGAAATGACAGGGTTTTTTGTCAGGGTCTCACTATGCAGTCCAGGCTGGCCTTGAACTCAGGGTAATATTCCTGCCTCAGCGCCGTGATTGCTGGCATTATGGACATGCACCACCATGGTGGACGGTTTCCTTTACTGTGACAGTGTCATCTGGTTGAGTTTTAGCCTCACCAGATCATAGGGAAAATTCTATCACAATAACAATGAAAGATAAAATTTATAAGCTCAAAGCCCTCATATGCAGATGCTTGAAAAAATCTCCCCAAAAACTCCTGGCACCCTAAAGAGTCTTCAGCTACATTCACAAATGACTGACCAAGGTCTCAGTTCCCATGAACAGATACTGGAAGACCTTATTTTTAAAATTTATTTATTTATTTTGGTGGAACCAGGGATTGAACTCAGGCCCTTGTGCTTGCCAGGCAAGTGCTTATTCTACCGAGCTACCTCCCTGGCCCCCCAAATGTTCTTTTGTTTGTGGTACCAGGGATTGAACTCAGGACCTTGCTCTTACCAGGCAGGTACTTATGTGCCTGAGCTATCTCCCCGGCCCCTATTTATTTATTTATTTATTTATTTATTTAGGTGGAACCGGGGATTGAACTCAGGCCCTTGCATTTGCCAGGGAAGTGCTTATTCTACTGAGCCATCTCCCTGGCCCCTGGAAGACCTTATTTTAAAGAGAAAAAAAGTAAAACAGGGCTTTCCACAAAAAACAAAACGAAACAAAACAAAAAACGTAAAACAACATTTGAAAACAAGATAATAGGAGAGGACCGGGGAGATAGCTCAGTGAAATAAGCATTTCCCTGGCAAGCACAAAGGCCTGAATTCAATCCCCGGTTTGGCAAAAAAAAAAAATAAATAAATAAATAAATAAATAAATAAAGATAATAGGAGAGTAACAATGGTTAATACATTGTTATGTTTAAATTAGTGACTCAGTGTATAAGATATAGGCATTTATTTGTCCAAACAATATTAGCACAAATCTTTCTTTTTTTTTTGGCGGAATCGGGGATTGAACTCAGGCCCTTGCGCTCGCTAGGGAAGTGCTTATTCCACTGAGCCATATCCCCAGCCCCACAAATCTTTCTTTTCAATAAACAGCTCAGTGAACTAAGCTCCTGTTTAGGCAAGCTCAGGGACTGGGGTTCGATCACCAGCACCACATGTCACACTGGCCCTGCGCCAGGCCAGCTGAGCTGGCTACCAAGCTCCCCAGCATGGTAGGGGAGGACACACCTGTAATTCCAGCACTGAGGAGGCTAAAAAACAGGAGGATCACTACGAGTCTGAGCTGTGTAGTGAAACCCTGTACCAAATACATTAAAAAAAAAAATATATATATATCTTTTTTATCCTTTCCTTGGTTGACAAATTGTGCTGCTATAAACATAGGTGCACATATACTGCATGATACAAAGTTTTTAATTCTTTTTGGAAGATACCCAGAAGGGGAATAATTGGGACAAATGGGATCTCAAATCCTAGATTTTAAGGAATCTCCACACTGATTTCCACTGCAATCACAGCAGTCTACACTCCCACTAACAGTAGAGAAAGGTTCCTTTTTCCCCACAGCCCCATCAAAAT
>NW_004524656.1:11508208-11511304 GCF_000260255.1 Octodon degus
ATATGTGTGTGTGTGTGTGTATATGGCCAGCTCAGCCCACCAGGGGGTGGGGCTGGCTGGCATGTGGTGCTGGGAGATTGAACCGTGGTCCCTGTGCTTTGCTAAGCTTGTTCTAAGTAGGTGCTTTAGACCACTGAGCCATCTCACCAGCCCTCCTTATATGTTCTTAGTAGTACTACTTCATCTGAGGAACAGCAGGCAAACATTTGTTTCCCACATTGTGGGCCGTCCCTTCCCTTTCTTGGTGGTTTCTCTTTCTTTTTTTTTGCAGAACCAGGGATTGAACTCAGGTCCTTGCACTTTCCAGGGAAGTGCTTATTCCACTGAGCCATCTCCCCGGCCCTGTTGGTGGCTTCTCTTGCTGTGTAGGAACTTTTTATTAAGATGCGATCCCAGTTGTTGATTCTTTGTGATAGCTCCTGTGCAACTGGGGTTCTATTCATAAGGTCTTGGCCTACAGTGTCTTCAAGAGTTTTACCTATTTTATCTTCCAGAAAATTTAATGTTTGTGTTTTAATATTTAGTTCTTAGAAGATCTACTTCGAATTTAGTTTAGTGCATAGTAAAAGATACGGGTCTAATTTTAATCTTCTACATGAGCACAGCCAGTTTTATCAGCACAATTTATTAAAGAGGTTATCTTTATTTCTTTTTTTAGGTATTTAGTACAGGGTCTACAGGGTCTCACTACGTAGATCGGACTCATAGTGATCCTCCTGTTTTCTGCCTCCCAAATGCTGGGATTAGTGACACCACGCCCAGTCTCAGTTGCCATCTCAGCGCACCCCAAGGGTGGGGCAAAGAGGTTATCTTTCTTCCAGAGAATGTGTTTGGCACCTTTGTCAAAGTTAAGATGTCTGAGTGTGTCTGGAGTTATTTCTGCATCTTCTAAGATGTGAAAGGTGTTGTTTTCTTTTGTCCCCTCTCTCCCAGTGAGTTTGTTATTTGTGTACAGGGAGGTTATTGATTTTTGAATATTGACTTTGTATCCAGCTAGGCAGGTTTTTTTTTTTTTTTGTGGAGTTTTTGGGGTCTTCTATGTAGAGCACTATGTCATCTGCAAATATTGACAGTTTAACTTCTTCCTTCCCTATTGTTATTCCTTGTTTCTTTCTCTTGTCTAACTGCTCTAGCCAACATTTCCAGGGCTATGTTGAATAAAACTAGAGACAGTGGACATCCTTGTTTTATTCCTTATTTTAGAGTGAAGGCTTTCAGATTTTTGTCCATATGATGTTGGCTATTGGTTTGTCATAGATGGCTTTTATCAGACTGAGATAAAGACCATCTATTCCAATTTTTTGTAGGGTTTGTGTCATGACTGGGTGTAGAAGTTTGCCAAAAGCTTTTTCTGCATCTATGGATATGAATATATGATTTTTGTCCTTGACTCTGTTAATATGGTATGTTACATTTATTGATTTACATATGCTGAACCATCCCTGCACTCCTGGGATGAATCCCACTTGGTTGTGGTATATAATCTTGGTAATTTGTTTTGGTTTTTTGTTTTTGTTTTTTTGGCAGAACCAGAGATTGAACTCAGACCCTTGTGATTGCCAGGGAAGCATGTATTCCACTGAGCCATCTTTCTGGCCCCTCTTGATAATTTGGTGAATTCTTTTTTTTTTTTTTTTTTTTTTTTTTGTGGTACCAGCAAATCAAACTCAGGACTTGCATTTGCCAGGCAGATACTCTCAGTGCAATTTTTATTTTCCTGCATATCTACTTGAATGTACCTTACAGGTTCCATTTCTTTTCTATGCTGAGCATTCATGGATTGCATAATTTTCTTAAGATCCTTTATTTTATTGGCTGGGGAGATAGCTCAGTAGAATAAGCACTTGTTTGGCAAGCGCAAGGGTCTGAGTTCAATCCCTGGTTCTGCAAAAAAACCCCAAAACCCAAACAACAAAAATCCTTGATTTTTTTAAAATCTGTGTCTGCTGTAGAGTCACTGAATATGGTTTTTAGTGTGAACCCATCTCAATAGTTATCTGAAAAATTATTTCTGATTTGATATTTGAGCCTCATTGAATTGCTTTGTTGTTACTACTTCCAAGCACCATAAGCACCTGTGTGGCAAGTGCAAGGTCCAGAGTTAAATCCCTGGTACAAAAAAAGAAAAAAAAGAAGGTAAAAAAAGTGAAGACAGTGGACATCCTTATTTTATTCCTTATTTTAGAGTGCGGGCTTTCAGATTTTTGTCCATATGATGTTGGCTTCCAAGAGGTCAACTGGGTGCCTTTTGGATTGACCCACCCTATTGCCTCCTGAGTTTGCCTTTGGTGAACTGGATGTCTGGGGTTGCATCTTGTTTAATTGTCTTCTCATACTGTGTTTGGTTTAATTCCTAGGGTGATACTTATAAATTGCATAGGGTAGGTTGCTTTATTGCTGGTGTTCAGAACTTTTAATAAATGACTACTTCTCTGAGGTATCTTCCAGGTGTGGCTGGTTTTTGGCTTTTGAGTTTGTTGCAAGATCTTTTTTTTTTTTTTGGTGGAACTGAGGATTGAACTCAGGCCCTTGCACTTGCCAGGCAAGCACTTATTCTACTGAACCATCTCCCCAGCCCCTTGTTGCAAGATCTTATCATTCACTCTTCCTGTCATTACTTGTAGACCCTAAGTCAGAAAGTTCTCTTTCCCATCTTGCAAAATGTTGGGCAAAAAACTGAGAAGCCTGACAATAAAGAGAAGAAACCTGAAGCCAAGAAGGCTGCTGCCAGTGGTACCAGTAAAAAGGGTAAGGTAAAGGCAAAAAAGTCCAAAAAGGGCCAACCGTACTGCAGCCAAAATCCTGTCCTGGTTAGAAGAATTGGTAGATACTCCCAATCTGCTATGTATTCCAGAAAGCTTTGTACAAGAGAAAGTACACAGCTGCTAAATCAAAGGTTGAGAAGAAAAAGGAGAAAGTTCTTCCTACGATCATAAAACCAGTCAGTGGGGACAAGAATGGAGGTACCTGGGTGGTTAAGCTTCCAAAAATGCCTAGATACTACCCTACTGAAGATGTACCCCGAAAGCTGTTGAGCCACAGCAAGAAACCCTTTAGTCAGCATGTGAGGAAACTTCGAGTTAGTGTCACTCCCGG
>NW_004524656.1:11515945-11520981 GCF_000260255.1 Octodon degus
AATTCTATGCTTTTTCAGGACAAGGACCTATTTGCTTGACATTTCATCCCTGGCACCTAGCACAGTGCCTGGGGTAGAGGGCACCCAGCAGATATTTATTGACTTAGTTAAGGCAAAATAAAATACAGAGGATAATGATTTACTGTGGGTAAGTATGACAACAGATGAGGCAACACAGTGTGCAGGAGAGGAGCTGAGGTTGACAGAGGGCATAGACAGGTCTGCAAGGGGTCTTTTCTGAGGGGGTGGCGCGCACTGGGAGAGGAAGCCCAAGATCACCAGCCTGCGCAGAGCCTTTCAAGGAGCACAGCTGTTCAGAGACAGAGGCAGGAACAGCCTGGCACATCATGGGAAGTCAAGAAGGGTCATAATCAAAAGCTAACAAACTAAGTGGCAACCAGGGGAACACAGGTAATACAGTGGTATCTTGAACTTCATGGTAAGGAGGTTACAAAAAAATCGATTGATGCAAAGTGTGATTTGGGGCGTGAAATACTGGACGTGCTGAATGATCTGGTGTAGGGAAGAAAGCAAACACCTAAATCACAACTGACTTGGGCAGTATTGTGAGCTGTGGAGCCATGCATGGGGCTGGAGTGGAATTTAGGGATGAAATATAATAGGTGGTGGGTTGGAGAGATGGGGAACTAGAAAAGATTTCAGCGTATTAAGTTGGAGCTGACTTAGATAGCAAATGAAGGAGTTAGGTTGATAAATTTAAGTTTGAGGAGAAGCCCTGATATCTTTGGAGTCACTGGGGTCTAGATGCTAATCCAAGCAGGGGATGGGATTGGGCAAACTCCCAGGGTAATCAAGAGTCCATGGAGATGATCAGAAGGTCTCAGAGCGAGGTTGGGGCTCTCCAACAGCTGGAGGCTGGGTGACAGGAAAATGGTCAGCAAAGGAGACCAGGTAGTGTGTCCGTGACAGGAGCAGCTGGTGGCTGTGATGTCCTGGGCAGAGGGAGAAGGGACTAAGAAGTATAGGAAGAGTGGGACAGGGAAACAGGACTTTAACACTGGCAATGGCAAGGCTGCTGTTAATTTTTTAAAATTACTTTAAAAAAAAACCATGATTAAGTGCTAGGGCTATAGCTCAGTAGCATAAGTGCCTCCCCTGCAAGGGCAAGGTCGCAAGCTCCATCCCCAGAACCAAAAGGAAACCACAAACAAAAACCCCCAGATGAGGGCAGCCTGAGAGCTAAAGCACCTGCTTCTGCAGAGCGCAGCAGCTGGGGTGCAATCCCCGCCGTGCCTTGCCGGCTCTGTGGCAGTGAGGTGGCAAGGCGCGCTGAGCTGATGATTGAGACTGGGCATGGTGGTGCGTGCCTGTAATCCCAGTGCTTGGGAGGCAGAGAACAGGAGAATCACTACAAGTCCGATCTGCGCAGTGAGACCCTGTAGACCCTGTCCCAAATACAGAAAAAACCAACAGACCACGATTATAAGATCCAATTCGCATACTATCGAATTCACCTATCTACCGTATATAGTCCAGGGTCTTTTAGCATATTAGAGTTGGACTGCCATCACAGCCACCTAATTTCAGAACATTTTCAACACCCTAAGAAGAAACTTTATACGCACTGGCAGCCATTCTCCTTTCTTCTTCCCACTTCTTTCCAATTCTGACTCCACACAGCTGCTAATCTATCATCTGTCTCTATAGATTTGCTTATTCTGGACATTCCATACAAACGAATTCATATAATATGTGATGTGATGTGATGTGATGTGATGTGATGTGATGTGATGTGATGTGATGTGTGTGTGTGGCTGGCTCAGCCCACCCTTGGGGCTGGGGCTGGCACAGCATGTGGTTCCCAGGGATCGAACCATCGTCCCTTCACATTTGCCTAAGCTTGCCTAATCAAATGCTTTAGACTGCCGAGCTATCTCGCCAGCTCCAATATGTGATATTTTGTGTCTGGTAGTTTTGTATCACTGAGTATAATTTTTTCAATGTTCATCCATGTATCAATACCTCATTCCTCCTTATGACTAAAATAACATCCATTGTATAACTGTGCCACGTCTTGTTTACCCACGTGTCAGATGATAGAAATTTATGCTGATTCCACTTTTTGAACACTCTAAGGAAGTCTGCTGTGAATATCATTATACAAGTTTTTTATGTACATTTACTTTCATGTCTCTTGAATACATTTGTAGGGTGAGTTGCTGCAGTGAGTTATGCTTAGCATTTTTGAGAAACTATGAAACTGACTTGCAAAGTGGTTGCAAAATTTTGACAGCAAGCTACATGGCTTCCAGTTCTTCACATCTTCATCATTATCACTTGTTATGATCTTTTATTTTAGCCATTCTGGTATTTTATGCTTGTAGTAGTTATTTTTGTTTTTGTTTCTATGGTTCTGAGGATTGAACTGAGAGCCTTGTGCGTGCAAGTCATGTTTGTTTTTTTATTTTATTTTATTTTATTTTATTTTATTTTTTTTGCAGAACCGGGAATTGAACTCAGGCCCTTGCGCTTGCCAGGGAAGCACTTATTCCACTGAGCCATCTCCCCGGCCCCATCATGTTCGTTTTTTTTTTTTTTTTAAATATTTATTTATTTATTTTGTGTGTGTGGCCAGCTCAGCCCACCACGGGGCGGGGCTGGCTGGCATGTGGTGCTGGGGGATTGAACCGAGGTCCCTGTGCTTTGCTTAGCTTAGCTTGTTCTAAGTAGGTGCTTTAGACCACTGAGCCATCTCACCAGCCCATGTTCATTTTTTTGTTTGATTTTTGAGACATATTCTCAGTATATTGTTGACTGATCCCATATTACTAAGTTCAAAGGGTCCTTCCACCTCAGTATCACCCAGTGGCTGGCCCTATAAACACATGACACTCAGCTGTTTATTCATTGTTGTTGTTTTATTTTGTTGTGTCTTTTGAAACAGGGTCTTGCTAGTCTAGGCCGGCCTTGAATTCATTTTGTAGCCCAGGCTGGCCTTGGACTCATAGTGATCCGCCTTTCAAGTGCTGGGGCTACAGGTGTGCCACCCCTCATGCTGGTGTCATCGTTTTGATTTATGTTTCCCCAAAGACAGTGAGGTTGCATGTGTTTGTGTGTACCTGTTGACCCTTTCCATGTGACAACAGGTAAATCTGATGAGGATAGATTCATAGAATAATGCGTATTTTGGCCAAAGTTAAAGAAAGAACTGACATTGAGGAAATACACAAAGTAAATTTTAAAAGAAGTTTGGGATTTTTTTTTCTTTCACAGGTTTTTTGTTTTGTGTTCCTTGATGAATAGGAGACACTAGAATTGGTTTATGAGAATGATTCACAGATAGAGCTGCTTACAATGGATGGAAAGAGAAGCCACTGCATGGGCACAGTCCCAGTGGTGATGCTGAGGGAGAGCTCATGGGCTTGCCTTTGCAAGGACCCCTGATTTCCTCTGGTCCCTCTATGGACTCGGTGGTGGGAAGATGAAGGGATTTCTTTCCCATGGCTCCTGTTGTCTCAGGGAACTGGAGGATGGGGTCGTCAGCCAAGAAACAAGGTGGATGGAGCAGATGTGACTGGTTTGAATAGAGAGAAGAAATGATAAAGTAATTGTGTAGATAGTAAGAGAAATACAGGTATGCCAGGGGATATTAAATGCCCACTACAGCTAGAGGGTATGAATGTTTAGTAAAACCAGTCAACCTCATTTGATTTTCTTTTTTTTTTTTTTTTTTTTTTTGGTGGAATCAGGGATTGAACTCAGGCCCTTGCGCTTGCCAGGGAAGCACTTATTCCACTGAGCCATCTCCCTGGCCCTGATTTTCTTCAAGAATATTCAACTACTCATATGTGGGTGCAGAGAAAGTGAATAATTGGATGCAGCTAGAGTGGGGCATCACCGGGGAGTGCAATAAAGAAGAAGCTGTATTTTGTTGTTGTTTTAATGTATCTGGTTGTTACAGGGTCTCACTATGCAGATCCTGTTGCTTTCAGCCTCCCCAGCGCTGGGATTACAGGCATGCGCCACTACGCCCAGACTCTGGCTGGTCAGCCCGTTCATGTGGTGCAGGGGATCAAACCCTGGCCCTGCACTTGCCTAAGCTTGCTTAAGCAGGTACTTAGTCCCCTGAGCTATCTTGTGGGCCCAGGAAGCTGTATTTTGAATCACCAAGACTACAGGGAGTTGTTCAAGGGTAGAGTTAGCCATTGTAATAGCTAAAATTGTTGTAACAGGCAAAAACTGATGAGGACTTATAATCTTTTTTTTTTTTTTTTTTTTTCGGAACCGGGGATTGAACTCAGGCCCTTGCACTTGCCAGGGAAGTGTTTATTCCACTGAGCCATCTTCCCAGCCCCTGAGGACTTATAATCTTTTAGGGACAACAGGGCTGACACAGAAAGAAGAGATACAATGGGGAACAGGTTGAACCAACAGGGCTGTAAGTGGTCTAGGCATGAGAGAAAAGAGACAGATTGACTTCTAGATGTTTTGCTTAGACACCTAAGCTGTGACATTCACTGCAACAGGCAACATGAAAAGTACAACTTGAGGTAGGGGTTGATGGTGTATTAAAACGGGTCATGCTGAGCTTGAGGGGCCTCGTGGCAGAAAAGTTAGAGACCCTGCATATGTAATTCTGTTCTGGCTGGGTTTGGACACAGATTGAAGACCTGGGCATCTTCTGAGCAGCTCTAAGAGTGGGTGAGATTCTCCCCAGGATGGAAGAGAAGAGGGCAAAAGTTAGATAGACCCTAAGGAATAGGAGTGACCTAAGGGCTACCCCATAGGAAGATGTTGTAAGCAGGTAACTAGAAAGCAAACAACAACAACAAAAGGAAAGGAGAAGAGGAAACCTATGAACTGGCTTAAATAATAAGGGACTTTTGTGCTCGCTTCGGCAGCACATATACTAAAATTGGAACGACACAGAGAAGATTAGCATAGCCCCTACGCAAGGATGACATGCAAATTCGTGAAGCGTTCCACATTTTTCTAAGATGTCTCTCGGGTAGGTGGATGTTCAAGAAGGGGGTGGTGAATGAAAGCAAGGTTGTATATGGTGAGATTTTTGGACT
>NW_004524656.1:11521828-11527356 GCF_000260255.1 Octodon degus
AGAAAAGTATGAAGACGAAATATAGGAAATAAAGCCATGCTGTTATGTTGAAAAACAACAACAACAACAACAACAACAACAACAACAACAAAAAACAAATCTGTGGTTATAAAAAAAAAATAAGGGACTTTTGGACCTAACAGGCGGTCTCAATGTGGCCTGGCTGCAGGTTTTGATTTACAGAGCAAAGGAGCCCGTGTTAGTTTCTTAGGGCTGAGGAAACTAGGTCCCACCAACTGGATACTTACAACAATGAAATGAATCCTCACATTCCAGCGGCTAAGAGCCAAAATCACGGTGTTGGGCAGGGCCCTGCTCCTTGTGATCCCTAGTGGAGACTCCCTCCTTAGCTTTTCTAGCTTCTGGGCTTTGCCAGAAATCCTTGGCAAAACTCTGTAATTACATGGCCATCTTTTCCCTGTGTGCATTATAAGGACGCCAGTCCTGTTGGATTCAGGGCCTACCCTATTCCAGTAGGACCTTAGTGTAAATAATTACATCTGTGAAAACCCTATTTTCAAATAAGGTCCTACAGTGAGGAAAACCCTGTGGTGGAACCAGGGATTGAACTCAGGCTCTTGCGCTTGCCAGGGAAGCCCTTATTCCACTGAGCCATCTGCCTGGCCCCGACCCTGCCTTTTAGAGAGGCTCAGTTCAACACATGAAGACCCTTTCTGTCTTCCTTTTTTTTTTTTTTTTTTTTTGGCGGAACTGGGGATTGAACTCAGGCCCTTCCACTTGCGGGGCAAGCAATTATTCTACTGAGCCATCTACCCAGCCCCCACTTTCCATCTTCCTGCTGTGCCCCTCAGCTGGCTTACTTTCAGGCTGTCCTCCTGATGGTCACAAGTGGCAGTTGTGGTCAAGGCCATTGCCTGAAGCTGACAAGGGCTCATCTCTACTTTGTGTCTCTTTCACAATCAAGGGGCTGGGGAGATGGCTCAGTAGAATAAGTGCTTGCCTGGCAAGCGCAAGGGCCTGAGTTCAATCCTCAGTTCCACACACACACACACACACACACACACAAAAATCAAATGTTCCCACATCCCTTGTCCCCAGCTGACTTCCCCTCTTTAATCATTAGCAAAACTTCCATTATATTGTCCTTGCCTGATTCCACCCAGCGAATGAGACTGAGACTGCTCATTCTTTTTTTTTTCGTTTTGTATTTTAGGGAAAGGTCTACAGGGTGTTCAGGGTCTCACTACTAGATCAGACTTTTAGTGACTGCCTGCTTACAGGCCTCCCAAGAGGCTGGGATTACAGGTGCCCACCACCACGCCCAGTCTCAATTGCTGTCTCAGCTTGCCCCAGGGGCAGGGCAGGCATGGCAGGCCTGGGGTTTGATCCCCAGGCCCCTGGGTCTGTTGCAGGCGCTTTAATCTGCTGAGTTATTTGGCCAGGCCTCAGGCTGCTTGTTCTGATTAAGGATTAGACCAGAGGTTCTAGAATTTGAGCAGGTTTCAGGATCACTTTGGGGGCCTTGCTGCACACAGCTTGTAGACTGGGATGTCACTAGCGTAGCCTCCATGAGGCCCTCAGCTTCATCCCAAGCAGTGCAAACACAAGAAAACCACAGTTTTGCAGGACTCTACCCCAAGAGCTCCCAGTTCAGAAGGAATGGAATGAATGACATCTGAGAATTGGAGTTTTGGTTGTTGTTATTGTTGTTGTTTTTTTAAAATAAGTTTTGTTTGTTTAACTGACACCTAAAATTGTACAAGTTTGTAGGGTATAATGTGAATTTTTTTTTTCTCCAAATGCCTTCAGGGCAGGTTTGGCTGGCTGGAGTGTTGTGGGGATCGAACTACAGCAACCTGAGGCTGACAGCTTTGTGGAAGCAGCCACTTAAAGAACTGAGCTAGGGCCAGGCCCCTGTGAATTTTTTTTAAAAACCGGGGATTGAACTCAGGCCCTTGCACTTGCCAGGCAAGTGCTTATTCCACTGAGCCATCTCCCCGGCCCTTACAATGTGATTTTTGCATATATGTACACATTGTGTACTGATCAAGTCAGGGTGATCAGCAGATCTGTTGCCTCAAACATTTATCACTTATTTACAGGAGCAGTCACAACTTTCTTTTCTTGCTATTTTAATAATTACGGCTCACTATTACGAACTATAGTCACCTTACTATACAGCATAACCCTGGAACATGTTCCTCCCAGCTGTGCTTTTGTACCTGTTGACCAATCTCTCCTCACTGCCCTTCCTCCCTCCCGCCTCAGCCTGCAGTAGCTGTGATTTAATCTACTTCCACGAGGTCTGCATTTTTCTATTCCTAATGCGTGTGAGATCAAGTGGGACTTGTCTTTCTGGATGCCTGCAGAGAGTGGGTTGAAGAAAGCAGGGATGGTCTGACCAAGAGCAGACTCCAGTAGAAAGGAGGTCGGGGGAAGGGTGCGGCAGCCCTGCTATGGTGGGGACAGAGGACAGCCAAGAGGAGGTGAGGGGAGGGCCAGGGTGGGAGTTGATACATTGTGTCAACTTGGCTTAATTGGCTCTGGAAGTTCCAGGAATGTCCCCCAACCCAGGCGGTGGGCCCAACCTGGGGCACGATTGGTTCCACCCTGGGGCGCTGTTGGGCAGCACAGGGGTGCGATTGGTTCCACCCTGGGGCCACGAGTCACCCCAGAGTGACTTAGCAGAAAAGTGTATATAAAGGAGTTGCAGAAGGCTGCCTGGCCGCTTCCCTGACCCCGCTTCCTTGGACAAGTCCCAGTCTTCGCAGCATAGAAGGAGGAGAGAGGCTTGATGGACGCCGCAGCTGCTGCTCCTCCTCTGCTCTTAATTGTTTTCTGCCACTATGAACTGCTGTCGTTTGGGTTGGAGCCAGCGGAGTATGGATTAAAACTTCCACAAACTGTGAGCTACATAAACCTTTCCTTCCTTCCTTTGGGGTGTCCGATGTTTTGTCCCAACAATGAGTAATAAGTAACTAAGACAGCCAGGCAGCGAGGAAGAAAGAGGAGGAAAGCCAGGTGTCTGGAGCATTGATTCGGGGAATGTGGTCACCACTGTCAAGGTCACAAGAGGGTCAGGAAGGTGAGACTGGAAAGCCGCCACCTGACTGGACACCTAGGAGGGCTTCCCTGGTCTTAGCCAGAGCACCATTACTGTGAGAACAAGAAATGGGGAAATTATACAAAATACGCAGGGATTTATCCATTGTCATCGGCTACTGATGCCAAGTGTTTGAGCTAAGTCTCTGAGTGTGGACTGGGTTTCCTGGAATCCCAGGGGCAAGATGAAGAAAAGAAAGCCATGGAGCTTTCATCTACTCCTGAACAGTGGAATGAGTTTGCTCAGAAACAACTCAAAGCTCAGCTTCCAACACAGCCACACTGTGAGTCCTGAGTTCCATCTAAGAGGCTGTGGTTGGGCTGGGGAGATAGCTCAGTAGAATAAGTGCTTGCCTGGCAAGCGCAGGGTCTTGAGTTCAATCCCCGGTGCCTCAAAAAACAACAACAAAAAAAAAAAGAGATTGTGGTGGTGGTCGGGAGGCTCCTACATCCTCCTCTCTGCGGTGGCCTGCTGCGCCTTTGCACGTACATTCAGGTGTCTGTGTCTGTTTGCCCAGCGAGCCCGCTGACTCGTTTCTCTTTATGTCTGTTTTCTAGCTTTGTGAATATGCAGTTTTCTGTAGACAGGTTCAGGTTCCACCTCTTGCTGCTGGAATCCCTGTCTTGGCCTGCAGTTTTGCATTTGAGCCCTAGAGATATTAACTGTAGCTCTCGTTGAGTTGTAGTGAGAATTGAGTGAAACCATGTGTATAAATACAGATGTGTAGGGTAATTGTTTTTTTTTTTTAATTTTATTTATTTGTGTGTGTGTGTGTGTGTGTGTGTGTGTGTGGTAGCTCAGCCCACCAGGGGGCGGGGCTGGCTGGCATGTGGTGCTGGGGGATTGAACCGCGGTCCCTGTGCTTTGCTAAGCTTGTTCTAAGTAGGTGCTTTAGACCACTGAGCCATCTCACCAGCCCCAGGGTAATTGTTATTGTGGTTGCATGCCACTACTCCTTCTACACATAGCCTCACCGCTAACTACAGACTGATTCCCATGTGCTGGATGAGTATAATTTTATAGCTATACTTACAGTTATTGATTGATATCCACCTATGTATGGACATATACCTTTGCTTCCAGCATTGCATGGAGTCATTTATATCCCTGGTCTAGCAGGCTGTGTGTGTTCCTGATAGCAGTTACACAAACAACGTGCAGACACTCTCTATCAGGGACGCTTGCACGTGCTTCCCTCTCCGTCCATCAGGGAGAGGTGCGCCATGAGACTCCTCCGAGAATCAGATGCCTGGATGAGACGTTATCAGGGGAAATGCCCGAGAAGGCAAATGCAGAGCGAGCCCTGGGAGACTGGCTAAGCTCTCTGGCTGCAGTGCAGAGCTCGGGTGACTGAAGGAGGAGGAAAGAAGGATGGGAGGAACATGCAGTCCCAGGGAGGTTGGCAAGGCCCCCGAGGTGTCTCTCTGCTAACCAGCCAGCAGAGGGGACCCTCTCTCCTTTTTCTTTCCTTTTTTTTTTTTTTTTTTTGTGCAGGGTCTCACTATGCAGCTCAGACTTGTAGGGATCCTCCTGTTTTCTGCCTCCCTAGTGCTGGAATTACAGGCGTGTGCCACCATGCCCAGATTCCATCACTGGCTCAGCGTGCCTGGGGTGGGGCAGGTGCAGCGTGTGGTACCAGAGATGAAGCCCTGGCTCCCGCACTTACCCAAGCCAGCGCTTAGTCTGATGAGCTATCTCACCGGCCCTCTCCCCCTTTCTTAGCATCGCTGCCCCAGTTGGCCATCAGCCAGGACCTGCACAGTGGATTGTAGCTTGGCTCCTGGCCCCTGGTCACTTACACTGAGCGGCCCAGGAAAGCCATCCATTTTTTGTTCAATCCAGACACCACAGATGAGATCATAGGAAAGCAGACCAAGCAGTGAATCCTCCCAGCGACCAGACTGCCTGTGGATCTGGGATATGCTGCTGCTCAAGGTTCACGAAGAGAAATTGATCAGGACTTTGTTTTTGATCAGTTAAATAGATACTAATATCAATGTATGGAAAACTTTTCATAAAACTTGTGCATGTATTATTTTGGTCCATTTTCTGTGGCATTTGGCACAATAAACCTTTGGAATTTATCTGGAAGAAACAAACAAATAAATGAGAAATTGCTTGTGTAGTCCTCTCTGCCACCATGACTTATTTTTTAAAGAAAATGATGTTTATTGGTCCATTTTAGGCATAAATAGTGGTCACGCTCATCCTAGGGAATTTGCCTGTGCCTGATACAGCTTCTCTTTCCCACTCCCCTCCCCTCCATTTCACCCCTGCTTCCCCTTTGTATTTACAAAAGTTTGGTTTCCATGTTTTTCCTTTTCTCATTTTTTAAAACTTTTCCCTCCCTCCCTTCCTTCCTCCTTCCCTCCCTCCTAAAGCTGGAGATCTCATTTGATCCAACTATTCCCTTTCTTGGTGCCTCCCTTCCTCCCTCCCTCCCTCCCTCCCTCCCTCCCTCCCT
>NW_004524656.1:11527554-11531647 GCF_000260255.1 Octodon degus
TTTTTTCCTGCCTCCTGCCCTCTCCCTTATTCCTCTCCCCATTTTAACGTTTTCTTCTTACTTCTTTTTTCTTTTCTTCCTATTTCACAATACCTGTTATGCACTCTGGTTCTTCTTTACACTTTCAGTTTCTCACACCAGGGAGATCCCATTTATTTCACTGAAGAGTATGGTGTCAGGGCTGGTGAGATAGCTCAGTGGACTAAGCACCTGCTTAGGCAAGTGCAGGGACCAGTGTTCGATCCCCAGCACCGCATGCGGTGCCGGCACCACCGAGACCCACTGGTGGTGGCACACACCTGTAATCCCAGTGCTGGGAAGGCTGAAAGTTGAAGGATCACTGAGTCTGGCTGCATAATGAGACCCTGTATCCAATAATAAAATAAATAAAAATAAAACTGTATGGTGTCAAGGTCCATCTACTTACCTAGAAATGTCTCAAGCTTATCCTTCTTTATGACAGACTGAGACTTCATTGTTTATAAAAAAAAAAAAGCCACATCTTTATCGATTCATTGGTTGATAGGCATTTGGGATGTTCCCAAGATTTAGCTATTATAAACTGTGCTGCTGTAAGCGTGCATGTGTGTGTATCTCTATGGTAGGATGTTTTTAATTCTTTTGAAAAGGTACCAAGAAAGGGAATAGTTGGATCAAGCGAGATCTCCAGCTTTAGATTTTCTGTGGAATCTTTGCACTGATTTCCACAGTGGTTGCACCAGCCTACTCACCCACAAATCATGGAGAAAGGTTCCCTTTTCCCCATAGCCCCTCTAGCATTTGTTATTGGCTGATTTCTTAATGATAGCCATTCTTTCTGGAGATAGAACCTCAGTGTTTTTTTTTTTTAAACATTTATTTATTTAGTTTCTTGACTTTGTGTGTGTGTGTGTGTGTGTGTGTGTGTGTGTGTGGCCAGCTCAGCTCAGCCCACCAGGGGGTGTGGCTGGCTGGGATGTGGTGCTGGGGGATTGAACCCCGGTCCCTGTGCTTGCTAAGCTTGTTGTAAGTAGGTGCTTTAGACCACTGAGCCATCTCACCAGCCCCAGAACCTCAGTGTTGTTTTAATTTTTATGTCCTGAATGGCCAGTGATGTTGGACATCTTTTATATATTTATTTTTTGCCGTTTCTATTACATCTGAGAAGTGTGCATTTAGTGTGTGTGTGTGTGTGTGTGTGTGTGTGTGTGTGTGTGTATTTCACTATGCAGTTCAGACTGGCCTTGTAGTTTGGTCTGGCTTCGAACTTGCAGCAATTCTCCTGCCTCAGCCTCCTGAGTGCTGGGATTACAGGTGTGCCCACCACATCTGGCAGGTGCCCATTTGGGGACTGGGTCTTTAAATCCCAGAGCTCTTCCAGTGGTGCCGCTGCTCTGATTCCCCGAGGCTGGTGTCTCAGGAAGGCCTGGGCAGCAGTTGCCCATGAGCTTGGCTTGGACCCTTCCCTGGGTGCACCTCCAAGAATGCAGGCTATGTTGAATGCTGCTGCTTCCTGGCTATTTTCAGAGATTTCCCTACCCAAGGATGGGAGGAGCCAGGATATGCTTGGTCTGAGTCTGCTGGGACTCAAGCCTAGTCCAGACATAGGGTGGCGAGAAGCACTCTGCCCTGGGGTCCTCACTTGCGTCCCTCTTTCCAGGATCCGTGACCTTCATAGCAGGACTGCTGGTCCAGCCCTAGTCAGAGCACAAAGCACTGATGACACCAACCACACTAATGGCTCCTTGTGAGTCACCTTGGGTTCCAAAGCCAAGTCTCACGGATGACGTCACAGCAAGGCACAGTGGCCCAAGCCCTGTACTGTACCGATGAAAGTCTTACTTATGTGGAAGATATATCTGCAGAGGGAGCAATAAACTGCAAAGCAAAGTATGAAGGTTTGCAGCAAATGCTGTAAAGTTTTATACTCCTGAAAACTAGGGATAAAAGATAGAACCATTTAAGGCAAAGTGGAGAAAAGGGGCTTCCCCACGATTGTAAAACAGCCTTCTAATAGTTAATTGCTAGTTTCTTATTACAATAGAGAGAGTCAAAATAGCCTTTAAACATCTAGCGTTGGAAAGTAGTAGGAGGGAGACAGGAGGAAGAGAGAGAGTGACCTGCTGGGAAGGTTTGTGCCGAGTTTCCAAGTGTTGTCAGAAGAGCGGCCACTGTTGTGCCTGCAAGCCTGCCCTGTCCTCATGTTAAGGGTTGTTGCCAGAACCATCCTGTGTGTTCCCATTCCTGGGCTGTCACTGGTATGGTTTACATCTGGATATCCCCCCAGAGCCACAGGCACTCAGAGGTGGGGCTTGGAGAAGGTGATGTGACCCTGGGGCCGCTACAGCTCACTTGGTGTTGGGAGGTGGGGCCGGTCAGAATGGCAGCTCATGGGCTGTGGGAAGGAGTGTTGATCTCCTTCCAGGGCCCTGCCCTTCTCGCTCTGCTTCCCAGAGACCCCGAGGGGAGCAGCTTTCTTCTGCCCAGACCCTTCCACCAGGCTGCTTCTGCATGGAGCCAGCTGATTCCACAAGAACGCAAACCTCTAAAACATGAATCAAAGAAACCTGGCCTACTCTAAGTGTTAGGTGTCGGTTGTTCTGTCCCAAGAATGAGAAAAGAGACCAAGGTCGCGGCCAGGATGAGTAGGTGAGGACCTCACCTCTTGGCCTGTGCTGTCCTCTGCACAGTGGAGGGCCACAAGGACATCCTCAGCCTCTCACCCAGCACTCAGCGAAAGGCTCCTCAGCAGCGTCCATGTTCCTGGCATTGTGCTAGGAAGGTGGGGGTGGGGAGAGATGAGAACAGTGCAGAAGACAAAGCAGTTGTTGGATTTCATGGGGGTCTGCGGCGCTGATGGAGACCTGCTGAAGGGCCACTCTAAGACTTCACTGATGCAGCCTGCTGATGTTGGATGTTGAGGAGGACCTGCCGGAAGGAAGTTCTAAGTAGTGAGACCAGCGTATATAAAAGCAGATGGATGGGCCGGCGAGATAGCTCAGAGGTCTAAAGTGCCTGCTTAGGCCAGCTTAGGCGAACTCAGAGACTGCGGTTGGAGCCCAGCACCACATGCCAGTGGGTCAACACTTCCTGGGTCGTGCAACCCCAGGGGGTCCATTCGCTTCAGAGTCCCTGTGAAAGGTGCCCGCAGGCTGTGCAGTGCACAACCTCTGCAACCCAGCATGGTCCCCCGGGAAGCCTGGGTCCCTGGATGGGCCCAGGGGATGGTGAGTGAGACCCCAAATCCTACCATGCACGTCAGGAGGGGGTTTCCTGCCCCACCCTCATTTCTCATGGTCTTAAAATGTTTAGAGGGGATGGCTGCCGAAATAGGGCTTGTCCCCAGGGAGACTTCTGTTCTGCTCCCAGTCTCTGGGGAGTCTCTAAGAAGCTGTCAGGAAGCACAGGAGAAACGCAGCTCCATTTCCCCTTTTAGCAAAAATAATTGCACTTTTTCTTTACCCTGCAGGAAGCTTATGAGTTTCTTCTCTTAAAAAAAAAAAAAGTTATTGGGGCTGGTGAGGTGGCTCAGTGGTCTAAAGCACCCACTTAGCACAAGCTTAGCGAAGCACAGGGACCGTGGTTCAGTCCTCCAGCACCACATGCCAGCCAGCCCCGCCCCCTGGTGGGCTGAGCTGGTCATATACACACACACACACACACACAAAGAAAAAAATTTTTTTTTAAAAAGTTATTAATAGAGTGTGAGCGGAGGGAGGCCGAGGTTGCAGGCCTCGGCGTTCCGCGTCTGAAGAAAACGAACCGATAAGCGTTGCGCTGATGTGGAGACCACCTCTAGGCTTAAGACTGGGAAGGACGAATCCACGAAAATTCTCGGGTCTTAAGAGAAGAAGCTACGGTGAAACCAAAGTTCCGGAACTTCCAACGCTCTGGTCCAGTGTCGAAGATCTCGCCCTCCTGGTGGGTACCTGGGTTTCCGCAGCTGCTTCTTCCTAAAGCGCTTGACAGCCACAATTTACAGTGCAGTTATGGTCAAGTCCAAGAACCTTACCATGCACAGCCAGTCCCGAAAATGGCACAGAAATGGCATCAAGAAATCTCAGTCACAAAGGTACAACTCTCTGAATGGGGTGGGTCCCAAGTTCCTTTGGAA
>NW_004524656.1:11534257-11557483 GCF_000260255.1 Octodon degus
AAATAGAATAGATATATAGCTACTTTCTCTTAATTCAATGAAAGATTTGTACTAATAGTAGTTGGACTGGATATCATGTCTGTATCTTGTACTATGAATAACCACTAAGAAGATAACAATATGCAATGTATTATTGAAACTGTCCTATTAATCAGTTTTGAAACTGTCTCATTGCTGTTTCTCAATAAAACTAATAAAACTTCAATATATTCTTCGTAAAAAAAAATAAAAAAGTTGTTAATGAAAAAAAGACTTATAAGACAACAGCCTACCTGGTAATCTCTGGTCAGTCCAGCCAACCATCCATCCCAGGGGACATGTCCCCCAATGCCCCCTCCATGCTGCACCCCATGCAAGTCACCTCCTGATGGAGTGGGGAGGGGCCCAGTTGGTACCCCCTCTGCCTGTCCCGGATGCTGCTTCTTGCCCCATAATTAGCCTTCTCATCTTCCTGAAGGTGGGAAG
Organism: Octodon degus; assembly: GCF_000260255.1. Classification (NCBI taxonomy): domain Eukaryota; kingdom Metazoa; phylum Chordata; class Mammalia; order Rodentia; family Octodontidae; genus Octodon; species Octodon degus. The sequence continues at coordinate 11,534,723 of NW_004524656.1, forward strand.
GGTGGAGCCAGGCCAGCTCACCTGGAGCTCTGTCATGTGACCTGTGACCCCACAAGAAATTGTCCCGGTCTCTGAGGCAAACCTTGGGAGAAAACCTGTGGCCCCATGCTGGACAAAAGGGAGCCTGGGGGCCTCTGCTCTGTCCCGCAGCCTGAGTGTCCCTGTCTCCACAAGGCTGACTGGAGGATCTGTGCGACAGAAGCTCATGGTCTGGTCAGCCTGGGGCTTGGCCTCCTGCTCAGCTATGGAAGGGACCAGAGAGACCTAAAAATGTGAGGTGAGACACACCCAACTTGCCTGCGACAGTGCCACTGAGTGACATCTCGTCCACATGCAATTATCACTAGCACCTCCGTTTCCAAGACAGAGCCCTCCTGGTCTGAAGGGTAATTTTTATGGTCATTCCAATAGACGGGTTCCACGAGCAGAACCCACAGCACCACCTCCTCTGTTAATTCAACAAGGCCTGAGCTTCTACTTTATTTTTTTTTTATTTTTTTTTAATATTTATTTATTACATTTATTTATTGTGTGTGTGTGGCCAGCTCAGCCCACCAGGGGGCGGGTCTGGCTGGCATGTGGTGCTGGGGATCGAACCGCGGTCCCTGTGCTTTGCCAAGCTTGTTTCAAGTAGGTGCTTTAGACCACTGAGCCATCTCTCCAGCCCCGTGAGCTTCTACTTTAGCAGTGCTGTAGGAACTTAGCCAAATCGCCACCGTAGGAACTCATGATTTTAGCATGCATAGCCCAAGGCAGCTGCAGCACAACGTGGATGTTTGGGTGATCGCGTTCTATTCTCTTAAAGGCCTCAGAGGGCCCGGTGAATAGCTCAGCGGATTAAAGCCGGGGCCAGGGGTTCGCAACTGAGACTGGGCACGGTGGCGCGTGCCTGTAATTGCAGCTCTTGGGAGGCCGTAAACAGGAGGATCACTATGAGTCTGATCTAGTATAGTAGTGAGACCCTGAACCCCCTGTAGACCCTTCCCTAAAATACAAAAAAAAGGCCTCAAAGAAGGTTTGTAGAGGAAATGACTTGAGGGCCTCCAGTGGGCACCCACTTTCCCGAGGGCCAGCCCACTACACTGCCTTCCAACTGTCAGGGTCTTTCTCACCCCCAAACTCCAGATATGCTCTTCTCTGTGTCTGATACATGTCTCTTACCCCAATCACATCCATCCAGTGATTCCCTCACTGTTCATTTTTTTGTTTGTTTTGTGGTACTGGGGATTGAACTGAGGATCTTGTGCTTGCCAGGCAAGCGCTTATTCTCCTGCGCTATCACCCCGGCTCTAGCGATTCCCTCACGAAATGCAAGGCGTGGCCATGTGTCATGTATGAGTGGTGGATAGAATGAGAAATGCCTGCCTCCGGGGCCCGCAGGCTGGGAGCCAGGACGAATACTCAAGAAGTCTCCATAAATACATGATTTATGACCGCGGAAGGGGCCTGGAGGATTGCATTCCAGGGGAGGCTGCTGTAGGAGAAGCGCTCCGCTCACCTTCTCTGGGTGACTCTTCTGGGAACTGTGGCAAACTCGGATGGCAAGCACGTTTGAGTTTCGTCAGCGAAAACCAGGCAAGTGAGTAAAAAGTAAAAAGGGCAAGGACTGGAAATGCCAGCCAAGGGGAGAGGGTGGAGGATGGAGCTGGCGCGTGGTCACCGGCTGGGATGTTACTCGGATGGAAAAGCGGGGCTGCCTGGCCCAGTGACTGGGAAGGTCCTGCTCGCCCTGCCTCCCCGTAGTCTTGGACAAGGACGGTGGATCTGCAGGCGACCTACAGCATGCCGCGCCAGCCCATTCTGAGTGTAACGGCTCTGGCCTCCGGAAGCCCTTCCCACCTTCCTCACACCTCTTCCCCAGGAGACCAGACCACAAGAGTGGCTGCCTCGGTCCAGTCCTCTTCTCCTGCTGGGCCGGGCCCTGGAATCATTGGCTCCCTGATTCTGTTCTCCTGTTCTTTCTCCCAAGATTATAAAGGAGCTCAATATTCATCCTCATAGAACTGTTACTCAAGTAAATGCCTAAAAGAAAGTATTCATTTTTTTACAATATTAATTCAACGGATCTGTGATGTGTGCCACACCTTTGTCATGTTGAATGCATCGAGATTTATGCATGGGAGCAATCAATAATGAAGCCATGGGGCCAGCGAGATGGGTCAGCGGTCTAAAGCACCTGCGTAGGCAAGCTCAGGCAGGTGCAGGGAACCGCAGTTCGATCCCAGGCACCACGTACCATACCAGCTCCACCTTTAGAGCAGGCTGAACTGGTACAAAAATAATAACAGTAATAATAATAAAGCCATAACTGAGCTTTAGCAAGCTTTTACTTTGGGCTAGACCCTTTACTTGCATTGGCTCTTTTCACCCTCATGAGAATCTCAAAAGTTAGATGCTGTTGTTATTGTTGATCTTACAGATGAGGAAACAGGCTCAGAGAAGTTAAACAACTTGCCCCAGGTCTGAGAGGAGTAGTGAGAGCGCCTGCCGAGGCTGCCCACCGCCTAGTTTCTAGAACCCAGGAGTGCGGTGGGTTACAAGATAAAGGGAGTTTTGCACATGGGATGAGCTGGGGGTCTGGAGATGAAGACATTATTGTACACGATTTACACCCCCCCCCCCGAGATTTGTACAAAAGAAAGGGAGTTCGGAAGTCAGAGAAGGAGATGTAGCAAAGCACAAGACTAAGGGGTGTGTGTGTGTGTGTGTGTGTGTGTGTGTGTGTCTGTCTGTCTGTCTGTCTGTCTGTGATGGAGATAGAGGTCTGAAAGCTTTTGGCTCCTGGTTTTGCAGTGCAGCACCCTCTATAATCTGGAAAAGGCAGGGGAAAAGTTCTCCCACAGCTTCCAGGAGCAGCCCGGAGAGCCACTGTGACCCCAGAACTGTAAGGCAGCCAGATGCAAGTTGGAGAAGTGTCGTTGCTGTAGCAGGAAACACAGCTAGCATGTCAGCAGCAATGTCACAGACGTTGGCCTGGTGGGTAAGGACAGCGCGCATCATTGAAACCCAAGCAGAGATTTAGATGAGTGAGTCCCTGCCAGCGGCCGGCCCTCTTGACCCAAACCCTGAACCCTGGTCCTAGCTTCTGCTCCCAGCAGCCCCCTCCATCTGTCCTTCCAGGGGCACCGAGGAGCAGGTACAGGCTGGACTAGAGCTGGGCATGAGACAGGGGCCGGAAAGAAAGTGGAGTCCCCTGCAGAGCCTGAGGAAATTCATCACCAGGGGCACCAGCATATCATACTTGAGCAGAAAGGCGGAAAGACAAAATGACAAGTATAGTGCTGGGTGGGGTGGCATATGCCTGGAATGCCAGCACTTGGGAGGCTGAAGCAGGAGGATCGCTGTGAGTTCAAGGCCAGCCTGGGCTACGTAGTGAAACCCTGTCTCAGACAGACAAAAAGAAATGGCCAAGTAGACAGCCCGGTGCGTGGTCCGAGGCGGAGCAAGGGTGTAGGCAGCTCACAGCCCGTAGGAAGCGTGTATACAGCTAGGTGACCTAGTTGAGGCCATGGTGCCATTGCCCAGTGGGTCAGGGAAGGACATGAAGCACCTGGAACGACAGCCTCAGTGGTGGCCCAGAGCAAAGGGCCACCCTGGGAGGAAGGCTGCTGTGCCAGGTTGAGGGCCAGGGGAGGAAGGCAGAGAAGGGGGTGACAAGAGGTGCGCCAGACTTCTCCATAGAACTTCTGGACTCTGCTGCCACCTTGTGGACAGAATCTAGAAGGCAGGGTGGTGGCTGCCCTGGGCCCAAGATTGACATCTGTCAGGAGCCTCTGATAAATTCTTCTGAGTATTGAGTACGGGATTCTCTCCAGGCACACAGAGGTGAATTTCAAGGATCTAACTGTCCCAGATATTATACTTGTGGTGTGTCTCTCTGCCAGGAGTTTAGTTTTCTTTTCAGGCACAGGGCCACAGGAGGTCGCGTGCATAGGTGAGACCCAACCTGGATTGGGTAGGGCTTTAGGGAAGAACTCTATGCCAAGAAGTCACAAATGTACAGGGGTAAGAGAGCTTCAGTGGGAGGGAAAGGGACACAGAGCATGACACTCGGAGGGCTGGGTGCAGCCTTTGGGTCAGGTACTTGTGTCCCCTGCCCCTAAGGGGGGAGTCCAGCTCACCCCTGAAACAGCACCTAGATGTGGAGGTACATGCCTGTTATCCCAGGTACCGGGAGGCCAGTCTGTCACAGAACTAGAAGAAGGCCAAGGACGTAACTCTGCGGTAGAATGTGCCTGGGCTCAACTGCTACTGCCTAAATAAACATGATAGGTAGAAGCTGTCCTGCGGTGTCCCCTGGGGAGCAGTTCTCACCACCCTTCAAATTGTGTGAGGGGCCCAAGGGGGGCTGATGCGCCTCAGTCTGGGGATTTCTCTGGGCATGGTTTCCATACTGGGGACTGGTGCCCACCACACCTATGAGCCGGGCTCTGATCTGATCCTTGTTTTATGGCTGAGATGTTGGGAGTCCATTCCCAGGAGGCCCAGGGAGGTGACTGCAAGTCAGCTCCGCCGCTGGCCTGTGCTGGGCCCAAGCGTCACACGTGGGCCTTCCATTCCACGCCGCACCCTTATTTTGTCCCCTGTGCGTGTGCTTCAGTCGGGATCAGAGGTGGCTGAGCCTCTGCCGTGCTGTGCTGCTCCTCCCGAGATCCTGAAGGAAACCGAGGCAGGGCTGCCCCTCCCTGGCCTCTGCTCTCCAGCTTCCAGCAGGCAGGATTTTATCCCTTCCTTCTCAGTTCCGGACCTCATCCCTGTAGGATCAGTGGCAGCATCAGTTCTTCTTGCTGTTTGACCTCCACAAAGCCAAACAGAGGAGCCGGAGGGTACGGAGGGGCCTCTGCTTCAGGGAGGATTCTTGCTCCCTAAAACCAGGGCTGCTTTTGCAGCCGTGACAGTCAGGGCTGGCCAACCACAGGCCGCAGTGGGATAGCTTTAAATTATAGAGGACCAAGGTAGAGAAAGAAAAAGAACCCCACAAAACACCAACTGCAGCCCTGCGCTGCAGCTGAGCAGTAATTATCTGCTTGCGTGCCGTAGGACGGCTCCCTGGACTTCTTGCTGGACTGTGTACAGTGTGGCTGGGGGCGAAGGCCAGGGAGCTGGTATCAGGCCAGGACGGTTGTGTGGGGACCCACGGAAGCGCCCCCTCCCCCATCCTCCCCTCTCTGTGAACCCCTCACCTCCCTTCCAATCAAGGGAGGAGCTGCCCTCTCTTGCCCACTGCCCCTCCCCACCACTGGGAGGGAGGAGAGGGAGTGATTAGCTTGGGGCATTGTCCCCGGATAATGGGCCCCAGCTGCCGCCTGAAAGGAGAGACAAAGAGCCTGGCAGCTCCACACGCATTATCCCCTCGTTAAATCTCTGTTATTAGATTAGATTCAAAATGTATTGATTCAGAGGCTGGGGGGAGGGAGGAGGGAGGGGAACCTGGCCTCTGAACGCTGTACCGCATTTCTCCCTCCTTCACCCGACCAGGAAACTTTTCCTTCTCCAGAGTCTCTCAGAGAAATCTCCCCTGGGCTCCTGCCCGGTCCTCCGAGCTCAGCCTCCCTCCTGGACTTCTGGATCCCCCTCCCCAAGCCAGCAGGTTCCAGCAGGTTCCAGCAGTCAGGAGCTGTCAGGAGCTCACAGAGGGCTGGGGGGTCTGGCTGGCACTTCTAAAAGCTTCAATGGAATCTTTTCAGTAGATATGATGGTGTTGGATCAAGGCAGGTGGGAAAAGATGAGAATCGGACTCGGGAGGGGCATAGGGAGGCCGTCGCAGAGATGAGAGGAACAAGAACTGCCCTGATAGAAGCACAGCGCTCTCCAACTGAGGCAGTGGCCCAAAGGCAAGGCAGGGGTATGCCTCCAGGAGGTGCAAGGGATGGGAGGGAGATCCAGGGCATATCCCAAGCACACAGCCGAGGTCTTCTTGGAGAAGCACAAAGTGGACAGGAGTTAGCATATTAGGGTTCTCTGGTCCTAAGCCTCAGTTTGCCATCCCTGGGCAGCATAGCCAGGTGCCAGATCGATGTGCTGATTGGCTGTGGCCAGGGGAGCAGATGTTCCACGTGGCACCTCATTCTCAGGGTGGTTAATTGGCTGCTAGGTGCTGGGCTCTGTCGCCCCATTGATTGTGGGTGAAGGGTGAGGAGGGGGAGATGGAGAATCAATAGGTTGATTAGTGTCTTACTAGCTCTCTGGTTGGACATTTTGTCAATAGCCACCCACTTACTGACCAGCGGTGCATTGACAGGGCCGGACTGTCCGGCTTCCTCTCCCTCTGACCTGAGATGTGAGAATCACCTAGCAGTGTGACGGGCCCGAGCAGGTCCCAGGGGAGTAGGGCAGCTTTAGGTCCTTAAACCAAGCTCCATCCCATGGGCTGCAGGGAAGAGCAACAGCCCCATCTTTTGCCCAGTCTTGTTCAGACAGAGGCAGCAGGGGCGAGTGGAGGCCATCCTACCCTCCAACGAAATGAACATAGATATAAGATCCCCAAGTAACACTGCCTCTGGAGTGGGTGGGGCAGATGAGACCTCATTCTCAGGTCACTTTAGGTAGGTGGGTTTTTCTGGGGGGACAGAGGATACTGGAAATGGAACCCAGGACCTTCTATTTGCCAGGCAAGTGCTTGTGCCACTGAGCTATCTCCTCCGCCTTTACCTTAGGGAGGAGAAGTCAGGTAGCAATGATTGAGTGTGACATGCTGGGGAACCTGGGCTGAGAAAAAGCAAGAAGCTGTAGTGGGCAAGGCCCTTCCGCAGCCTGCAGGCTGTGTGGACATGGAGAAACCAGGGCTTCTACCCACAGTGCTGCCCTCTGTCCAGCCTCCAGGGGAGTTTACCATGCCATATTGTCCTCACCAAATCTCTACTACCTGGCTGGTCTAAAAGAGCAGGAAAAGTGGTGGAAATGTTAAGATTCATCCAATATCTTTCCTTGGGGTCCTTTCTCTTTAAGCTGGCTGCCTTCTGCACCTTTCCATGAGGCTTTTTTTCCCCCTGTATTTAGGGTGGGGTCTACAGGGTCTCACTACAAAGATGGGATTCGTAGTGATTCTCCTGCTTTCAGCTTCCCAAGTGCTTGGATTACAGGTATGCACCACCATGCTTGGTTTCGGCAGCCAGCACAGCAGCAGATTTGGGGCTGGTGCAGCATGGGATACCGGGAGTCAAGCCCGGGTCCTTGCGGTTGCCAGGCAGGTGCTATCTCCCCAGCCCCCACAAGGCTTTCTGAATGTCAGGCAGACGAAGACAGGGAAGGATAAGGCTGGAATGCTCGTTGGAGAGCCAAGAAAGCCTCATGTGTGCCCCAGAACAGGTCACCGATGCTGGGAGCTAGCATTCTTCTTTGAATGCTTGTTAGGTGGGTGGAGTGATAGAGTTAGAGTTCTTTAGCTTGTCTTAAGCCCTGATACCTCGGACAGAGGGCCAGGATGTGAGAAGATAAAACAACATCTTCCCAACCTTCCCCTCTAGGGTTCTGTTTTCCAGTGGGCTGTCAGGGCCAGGGTCTGAGAATTCCCAAGGATAAACCTAGGGGCAGGGGAGATGGCTCAGTAGAATAAGTGCTTGCCTGGCAAGTGCAAGGGCCTGAGTTCAATCCCTGGTCTCCTCTCCTCCCCCCCAAAAGGATAAACCTAAGGCTAGAATTATCTTTCATGGTGTTTTCTAAGCGCCAAATTGGTGGAGCGCTGGCCATGGTTCTGAAGTCCTTGTCGCCCTTGCAGAGTCCTCTTGCTGGGAGGAGTCTGCTTGTTTCTAGCTTTACAGAGAGACCTTAAGCCCAGAACAATAACAGAACTATGCAAATCCTTCTAGAATCTTCCCACAGAGCTGAGCTGTCTCCTCTCTTCTCCCCATTGCTAGGTGTTCAGAGCCCGGACTTGCACCATACTTAAGGATTTTTTTTTGGCCGGCTCAGGATGCCTTAAGGGCAGATCTGGTAAGACATGAGGACCTGCGGCTTGAGCCACAGAATCCTGAGCCTGACTGCTTTGCTTAAGCAGGCACATAACCAACTGAGCTAATGGGCAGCCCCCCACGCATAAATCCCACATCCTATTGCTTCTTCTTTTGTAACAGCTTCCATTTCACATTCTAGTTCCCTGAAAACTATAGATAACCTGCAGCTCCATTAGAATTATAAACTTCTTCCCCCATCAACCTTTTCCCCAAACTTTAAAAAAAATGTATTTGTTGGTTACAGGGTCTCACTATGCAGCTTGGACTCTTGGTAACCCTCCTGCTTTCAGCCTCCCCAGCACTGGGATTACAGGCACACATCTCAACACCTGGATTCTGGCCAGCTCAGCCCACCCTGGGGGTGGGGCTGGCATGGCATGTGCTTGCCTAAGCAGGTGCTTTAGTCCACTGAACTATCTTGCTGCCCCCCACCCCAAACTTCTGACAAATAGTAAAGAAGAGAGTTTAAGGATTCATTGCACTTTATTATCTACCCTCAACCCCAGCCTCAGCTGATGGAAGTGGCTGCAGGTGAAGATGTTTGGGGCTGGATAAACCAGATGCAGTCATGAGGGCTGTGGACAAGCCAGTTGGTTTTGTCTTTATCTAAAAACAAGGTTGCTGGAAGTGAGCAGAATTCCAAGTGCCTTCCAAGAGGAAGGCCTATGGGGAAACAGATGTGATGCAGAGAAGTGGAATCGAGGTAGGGGGATGATCTAAGACACCATGTTTTAAAGCCATAATGGGCAGTTTGGGGGTGGGGGCAGAGGATATAAGGGTACTGAACACTGTGCTTTGGGGGAGGTCCAAGCCTGGCCTGGCATTGCTAGGGTGAGCTGGCACTGAAGATGGGGTGAGGCTGCCTCCGTGTATTGGGAATCTCTCCAGCACCCTTGGGCCTGGAAGCAGCCCTTCTGCATTCCCACTCTAACCAGCAGCAAGTTCCTTGCGCTGCTGGGCCGTGCTAACTCAAGAATAGTGCCAGACAGACCAGAGCGTGACCAAGGTGATGCTGTAGGCCAGCACTGCCAGCAGGTAGATGCGGAAGAGCAGCTTGTCCAGCACGGAGCCCACACGCAGCCAATCCCGGGCCACCTCACGGATCTCTTCCCGCTTCTCCAGGAAGTGCCGGATGGAGGACAGCTCCTGCAGCAGCCCACGTACCGCCAGGGAGCCCTCTCGTGGGGGAGGGGGAGGACTGCCTCTGTCTCTTGGGGTCTTCTCTAAGTCCTGGGGTCCTCTGAAAGAGCTACAGTGGTTTCCCATGACTGCAAAAAGGGCAGAGCCTGGGTAAGAGCCGCAGCACAGGTAGCTGGCCTGAACACTGCTCCTTACGTTTCCACAGCCTGCAGACATTTTTATTACAAACAATTTGAGACATATTTAGAATAACTCACATATGTGCATAGCCACCATCCAACTTCAACTAAATTTAAAAGCCAACACGATTGAGGACTCTGCTATACCTCACCTTAGTCACATCCTCTACCCTTCCCCAAGTCAGCAGCAGCATGAGATTAGTGTTTATCCTTCTTGTGCATTTTTTTTTTTAGCAGAACCAGGGATTGAACTCAGGCCCTTACACTTGCCAAGCAAGTGCTTATCATACTGAGCCATCACCCCGGCCCTGGCTTTTTTTTTTTTTTTCTTCTTCTTGTGCATTTTTAACCCTGGAGGATCTCCTCAGCCATCTGATATTCATTCTTCCATTTGTAGGTTCTAGTGGCCCCATGTGGGAGTCCGCACAGGAGTGATTATTGTCCCTACTATTTAGTGATGGTACTGAAGCTCAAAGAGGCCAACTGATAAAGCATCGTGTAATGGCAAGACCATCTTGGGCTGGTGTGTGGGCTCCTAGCTCATGGCTCTCCTGGCCACAGCGTCTGCCTCTGAAAGGGTGGCTCCTCCCCATGACGTCATGTCCTTCTGGCACCCTCAGAAACAGTGCCTTTTGAAATCAGTGCACTGCTCATGGTCTTGGATGGGCCAGAAGCCTTCCTAGAAGGCTTGGACCCCACCAGGAGGAAGGACAGAATGGAGCAGAATGGAGAAAGGTTAGAAACCCAAGCCTAGAGTTGGGTTCAATTCTGTTTCTTCTGTTTCCTGGTTCTGCAACATGAGGCAAGCTACCTAACCCTTCTGTGCTTCTATTTCCTCATTGGAGACCCAAGAATAATGATCACCCTGTGTTTTCATGAGTATGAGAGGTGAAAGCGTGCACACAGTGCTTTGTACTTGCTTGACACAAAGTGCTCGGCAAGCAAGCTAGCCGACACTGCCAAGTCAGGAAGGATGCGCTCTGTGTTGAGTGGTTTCTGAACCCATCTCTCTGCCCCACTGGTGCTTGAAATTCTGGGGGACCCCGGCTCTGAGCTGCTTATGATGGGAGCATTTTAGAAATTTCAGCAGCAGTGTTTCACTGTATGAGGCCCTAGGCCAATGACCACCCACAGGGCATCTGTGGGACCTCGCTGTGGGTCCACCTCTGAGGTCTTTCTTGGCTCTGATGGGAGCGGACTCTAGGACCTCTATGCTCTCTGTCTACAGCTGGGCTTATGGAAAGTGCACAAGGGAGGCAAGGGTGTAGACTGACACCTTTGGCCGAAGTCCACCTGCTCCTAATAAGGTGGTTGTGGATTGTCATGAGCAAGATCGTACCCATTCTCCCGGTTCTTCCCAGGATGTCAGGTGCCCCACAGCCTTCACAGCCTCCCTACTGTGTCCCTGCAATCAGACCAGAAATGACCTCTCTGTGTGTGGCTCCCCCACATCCTGTTCCCCTCTTACCTGAGAAGTCATCAGTCTTGGGGGCTTGCCAGGTGGCTGGCGGCCTCGGGGAGGTCAACGGCTCCTGGAGGCAGAGCAGGCGGGCGATTCTCTCCAGAACCAGGTGCCGCAGCCAGGGGGGGACAGGCCGCTGGAGGTCTTGCTTGTGTACCAGCCGCACGATGAGAATGGTCTCCGCCAAACTTATCACCAGAAGAGCCATGCACACCACGAAGTAGACACCTGTGTACCACGGGCAGTGTTGGAGGACGGCCGTACACACAAGCTGCAGGAGGAGCTGGGTCCCCGGTGGGCCGGTGGCGGGTGGGCCCTTCCCTCAGGAGAGGCCTTACTGATGAGCGGTGTGCCGATGGCCGTGGCTGGCAGCGTGTCAGACACGATGATCAGGAAGACCGAATACCCCAGGAGGAGTGTGATCTTGAAGGAGACCCTCTCGCCGCTGTCCGGGGGCAGGTAGAAGCCCACGATGTCCATAATCATGAGGAAGATACTGGGCAGCAGCAGGCTGACGGCATAGAAGAGGGGCCGCCGGCGGATGACCACCTGCGAGCAGGAGAGGAGCTAGGAGAAAGCCTGCGACGGACAGCTCCGCTCCGGGAGCCGCGGCCTTCGCCCTCCCTCACAGCGAGGAGTTCCTGCGCTGCGGTGTGCAGAAGGGACTTGGACGTCCTTCCCCGCATGCTCCATAAGCACCCGTGGGTATGACGCTCTACGTCACCACCTTAGCCACTCCCACTCACGTAGAACTTCATCTCTGCGAAGGACCCGCTGCTATCCCGGTCGCTGAACTCCAGAAACTGGGTCAGCACCCCGAGCAACTCCCACTCGCCCTGATTCATGAAGACGCTCTTGTCAGACTTCACTTTTTCGGGCAAGCGCCACAGGGAGATGTTGATGTCCTGGACTGGGACAAAAGAAATCAGGCCCGTTTTGGAACCTCGAGTTCTGAGCCGGCAGACCCTGGAAGGTGGAGTGTGGCGTGGGCAGTGGCCAAAAGCCCTGATGTCAACCCCAGACCTCACGCCTCTGCCTTCACCACTGGCCCCATTTCCTTTAGCTATAAAATACAGTTCCATTACATCCTGGGCGCATCCCACAGGTTTGTAGGGAGGGCAGGGGAAGTCCTTGGGTAGAAACACACAGCGTAGATCTGGGGAGATAGCTCAGCAGTCTTAGCAAGCACCTGCCTAGCAGGCTGAAGGACCTGGGTTCAATCCCTGGTACCAAATGCTGTGCCAGCCCCAAAACTGGGTGTGGTGGTACATGCCTGCAACCCCAGTGCTGGGGAGGTTGAGACAGGATCAGTAGAGCCTGAGCTTGGTAGTGAAACTCTGTACCAAATTGATTAATTAAAAAAATGCGGGGCCGGGAAGATGGCTCAGTGGAATAAACGCTTCCCTAGCAAGCACAAGGGTCTGAGTTCAATCCCCGGTTCCACCAAAAGAGAGAACGAGAGAAAGAGAGAAAGAGAGAAAGAGCACAATGCAAAGAACCAAATAAGCTATCAACCTGCTAAAACCTTTCTAAGTTTCCCTTTAGAATTAATCTTTGGGAACTAAATTCAACATTCTTGCACGCGCAGGGGCCAGGGGTTCAGTCCCCGGGCCTGTCATGCTGGCCTCGACCCAGGGTGCGCTGAGCCGGCAATTGAGACTGGGCATGGTGGCATGCGCCTATAATCTCAGCTCTTGGGAAGCTGTAAATAGGAGGATCACTATGAGTCTGATCTAGTAGTGAGACCCTGAATACCCTGTAGACCCTTCACTAAAAATTAAAAAAAAGAAAAAGAAAAGAAAAAAAATCCATTCTTCACCTTTGCCATGACAGAACTACCAGTCTTGAAGGTGAATTAGGGAAATAAGAGACTTCGGTTATGGGGCAGCAGCTCTCTGTATACATATACCTGGTGGGGTGTAACTGTGCAAGAGGTCCTTCGCATAATGATTATGGGCACCTACCATGTGGATGGAAAGGGGTGGAGAAGAGCGGGAAGAACGGACCGAGTGTGGTTTACACGAGTGGTTGCATCTTGCTGGAGGGAGCTTTTGGAGAAGACTTTGAGGTCGAGGATAGAGCGCTAAAGCTACCGCAGCCTTCTCGACTGTTGGCCAAGGAAGCTGTATGTTATTACCATACTTTCGTATAATGCATAGATAGATGGAGACAGAGATGCTCTTTGCAAGCGAGCAGTGCTGTTGTCCTGTCCTCCTCGAGAGAGCCCCTGGCTCCCACTCACTCACTAAAATCTGCCATGCGCACTCCTCTGGCTCGGACACTGTGCTAGGTATCTAATTGCAACAGAAATCGCATCCCTGTCTAAGTTTATCTGCACATTTATTTATTTATTTATTTATTTATTTTTGTATTTTAGGGAAGGGTCTACAGGGTGTTCAGGGTCTCACTACTAGATCAGACTCATAGTGATCTGCCTGTTTACAGCCTCCCAAGTGCTGGGATTATAGATTTGTGTCACCACACCCAGTCTCAATTGCTGTCTCAGTGCACCCCAGGGTAGGGCTGGCACACATTTATTTATTTATTTATTTATTTATTTACTTTGTGGTACCAGGGATAGAACTTGGGACCTTACACTTGCAAGGCAGGTGCTTATGCTGCTGAGCTATCTCCCCAGCCCCCTACCTAAGTTTATATCTGTGAGATAAACAGGCATTGAACAGGTATTGGAAAGTATGATTAGAGGTGCTGAGAAAAACCGGGAATTCTGCAATTCTACAGTAGCAATGCCCTCATCCTGGAAGGAGAGGTTTGCCCCTAGGAGCTGATACTTATGGAGCTTCCCAGGGATGACCAGAGATGTGGCCAGGCTGGGTGTGACTTGGGGGCAGATTGAGAGAGGGTGGAGAGAGGGTGCCAGACTGCTTAAGAGAATCTGAATGTGATAAAGAGAAGGAACAAAGGCTCTAGGCCCAGGGGAGAGAGCAGCGGGGCTGGAGCGGGGCTCAGGGGAGCCCTGCCAGGGGAGGCTGGGGCACTGCAGGGCAGGTCAAGGTTCTGGACTGAGTCCTAGGACTGCTGGGAAGCCAGCCTTCAAGGGTTTTGAGTGACTCCATCAGATTTGCATTTTGATAAGAGCTCGCTGGCTGGCTGCAGTGAGGAGCAAGAGCTGGAATGCATAAGATGATGATAAACTGTAGGAATTGCACACAGGCACTAAAAAGAAATGAATGAATAAGGAAGACCAGGTAGCAAGCTAATGCAGCCGCCTGAGCAGGCAAGGAGGGTGGCTTGGAGGGGGCTGGCGCAGAGAGGCAGGGCATGTCTGTCTGGGAGGTGGCTGGTGTCACATCCTGTTTGGGATGCTGGAAAAGAATTGTTCCTTACTGAACGCTTTGCAGTCAGCTCACACCGTCTCATTAAATCCTTAGAATAACTGGAGGAAGCGGTGAGGGCAGCCATATTGATCGCGTTTGGAGGGGGAGGAAGCAGAGGCTCAGTGACATTAAGAAAATACGTGTTTGGGGCTGGGAATATATAGCTCAGTAGTATAGCTCAGGGTGTGCACGGTATGTATGAGGGAGGCCCAGGGTTCAAATCCCAGCACTGTTAAAAAGAAAGCAAACAAAGCAACGGTAAGTTGAACAAGGGAGAACGCACTATAGAGAGTGGCCTCATTCGGGCAACCCAGGGCCACCCAGCTCTGCCCCTGACCCCAAAGCGCCGTACTCACTGGTGTGCAGCCAGCTGGTGAAGGTCAGGGAGCAGTTTTGCACATCAAAAGGAAAGTTATAGATGTCAAGGCTACACGCAGTCACCACCTGCAGGGGCTTGTAGTTCTGGACTTCACCTTGATGCTGAACATACACATACGGGATGCTTGGAGACTTGCCCACGTCCACACTGGCCAGGAAAGAAGAATTGACTAGGGGGCTCACGAGAGATCCAGCCCTGGGGCTCCGTAGTCTCTAAGCCTCTCAGCAGGAGAAGAAATTCACGAAGAGTATAGACAGCAAGACAAGCTGGAGGGTTTTCCAATCGTGGCCTGCCATGGTCAGGGCTAGCTTCCTGGAGTAAAGGGTGTGGCTCCTTTATTCACCTAGCATCCTACCACAAAGAGCAGGATGGCATCCACGGGCTCCAAGATGATGGGCTACAGGGGCCTTGCCCAACTGCCCTGTGCTGTCACAGAGGCCTGCTTCTGGGGCCAGGCTGGGGTCATCCTCTGACTAACAGGGTTGTTGTAACAGACGGGCATGGGGCGGGGGGAAGAGCACACTTTGTGTCCTCACGTAGCCATTTTTTGGCTCCTGTTTCCTAGAAGCCCTTGAAAGCAAAACTAAAAATAAGTGTCTCTGGAGAAAGAACAGGGGGATCCATGGATAAGAATTTGGGAATCCCAGGGAAGTCCAGTACAACTTCATCCCGGTATTTTTGGCAGATTCTGGACCCGTAGGCTCTCCTGAGTGAGCATAGTGGCATGATGTGAGCGAGCTGCGACCCTGGGCTTCCGCCCTCTGTGGGATCAGGCTAGGACATAAGAAGTCCAGACTTAAGCTACTTCCCTGTGAGACTGGAAATCTGGCTAGGAGTGGATTTCCCAGAATCCCTTTAGCCAGAGCTAGGCAGCACATAGAGGGGTAGGAAAAAGTCAGCGGTGCCCTGTGGAGCTGGGCAATTTTGTGGGCCCTGGATGGACCTACTTGTCACCTTCCACTTCCTATCCATTGCCCTAGGTCTTGTACCTGCCCTTGAATTCAGAAATTCAGCTGGGGGACCCTGTGTGAACTTGCAGGATGGGGACAAAGTCTTTCTCGCTGGGGCCAAGTGGGACTGTGTGGCTGTGGGGAACAAAAGCTGGTGGGATCCACTTCACACTGGAGATGCCACTGGTGGCCAGCAAGGCCCTTGTATGGTCTGGGAGATCTGAACGTGTTTCCTAGCTCTAATTCTCCTCTGTGGCCAGGTGCAGTGGCTGCCGTCGATGTTCTATTCCTTGCAAAAGCGTAACTGCTCCCTTTAAAGATGCAGCTGTCCCCATTAGGCTGTTAGAGCTCAGCGTGAATTCACTCACTGGCTGCTTTCCCTGTGACATGGGCCCTTGGACTTGTAAGTGCAGAGACTCAGCATCAGGCACAGAAAAACAAAAAGAGAAAGCTTTATAAAAGGAAAGAAGCAAAAACAAAGGAGACTGGATCCAAGCTAACTTTATCTACAGCCTGCAACAGTTCTGTTCCCAGCGCCTGGCTTCTCTGAGCCCCACAGCCACCCGGCTAGCTGCCAGGGCTCGGCGACGATACTCACAACTCGTTGATGAGAATGTCGGGGACCCAGATGCTCTCCGTGGGGATAGACAACTTGGTGATGTTGTCAAAGTCCTCAGGGTTCCACTGGAGAAATTCATCCGTCCAGAACTGGGAGGACAGCAGGAATGTCACAGGTGCACTCAGGGTCACCTGCGTGCAGCGGACTTCACCCCTCATGCCCAGGTGACAAATGGGCATCTTCTTATGAAAATCTGGGTGTCGATGGCCCCTAAATCACTCAGTAGTAACAGAGACACCCCCACCCTCTGTCCTAATACTGTCTTTTCATGCGTGACAATATGGATGGATGTGATCGCCACCCTGGAAGGCCAGCAGCCATTCCTAATGCTAGAACGTGCTGCCCACCAACTTCAGGGACATGGACAAATGACTTCCTAGTTTGGGGCCTGCACACGCATAAGTAGGGATACCAGCACCCACTTCACAGAGCACAGGTGGTTACTGTCATATTTTCATTAATACATTCTCCACTCTTATGCCAGAATGACCAATCTGAAAGGAACATTTAAAAATTCTTCTATTGTGTCCCATTGCCCTTAAAAAAATGTTGAACTTTATGGACCCATCAAGTCCTCCACCATCCCTTTAGCCTCATTTTGGGCCACATCTTTTTGTAAATTCTGTGCTTGTGGAGTTAAACACCACGGAAGCCTCTACATCTCTGTGAACCTGCTCCTTCTCTCTTGCTGTCTCACCGCGGTGCCTTCCCACCCCCTGCTCCCAACACTTCTAACCTGAGCCAGATCACCCGTGTCCTTCCTCCAAGACACCTCCCACGACCCCAGGTCCCAGGGAGGGTGATCTCAGCCTCCTCCCTGCTCCCACGAGTGCCGGGGCAGCAGCTGTGCTGTGCTTCCGCGATCTGTGCTTATGCCCATGGCTTCCCTTCATCTGTGAGCCCATGGTGAGCCAGGGCCCAGTCGAGTTTGTATCTTTTTTTTTTTTTTTTTGCAGAACCAGGGATTGAACTCAGTCTCTTGTGCTTGCCAGGGAAGTGCTTATTCCACTGAGCCATCTCCCTGGCTCTAGTTTGTATCTTTAATTCCAGCCTTGTAGCATCACCACCTGTCTACGGTGAATTGACTTTCCCTCCCCACTCATTGCAACAGCTAAGGCAGACAGGCAGGTGATCCTAGAGGTCCACAGGTGGGACCCAGCTGCACGTTCCAGAGAAAGGACTCGCCGGGTGTGCTTCATATTAAAGGATCCACATTCTGGCTTTTTCCCCACCCCACTTCCTGTCACAGGAGATGCTGGGGGCAGAGGAGTGGGTGCCTGACTATGGGAGAGGCTTTCCCAGAGGCCCACCTAGGCCGGCGTCACCTGCCGTCTCCTGGGTTGGCCTCTGTGAGCTGTCCTCGCCCCCATGCTCTCACTCTTCAGCATCTCGCTTTCCCTTGTGCTCAGATTTTTTCCCAACCCCAACAACTGCTCGAGAAGGACCGTCCATGGGCAGCGGCTGTTCTGCTCCCACAAGCCCAAAGCCAGTGCACGGCCACGCCCTGTGTGCAGCAGAAGCTGGATGGGTGGGGACGCAGCTGGGGCCCTGAGGCCTCAGTGGATGCAGTCACCCTGTCTTACCCAACATGGCTGCTGTCCAGCTTGGCTTCGTAGCTGAAAGAGCTTTCTAGCAACGTGAACTGACTGAAAGTGAAGTTGCCGCCTCGTGAGTTCCTTAAGTGGTCCTTAACAGAGACCAGACAGGAACTTCTCTGCAATGCTGTGGAGCAGTTGCAAAGGGGCTGGGGCTTCCCTGCACTAACCCTTAGGCTTCCTGTTGCTCTTCTGAGATGGGAAGACACCTGGGCCTCACAGAGAGCACACCTCCGAGCCTCTCCCAGAGCCTCTCCTCATGAAGGCCGCTGGGATTACTGACTGCTGGGATGGGACAGTGGGGCTGGGTGGGGGCTGCTCTACTCACCTGCCGGTACCAGATGTAGGTGGTCAGTACCTGATTCTTCTCATCCTGGGAAGGGAAGGGGAGCTCAGACAAGTGGCCCTGCACCCATCGACCCCGATGGAGCTGCGTAAGTGTGACTCATTCCCGTGGGTCACACTTAATATTCATATTAAAAATTATGGGCTGGAGAGATGGCTCAGTGGTCTAAAGCACCTACTTGAAACAAGCTTGGCAAAGCACAGGGACCGCGGTTCAATCCCCCAGCACCACATGCCAGCCAGCCCTGCCCCCTGGTGGGCTGAGCTGGCCACACACACACACACACAATAAATAAATGTAATAAAAATAAATAAATAATTAAAAAAAATTATGAGTGCCTCCTATCATTTTCATGTACCGCTATGTAATTATAATAGAAGGTATATAGGTGTACAGTATATACCTTATGTTCTATATCTTTAAATTTACATATTATGTTATGCTGTGAATAATATACACCAGGGATGGAAAAACTTTTGGAGACTGCAACCCAAAACCCACTTATTTACTGCAAACTGCTAACACTGCAATTAAACCTGAATACTGAGGTTTCAGGTTAGAAAAAAAATCTCCTCCATTAACATATTTTATTTCAAAAGAAAACCAAACAGCACACATGCTGTACATTCACCACGACTGACAGACGCTGAGGGTATGTGTAATGTTGTTAAGAATTATACATAATTTAGTTACAGATATTCCTCATTTAATGGCTGACCAAGGGCCGGCCAAATAACTCAGTGGATTAAAGCACCTGCAAGCAGGTGCAAGGGCCAGGGGTTTGATGCCCAGGCCTGCTGCACTGGTCCCACCCCCAGGGTCTATAGAGCTAGCAAATGAGACTGGGTGTGGTGGCATGGGGCTGTAATCCCAGCTCTTGGGAGGCTGTAAACAGGTAGATCACTATAAGTGTGATTTAGTAGTGAGACCCTGAACACCCTGTAGACCCTTCCCTAAAAAGTACAAAAAAAATTTTAAAAAAGCTGACCAATTTAACGACTGTTTGGGCTTACACATGAGGCATTCTCTTTGAACTTATGACTTGCGTTTTTTATAGTCCTGGACATCTTGTTTATAGACCTCAATGTCTTTTTTTCTGTATGGTATGCCTTGTTTATACAGTACTGTAATTTCTGCTGATTTTTCTACACAGTACAGTACTATAGTTTTATGTTCAGTTATATATTACAGTACTGCACGTAAGAGTTATGCAAATAAAAGCAAAGACCTTGCGGCTCTATAAACAAGATGTATAGAACTGTACAAAGTAAAAGACGGGTCATAAGTCTGAGCAACGGGATGTAAGTCCAAACGGTATGCTTCGCTTCTGAGACCAAACAGTCATTAAACTGGGAGGTCGTTAAACAAGGACAGAGAGAGGGCGGGGTGCTTGGTATGCAATTGAGAGGCCCAAGGCCCCATGAAGTGAAAAAATATTATCCCCCAGCCCCCATCTAATTTCTCGTTTTCCTTCTGAAGCTCCATGGTAACCTGTTTGCTGTTCTTCACCCCAGAAATGATTCCATCACGTATCAGGTGGGCAGGTTGACATAACAGAGCCTCCGTGGTCAGGGCCTGCCTCCCCTGTCCCAGTCCCGCGCCACCTCTCACACCTCTGTAACTGCTCCCTGGCTCATCTCTGCGCAAGGCCTGCCCTCTTCTGCGGCGCAGTCACCCACACTACTACGGTGATTGATGAAAGCATTGATTAGTCCATTGATCTGTTGCGCTGACAATAATATGCTACCGCTGTTTAGTGACCCCTGTCATGTATTAGGGGCCCATGTAAGACATCAAGGATGTAGAGATGAACAAGATAGTCTTCACTGAATCCCCACAGAAATGGTCACCATCACACTGTGTGTGGACAGCCAGGCAGGAGGTGACAGCCAGCGTCGGGATGGGGAGAGAAGCCTCACAGTGACTCTAGTCTGTGGTTTGGACAGGCAGCTTCTCAGGTGCTGCAGCAGCCCATCCTCAGCTGTGGTACCACAGAGGCCAGGGCTTGACTATGGGGTGACATCTAAGGTGCACTGCAAGGGTGGGTGGGGCAGCCTGGGGCCGTGTGCTTACCACATTGAGGATGGCGTAGACGATGACGTCGATGGCGATGGTGGTGGGTTTTCTCCAGTCTCGCACGGGCCGGACACCCTTCCGGTAGTCAGCCAGGAGGTGGTCTGACAGCCTCTGCAGAGCCGGCCTGGTGGAGCTGTGAGCCTGGGCTGTCTCCCTCCCCCTGGCTGGGAAGGAAAGAAGCTCAAAGTGAAAATCTGATCCTCCAAGTGCACCTTGGATCTCTTACATTGTTTTGTCAGCTGTTGCCACAGATGTATCTGTACCTCACAAAATTCTCGGGTTCCCCAGCCCCAGGCACTGAAAATCTCACCACTAGAACCACTCATCTGGAGAGGCCCAAATTCCGATGAATGTTCACCTGGGGCTTCCCTACATCTTCACTTAAAAGGCCAGCAGAAAGCCAGCTTGTCAGGTCTGGTGACGGGACACAGGTAAGGGCCACAGGAAGAGCGGGGAGGTGGGCTGAGGAGTGTGGCAAGGGGTCCTGGCAGCTAAAGGAAGTAGAGTGTGGGTGTGTGCGGCGCTGCCAGGCAAGAGGGCCGCAAGAGAGTGCAGAGCCTGTGCAGTCTGCAGGCCCCTGCTCTGTGCCCGGGCTTCCTCAGCCAGGTCAGGTTGCAGCCCCTGCACAGCCCACAGTTGCCTTGACCCCAATCTGCAACTGGGAGAGAAGGACAGAAGGGCATCGGCCAGGAACGCACACTCCCTCTGCCTCCCGCCAAGCCACCCGTGCTCCGGGGGTCTGCCAGGGCCTTTCCTAGGGCCGCAGGCAGAACCTGGGCCAGGCTAGGAAGGAGGTTGGGGGGGGGGTTGGAGGGAGCAGGAGGCCACAGGGACATGAAGGTCACATGAAAACCCAGTCCCAGCTTCGCTGCCATGCCTGGCTTCCCCACACCCTCCTCTTCCTTGCCGTCGTGTGCCTGCCACGGTGGTCAGTCCTGCAGGCTGCTTTCCTCTGCCTCATCCACGTGCCCTGAGAAGCTATCAGCCTCTCTTGAAGGGCAAAGAGGGAAGGCAAGAGACTGATTTTTGAACCCCTTTGGAATAACATTGTCTGGCAGAATCTAGTCTCAGAATACCCTGCCAGGGTGGCTGACCTTAACAGCCCACTCTGCAGAGGGACCCTACTGCTCAGAAGGGTGAGAACAGTGCCGCCACTGCAGGAGCCTCGTCTCTTTGGCCAGACCCTTTGCCTCTTCACGGCTGAGGCTTGGCAAGACTGGTCCAAGTGGGTCACAGAGCAGAGCCTTGCCAGGAGCATAGAGTGTGTCCCAGCCCAGGAAGCCCCTCCACTTTGACTCGCACTTTCTCTCTCCCAAGCAAGGCTCTCAGGAGAACATCACCTTGCTGGTGGCCGTGTATGTCTGTCCAACCCCTAGGAAGCATCCTTCTTGCGTGCCGGGGTGCTCCAAGCCAGCCAGGTTGGGGGAGAAACATTCCTGGGGGGTGGTGTGTGGGCGTGGTCTGCAGCAGAAGCAGCCGGACCCCTCTGAGACTCAGGCACTTGTTTGCAAGGGAGTCAGGACAGGAGGGAGTTGAACTACAGCTTGGTGCTACTGGAGGCGAGACCTGGAGGGGAAAGGGGGAACCGAGGCACAGGGAGCCCCAGCAGTGAAGACCAGTGATGGTGAGGAACGGCAGCTAGATTACTTCTGGCCTCCACTCTGCTACCGGGAGGCTGTGTGCTCTTGAGTGAATTACCCCATTCACTGGACGCCTTTACAGCAGGAAAAGGCCACCCAGCTGAGCTCACAGGTCTCTTGAAGCTGCCTTTTGTTGAGTTTAGGGACTGGGCAAAGAGAAGAGGCGACTTCTCCTGGCACTTACCTGTGTGTTTCTGATGTTCAGGCCGCAGCCACCTGTCCCTCTGAGCAGGTCCTACCCCGGACTCAGCCTCTCCAGCCATATGTGGGAGGCAGCTGACCTCCCTGCAACCCCACAGCCCCGCGTTCAAGGCCCCTCAACCCTGGGAGGATGAGCCCCGCCCCGCTCTGCAGAGAGCCAGCCGAGGTCTGGGGGATGGTGCGTCCCCCGCGCTCCTTACCTTCTCCCTGTGCCAGCACGGTGGGGAGGAGCAAGGCCAGCAGCGCCCGCTGGGGCCACAGCGACATGGTGAGCGTCCCAGGGCGGGAGGGCCTCGAGGAGATGCTCAGGGTGAGCTGCACCCAAGGCCAGCCAGCTCGGCCCCTGCCAGCCTCCTGCCCAGCCAGCCTGCTTCCTTCTGAGGCTGCAGCTCGGCACTCCGCAGGTCACCAGAGTTGGGGAGCCGCCAAGTTTTCCTGCTTCAGTCCCTTAGCTGGATCAGGTTTCAGAGAGGGAGGGAAGGGGCGGGGAGGGAACCATGGGCAGGGAAGCCTGCCCTGGCGACCGGCTCTGGCCCGTGGCGGCGGGAGCGGAAGCTCTGTCCACCCATTCGCCCAGGTGGCTTGGTCAGGTTCCCCTAGAAGGGAACTTAGGGTCAGGGGCTGCAGGGGCCTGGGGAACACAGCGCAGCCTGATCCTGGTAGGGAGCCTTGTACATTCATGGCGCTTGTAAGTATGGGTCAGCGGCGCTGGGCTGGGCTCTCCCAGATCTCAGCTCCTCAGGCTACATAGTCCCCCTAGCGAAGTAGGAGATGGGGTGTCTCTTCCGACAGAGGCCTGTCTTTTGGTCCTCATAAAAATAAATTCATATTTAAATTCAATAAATAAGCTGCTATTTAAATTCAAATTTAAATAGCAAAATATA
>NW_004524656.1:11557963-11559498 GCF_000260255.1 Octodon degus
CTCCACTGCTGTGTCTATTTTGTGAAAATTCATTGCATTACGCACGTATGATTTATCTCCTCCTCTTTGAGTATTCCAACCTAAAGTGAAGTTGTTAAAAAGCCAGCCAGATCCTGTCTCTTCCCCGCTTATTACCAGCAATGGTCTCCCAGACAACAGAGGCCTTCCTGAGTCCCACAGTTTAAGATCTCCACTGCCCTCTGACTTCACTTATTCTCAATCACACCTTCCTCTTGTAATTACCTCAAAACCGCCATCCTAATTTGATAGGGTGAGACAGGCATTGTTAATATGTCAGTGTATATTCTTCCTTCTCCATTGTGTGTACAATAAGGTAAACTTTCATATCCCTCCTCCCTTCTTTTTCCCTAATAGCATATCACCAACATTTTTAACACCTCCCATTTCAATGTGGCTTTCTTATTCTTCCTTTCTCTCTCTCTCTCTCTCTCTCTCTCTCTCTCTCTCTCTCTCTCTCTCTTTTTTAATCCTGCCTCAGGTTTATTTGTACAAAAAGCACAGGAGGACACTAGCCCCCCCACAGATGGCACCCCAGGGGTCACACCAGTCCTTCTGTTTTTACACCAGAAGATAAAAGGCTTTTACTGTGGAGCCTTCACGGGGGCCTGGGCACCTTTGGGAGCCTGGGCTGGAGCAGAAGCTGGAGCCTGAGCCTTGGCCGGAGCCTGGGCCTTTGGCTTGCAAGACCTGTGACCCTTCGTAATACGGGCACAGATATGCTTCCCAGGCTTGGGGTGGGCAATAGAGGCAAGTCGAGCGAGCCTGCGGTTTACTCCCTTTGGGATGATCTTGGGCTTGACCTCCTGGGCTTGACAAGGGCCTTGATAGCCTCAGCACGTGCACTCATGGCCTTGGCATTGTTTGCTTGCATCTTCTTGAAGGCCTTCTTGTTGTGCTTCTTGGCAAAATGCATGTTCCTAAGGAACATGTTCCTAATCTCTTCAGAGATTCATATCTTTGTGACTGAGGTTTCTTGATGCCATTTTTGTGCCATTTTTGGGACTGGTTGTTTGTGATGTGGTTCTTGGACTTGGCCATAACTGCACTGTAAACTGCGGCAAGCAAGTGCCTGGAACTGGAAGATTCTTTCTGGTTTTTGACACAGGGTCTCACTTTGTAGCTGAGGCTGGCCTTGAACTCCGTCTGTAGCCCAGGTGGCCTCAAACTCACAGCAATGCTCCTTCCTCAGTGTTTTGAGTGCTGGGATTAGAGGCGTGCGCCACTATGCCCAGGTACTCTTTCCTTTGTGAGCTTGTGATCTCTTACCCTAAACAGCACGCTCAGAAATGTGCTGGGATTCCAGATATGTGCCACCACACCCAGAAAATGTGGTTTTCAGCAAAGCACTCTCTTTTCTCTTTGTACATTCAACTGGCAAGTAGCTGTACCTCAGATACTCAACTGCATGTCCAAGATACCGCCTGTGGAAGAAGCACTGATGTGAATTTGTTTGGAAGAGCTCTTCCCCAGTTCTCCATGTGGGTATGTGTGGACTTTTCTACCCCACCTGTTGT
>NW_004524656.1:11560593-11590840 GCF_000260255.1 Octodon degus
GAGGCAGGAGGAGCCAGGCTGCCTTCAGGGACTCCAAGCTGAGGTCTTGGAGAGGCCCAATCTTCAGCAGAGCACTGTGAACTGCAAACTGCACTCTTGAGCCTAAAAAGACTTTGGGCCCCTGGTCACATCTACTCACACCATGCCACTTAGAAATCTGTTGCAGATTGCTACAGAAGCTTCTCTTATTCCTGTGTAGTAAGAAATCTGCATGTGGCTTTATCCTACTTCTTGAGGTCTCTTATGTGGCCATGTAGTGGGTTGCCCGTTAGCCATGCCACACTCATTGGGGGTTGCCACGGTAGCCATTCCATCACTAGAGACCAGACACTGCTTGCTTGCCCTCCCTGCAAATGCTCTGCTGTGCACCTCTTAGAGCCATGGTGCATATCCACGAAGCCCTCCCCTACTGTCTTCTCTGAGCCAAGGCCACTGTGGTCCAGGGGCCACTCCTTCCACAGAGCCCAGCCATGATGAGCCACAGATCTGAGAAGAACCATTAAGAACTGGCCTTGTTCTGAAAGGGGTCACATGATAGCCAGAGAGGCAGGAGCAAGTAGAAACAGAAGGCAAAAAGAAAGGCAAAAGGGGCTGGGGGACAGAGATCAGGAGAAGAAGGGAGAAGTTAAAAAAAAAAAATAGAGAAAAAGAACAAAAAGAAAAGGAAGATAAGCCAAGAAGGAAAGCCAGGCAAGAAACTGAAGAGGAAAAGAAAGACAGGAGGACCCAGGGAGAGGAAGAAGAAAAGGAAGAGGAATGGGAGGGAAAGGGCAGCAGGGGGTGCAGGAGGCAACTGAACTGTGAGCCCAGGGAGTGGGGCTGTGGCTTGCCCCTCCCTACACGCTGCCCCAGGGTGGGCCCTCCGTGGTGTAGAGTGGGGAGCCCACCGTGGGCATGCACTGGGACCCAGCAAGAGACAGCGCAAAAGCCTGGAGCCTGTCCCACGGGCCCAGGCCCGCACCTTCCTTTCTGCATTAGCCTCTGGCCTCCTCTGGGGCAGCCCAATTGGGTTAAGAGGCAAGAAGATGTTTTCTATGCAGTGTGTGCATTAGAGAATTAGCTCCTTAGGTAACAAGATTAGAGGGAGCCGGGCAGGCCACAGCCTCAGATGGAGATATATTGCCTGTGTGTCTCTCTGCCGAGAGACAATCAAGTTTCCCCTGAAGAAATTTCCTATTAATGGATTTGATGGCACAACAGACAGGAGGGAGTTGGAGCTGTGGCCAGTGGCGGGGTGTAAATTGCCTCCGATGAAACCATGGAGTCACTTTTGGCCCTTTTAAACAAGATAAGAATTAGTTTGAGGCCTTGATGAACTTGCCTTGCTGGTGGGGCTGAGGGAACAGCAGAGACGGGCCTAATTGGGTTCTGGAGTTCTGCCTGCAGACGGCCGGCTCCTCCCAGGGAAGGAGGCAGACGTGCACGGCAGCCAGCCAGCTGGGTAATGAAAAGCCCCCAGCCAGCTCACCCGCAGGCTGCTCCTTCTGCCCAGGGCTCCCAGTGGGCGCCTGGCTAGGACGGCTGTCCCCACTCATCGTGGGAGCTGCGTGTCCCACCCTGCCCCTTTTCCTGCTCCCATTTTCCCAAAGAGCCTCCTGATTTGCCTGAATTTGCGCAGCTTGTTCCGATGGTCCTGAGATCCTCCAGACCCCTGACTCCAGCCTTTTCCATTACAACGGTGTTTCCCATCTTCTGCTGTAAATTTTTACTGGTCTGTAAAACTTTTACCACCAGAGCGCCTGACCTTTTTAAACCTTGTAAAAACTTTCAAAAACTCTGTGACCCGTGGTAACATCTGGCCACACTGGGAGCCCAGCTGCCGAAGAAGAACCAGGAGAGGCTTCTGACTGTCATCACAGCGCTAAGTAGGAGCTGCATCATGCCGCTCCCCGTTACCTTGGGGACAGGCCTCCCTGGTACCACTGGCTGCACACCCAGGCTCAACACTGGCTCGCTGTGTCCCCACCCCTGCCCACGCTGGAGTCTGATGGAGAACACAGCAAACACAAACCTGTACCCAGGTTTAGGGGTCTGACACATCCAGCTTGGGTTTGGAAAGATTTAGGGGCAGTGTGCTCAGAGAGAGGGTGGAAGCCAGCGGGACGGGAACCACCTGACCATTTTCCAAGTTCCTCTGCTTGGGAAGGTCGGATTCGCCTTTATGGGAGTGAGAGCGACACAGCAGTGCTCTCGACATACAGAATTTCTTCCTTGATGTCTCAACAAGCATGACCGAGCCCTTGTGCCACCGAGGCCCTGGGTTCTTAGAATGGCCAGTTCTGTTCCACCTTGCTGGCAGTGCTCCTCATTTGTTGAGCATATTCTGTGTAGCAGGCACAGTGCTCGGCTCTTGTCTTCTTTACTGTTTGTTTCCAATGAAGGAAATATTCTCCTTCCCATAGTGCAGATGACGAAATTGAAGCAAAGAGATACCAGTGATTGGTGAAGAGTTAAGCAGCTAACAAGAAGAGGGTGCGGTACCGGTCCTAAGAGACGAAGCTCGGGCTCTTCGCAGCCTGGCTGCGCACAGAGCCAGAGTGCCAGAGCCTTCTCTGGAATCTCTATCCAAGAGGCTTGGCTGGTTGGACTCAGGCGCTGCGTGGCCCTGAGAATAGCTGCGGTCCCCACTCCTGACTTATTGCTGCAGCAGGGAGAGCGAGCTCCCTGCCTGGATCCAACATCAGCCTGCTTCAAAAAAATACTTCTTTTTTTTTTTTTGCAGAACTGGGGATTGAACTCAGTCCCTTGCGCTTGCCGGGGAAGCGCTTATTCCACTGAGCCATCTCTCCAGCCCCCAAAAATACTTCTATTGAAGAATAGCCTAAGAATATATGATAAATTAAAGGGGAAAGAAGTTTAGTACTTTCTCAAGTATAAAGTGGATTCGTAAATACTGTGTTCTACCCTCCGGGGTCTGACCAATTCTATTTGGCAAACATTGGGTGTGGAGATTCAAGGAAAGTTTGGCGTGGTGGCCTCTGCAGCCCCTTCCCATGCTATGGAAGCAATGCTGGAGTTTGTCCCTGATTAGGCCAGTGTGATGCTGGTGGCAAAAGTGTGTGTGTGTGTGTGTGTGTGTGTGTGTGTGAGAGAGAGAGAGAGAGAGAGAGAGAGAGACACAGACAGACAGACAGACAGACAGGCAGGCAGGCAGACAGACAGAGACAGAGATGGAGACAGAAGGAGGAAGAAGAGGAAGAGGAAGAAGAAAAGGAGAAGGGAAAGAAAGAAAACCCAGGGCATACGTGGGTTGCTTGGCCCCTGCCCCATGTGCCTGGAGATCTTACTGGTATTAAACTTTGGAGGATTAGGGACCTTTTTTTTTTTTTTTTTTTTTTATCATAATGGAAGTGCTGATCCTTCACACAGCCTTAAGGGGTTCATGGAATCATGGGAATAAGAAATGGCAGAGTAGGCCAAGTGTTGTCCCTTCTCTTCTTCCCTTCGTTCTGGCACAGAAGGGTGGGGTCTTGCTCCAGGTCTTACAGGTAGCTAAGAAGGGAGTCCCATCCTCTTGCATGTGTTGCCAAGCTTTCTCCACTTATTTCCTCAAATCTCCTTCAGATTCTAGTCTTTTTGCTTCTTCCAGCTTCTTTCTGTGACCCAAACAGCACAGCCACCCCTGGGGTGCTGTCCAAGCCAGGAGACATTCTGGAAAGTGTGTCTAAATTTAGTCAGCTAGAGGGAAGGGCCAGGCTTTAAGGGGCAGTGGCTCACTGAC
Organism: Octodon degus; assembly: GCF_000260255.1. Taxonomy (NCBI): domain Eukaryota; kingdom Metazoa; phylum Chordata; class Mammalia; order Rodentia; family Octodontidae; genus Octodon; species Octodon degus. The sequence goes on from NW_004524656.1 coordinate 11,564,315, forward strand.
CCACAGGGTCACCCCAGAGCTACAGAAGGGTAGGAAGGTGTCTGGCTTAAATTTCTCTCTAACTCAAGAGAGTTAATAGGGCTGGGGACATAGCTCAGTAGAATAAGTGCTTGCCTGGCAAGTGCAGGGTCCTGAGTTGAATCCCCAGTACAGAGAGAGAGAGAGAGAGAGAGAGAGAGAGAGAGAGAGAGAGAGAATATTAATAAATTTCAGAAAGGAAGCATCCTCAGAGGTCATCTTATTCGCAGGGAGTGGTCATTCATCCATATGGCTGGAGGTAGAAATGATTTGGCTGAAATTTCTCTCCCAGTTAAATTCTAAGTTCTAAAAGAAGGGACTGGAGAGACCGTCATATCCATTCTCCTGTTTCTGGGAAGACTTCAGGCTTAATGTACTGTAATTAGTATTTTCTGAAAAATTTTCAAAAAGAGACCTCAAAATCTCTTTTGGGATTCCAAAACAAAGTTTCCTCTAATATGTAACTTTAATTGCACTCAGTACAATTTGAGTTATTTCCTTTTGTCCTGTAGAAATGAGCCCCATATCCGCTCCATCCTCTCCACAGTCTCCGAGGCAGTGGAAACCCAGTAGTCCTGCATGGATTCTTCCAGCGCGAGAAGAAAGCAGGCTTTACGCACCACTGGGTGATGACAACGCAATTTCAGTTCTTAGCTCTGTCCAAACTGACAACTTTGAGATAGGTGACACAATCCTTATTTTATTTTTTAATTATTTTTTAATTTTTATTTATTTGGTACAGGGTCTCACTATGCAGCTCAGACTTGTAGTGATCCTCCTGTCTCAGCCTTCCCAACACTGAGATTACGGGCCTGCACCACCACGTCAGGTTCTGGGGCTCGCATGGCATGTGGTAAAAGGGATCAAACCTGGGTCCTTGGGCTTGCCACTTAGACTGCCGAGCTATCTCTCCCTCTGACAGTCCTCATGTTAGAGATAAACTATCTCACAGTTCTGAGATATTATTTAGTGACTGTCCCAATGTGTCTTTGCTAATGTGGGATAGTCCTAAATCAAGCCAGGAAAGCACTGATGTGTAATCTTTCAAGCCCCAGAAAGTCATAACCCCTCTCTTGAGGCTTGAGGCTGGATCCCAGCTGATAGTGTGGGGCGTTGGCTTGTCTTCCCATCTCCACCCAGCTCACATTAAAGAGAAACAGGGGAGGGTGATGGGAAAACACGCCTTCCGTCTTCAAAGCCTACCACCAGCACCTCAGCTAGACCAATATGTGTTGCTTAAAACCAATTAGAGGGATAAGGAGAAGTCCTAGCCAGCTCTGTGCATAGCAATACATGGAAGTAGGCTCAGGCTCAGCCAACATGGAGACAATTGCTCTTCTTTCAAGGAGAGCTGCCCAGGTGGGACTATACTTGTAATCTTATTAGTTGACTATAGTTTGGTCTCTCCTTGATATATGAGGAGGTGAAATCCTTCCTGAGGGGAAGTGATCCTGCCCAACCTCATGTCAACAAAATACACTTGAGAAGCAGGGTTGGTAGGCAATTTATTTTCTGGTGTCCCTTCTGTCCTCCTTAGAGAGAAGCTTTTTTTCTCTTGATAAACTCTTCCTACTCTTAATCTCTTGTTTCTAGAATTTATTCCTCGATTTCAGAGAACATGAAATTTGGCATTTCGGACATCTAGCAGGTTGGGAGTTATTTCCCTCATACTATTTGGAGGCCCAAATAGCACCCCTGTGTGACACGCCGAACTTCAGTGTGACAAGGAAAATGCAACAATGAAATGGGAGCAGAAGGGATTGCTGCCCACTGGGCTTCCCAGCTCTGAAAGACCTCTTCAAGGTCTCTTCAGCCACCATGGTGGCCAGCTGGAGCCTGCTCAAGCATTGGCCTGGATCCCAGAGGAGGACATGGGTCAGAGCTGGGCGGACACATGGTGGGCACCCAGCCCACCATCATAAGCTCTGAGATTTAGGATCACTGTCACAAAACATAGCTCCACCACTCCTGCCTAACCCTGTTCTTGTGCTGGCTCTGCCACTTGACTGAAGCTATGTGAACTAGGACAAACTCATCTCAGTTACTTTTCTGGGACAAAATACCTAACACCCAAAATCAAGGAAATAAAGACTTATTTACTCTCAGTTCGTGGCGATTTCAGTCCATACTCAGCTGGCAGAGTGGCACATGGCAGAGGGCAACAGTTCGTGGTGGTAGAAAACAGCAAAGAGCAAAGGGAGGAGCAGCGGCTGCAGCAGCCAGCAAGCCGCCCTCCCTTCCTTAGGTTGTATTCAGGCTACCCAGCCCAGGATGGGTGCAGCACTCACACCTGTAATCTCAGCATTGGATCATGAATTAGCCACAAACTCCAGAAGCCTGCTTCAATGACTGCATGAGGCTTTAGGGGACAACTAGACACAAACCATAACACTGAGTTGACCTCCCTGGAGCTTAGAAGGGTGGAGATGCAGCACCTGTCATAGTGTTGGCTGTAATGAGACCGGACACACAAAGTCCATGGTGCTGGATGGCCACGTAACACATACTCGGGAGAGTGAAGTCATGGTCACTACTATTATTCCTATATTTATTATAAAGGATAGTATGTAAATCGCCCAGATCTCCCCCCACAAAAAAGGGAAGGACATTGAGAGAGAGGTGGAGGGGAAGGGAAAGGAGGGGATGGGAACAGAAGACAGTGAAGATGTATTATGTACATGTGCCAACTTCCCACAAGGAATGTGAAATAATAAAGAAAATGATCCAAAAAAACCAAAAGAAACGACAAACAGAGATCAAGAAGGAAAAGGAGGTTGAATGTTTGAACAACTACTACGTCTCACGCTGTGTGCTGTCAAAGTCTCCACTCTAGGTGTTGGATATCACCATCCCTCTCAAGCTAGATGAAAATAAACCTGAGAACAAAGCAAATTGCTTTGGGGGGCTAATTAGGATTGTAATCTAGGAAAACACAGATTCAAGCAACTTTGGAAATATATTCTGGGGCTGTAGGATATAGCAGCTTGTATTTACAGTGTTAAATCACAAGAGAGTTGGAAATTATGTCACTTGTTAGCTGGGAGTTATGATTGGTGCTGGCAAGAGCTAAACTGTTTTGTAATACAGAGGTTAGGGGTGGCCTCACGCTGTGCAGTTCTGGGAATGGGTCTTTGTACAAGGTCAGTAGAAGTTGACAAGGTTTCAAAGGTACCTCTAGTGAGGCAGGGGAGTGTGTCTTTAGGCCGGTTCAAAGGTTTAAACCAGGTATGGTAATTTCCACTTGTAATCCTAGCACTCTGGGAGGCCAAGGCAAGAAGATTCCACGCTGGAGGCCAGCCTGAGCCTTAGTGACTGGTGAGAACCTGTCTCAAAGTAAAAACTAAGGGCTGGCAAGATAGCTCAGTGGACTAAGCACCTGCTTGGGCAAGCACAGGGACCCAGGTTCGATCCCTGGCACTACATGCTGTGCGGTCCCCTGGCCGTGGACTCCCAGAGTGGGCCACTGAATCCAGGCATGGTGGCACACACCTGTAATCCCAGCATTGGCAAGGCCGAAAACAGGAGGATCAGTACAAGTCTGAGCTGCCTAGTGAGACCCTGTGCCAAATACATTAAAACAAAAATTTTAAATAAATTAAAAATAGGGCTGGGAATGTAGTTCAGTAGGAGGGCCTGGAGTTCAATCTGCAGTACCAAAGGGGAACAAATGCTTAGCCGCCGCCAATGTGGACGTTACTGGAATCTGGCGAACAATCCTTCCACGCTGCAACACGTATGACACATAGGGGGCAGCAGAGAGCAGCCGGCTTGTGTGAAGGTAACACGGGCAGGACCGTCTGTCCTGAACAAAGAGAAGTGGGTTCCTTTTCATAGGGATGGAGGCAAGCCGGGGGCATCTGGCAGGGACAGCCCGGTAAATATTTGTGGTCAAAGTTCTCTGGCAGCCTTGTGCCTCAGTGGGCAGAGTCCTTGAAGTGCCCGGAGTAAATGCTAGGTGTCTTCAGATGACCCCAAAGGTCCTAAGACCTGCAGAATTCCTTGTCCTATCTTATCTCCTTTCTTGGGCCTGTCACAATAACTCTGGGTGCTGGGCTGAATACCCTGCAGAGAGTAGTCCTGCTGGCAAGAAGGCTGTGGCTGGGAGAGGCATGCCGGGTGGGCCCTTGCATGCTCCCTTTAAGGACCCGGATGCGATGCTACTTCATTTTTATCTTTTTCCTTTTAACATTCCTGTTTTACAAAGGAGTGCACTGAGGCTTGGGGAAGCTGACTTACCCAGAGTCTTAAAGCCACTTGATGGAGAAGCCAAGATTAGATGTAGGCCTGGATAGTTCTGTCACCATAATTTTCTTTATCTTCCTTGAAGGAGAAGTGGCCCAGTTCTCGTCAAGTGGTGCCTCACGAAGCCCCTGCCCCCTCTTCACTGCCTCCAGTCAGCCGCTTTACTCTCACAGATCAGCACCGTCCACTGGCCTCCAGCTTGCTCTGTACTCAAGACCACGGGCATCCCACTGGGCCACAGCTGGCCCCACACCCTTCCCACTTGGTGCCCTTCAGCCCAAGCCAGGGGTGCTCAGGGCTCCAGCCTAGGCTGCCAGGCATCTTCCTACAGGGGTGGTGGCCTCTTCCCCAACAAGCAAGTGACAGTGCCTTTCCTTTGAGGCTTTGACTGCCACCTACAGGAGGGCCAGTCCATAGTGGCTCCACAGCTCTCTGTAACAGGAAGGGCATTGTCCTCTCTCTTTTTAGATGAAAATAACACTATGAAAATGAGAAGGCAGGCAATCTTGAGCTCAAACTCCACCTTGTATGATGATAGGCAAGTTTCTTAACTTGCCTGGGCCTCAACTCACCCTACTATGTACGACGGTCCCTGAGGACTCAACAGTTATAATACAGAATATCCTGGTGCAATGTGACGTGTACAGTGTCCTACAGATGGTAGCTATCAGTAATCAACACTGTTACTGTTTTTCTGTGAGTTCCTGAGAGGGTCCTGCTAGGCAGTCCAGGCTGGCCTTGAGCTCACTGTTCTCCTGCTTCAGCCTCCTGAGTGCTGGGAATGACTGTGTGCCTCCCGTCCAGCCATTATCCTTGTAAGTGTGTCTGCTTTTCCTAACCTCACCTGCAAAATGAGAACTTTGAGTCCCCCTCAACTTCGAGTGTCTGCCTGCCTGCTGCCCGCCTTTCTGTCTCTGTCTCTGTCTCTGCCTCTGCCTCTGTCTCTGTCTCTGTCTCTGTCTGTCTCTCTCTCTCTCTCTCTCTCTCTCTCTCTCTCTCTCTCTCTCTTTCTCCTCAAGCAGTTACTAGGGAACCCCCGGCCTATAGAAACACATGTGCCAGCCTGGGCTCTGCCCCATGCTTTGGCATTGAGCGCAGGGGATTGCTGTAGGCACCTGAGGTAGTTAGAAATATTCTAGGCCATCAGGTAGGGTTGTGCCCTCAAGGACCCAATATGGAAGACAAGATACCTTACAACTGTGGGAGAGACAGGCATTCCCTCTGTGGGCCAGACCTCAAGACAAAGGATTAAGCAAATGCAGCCACATAGCTCCCTAAGGAGGAGCATCAGGGATTGATACTCTAAATAGATAGCAATCACCTTGAAAAAGCCAGGAAGAGTCACTAACCCAAACCCGTAACAGGAAGAGCCCCTGTTCTGTAGTCACACCCACTTGTTCTGTGACTCACTTCCCCATCTGATCAAGATTTAATCAATTTTACCTGAGTAATTGTACTTGTAATACTACTGGTGGACCATAACTTTGTCCCACCTCATGTGTGAGTGCCCATGGTTTCTACCTTGGACTCAACTCACTTTACCTCATGGTTTTGCTCTATAAAAATCCATAGAAAAGGTAGATTCCTCAGCAGCCCACTGGGGTCCCCTTCTGTCCCTCTGTTGGATAGAATCTTTCTTTCCCCCCAATAAATATATTCTGCTCTTAACCTCCTTTGTCCCCAAAATTCATTCTTTGATTTTAGAGAATACAAACTTGCCCCAGGTACCTTTCCCCCTACCTACATCAGTGAGAGAATGGCTGAGGGGCAAGGAGCAGGGAGTGTGAGCAGGATCAGCAGGCAGGAGAGACCTGGGACCTGGAGCGCAGCCTTGAAGCCATCTCGTGTAGGCCTGGAAGATGCATCCATAAAACCTAATGTGTGTTTGAAACATCCCCAGCAAGAAAGGACTGGGAGACAGAGGGAGTCTTCATCCCTCCTGGGGACCAGGGCTGAGACACAGTGGCGAGGAGAGGAGGCCACTCTGCAGCCTGGGGACCTGAGTAGGAAGACAGAGTGCTGGCTCCAAGTCCTGGTGCCTCCCCTTAGCACAGCACTTCTGGGACATGGCAGGAGTGGGGACAGCAGCACGGCCCACAGTGTGCCCTGGAGTTCTGCCCCTCTCACTCCCCAGCAGCTGGTACATGGGTGTTGGCCAGGTGCCTGGATGGCCTGCCCTTCAGGGACACTGTTCCTTCAGCCAGGACTGTCTGTCTGATTTTGCCCCAGACGCCAGGGATTCCAGAAAGATGGTACCACGTGTCTCTAGTCTGAGTCCTATGGCCACCTGAGTCTCTGAGGTTCCATGGTCTCAGGAGAAAGGAAGGGCCCAGTGGGCAGTCAGGAGCTCGACAGTCTCAGTGAAAGGTGAAGATTCACAACAGAGAACCCAGGGAAGACGGTTCCTTGAGACATATGGCCACGGCGTGGCAAGCAGGAGTGCCCAGGTTCGCTCAGGGTAGTGAGTGGGCTCTGGAAAAGCGGGTTCCTGGTGTCGTGTGCTGGCAGCCTCATTCTCTGAAAGAGGGTATGTGCTGTCATGAGAAGGAGCTGGTTGGCCCTCGCCTTGGAGCGCACACAGAGCCATCTCCACCATCTGCCTGTAGCCTATAATTCTGCTGGCCAGCTGCACTGGTGCCTGACCGCTCTGATTGTGAGGAGGAAGATTACTGAGTGGAATGCAGTGATTGGCAGGTGCCTGAGGGCCCAGCTGCTGGTAGGAGCTGCTTCCATGGGATGCCACGCCACCCCTGAACTCCCCCCACCCCAGCTTCAGGGCCTCCCAGAGTCCCTACCATCATCTTTTCCTTTCTTTGTTCTTAGACGGCCCCTCCACATGCAAATGAATGTGTAAATTCCACGTACTAATGAATCCCACAGGAGCATGGCTAGAATTCAGAAATGGAATCAGCAGGTCTGAGAGGGACTGAACATCTGCATTTCTCACAACTTCCTGGACAATGCAGACGATGTGCACCCAAGCACCACTCTTTCAGTGGCAAACCTTTGGGGCTGACAAAGCTTTTCCGTATAGATGGTCTCGCTGGGTTCTCACAGCAGCCCTGAAGTGAGGTGGTGAGGAGGAAATGCTGTCCACTGTTCATGCAAGGTGCTGTGCTCTGGAGATTAGTGACTCTTATCTCATTCAATTCTCTTGACACTTCAGCCAAAGAGTTCTCTCTAGAATTTCCAAATGGGGGAGAAAGAAAAAAAAAAAAGAGTTTCTGAGATAGTTATATAACTTGAGAAAAAGTACCAATCTTAGTAATGGAGTTGGAATTCAAATTCACATGCCCTGACATTAATGTCTTCTTCTAGTCATGTAACAAATTGACAAATCTGACCACTCTGATTGTGAGGAGGAAGATTACTGAGTGGAATGCAGTGATTGGCAGTCTTGAAAGGAGTCACTTTCAAGAAGTAAAGGTCATAGGCTCAAGTTCTGGAGTGAGAGTACTTGAGTATGGCAGATTATCCTAGAGCATGGAACCTGTGCTTAGATCTGTTTGGGTCTAGAATGTCTTCAAAGGTCCACATGTTGAAATTTGGTTCCTAGCTTGGGACAATTGCAAGGTGGCAGAAAGTGTAATAGTGGGGCCTCATGGGAGGTCTTTAGGCCACTGGAGGTATGTTTTGAAGGGGCTGTAGGACTCTAGTCCTTGAGGCTTTCTCTTTTTTTCCCCACCATAACTTGAGTAGTTTTGCTCCACCACGTACTCCCATCATGACCTGTTGCCCCCACCACAGGCCTGAAAACAATGTGTCCACCAACCATGGACTGGGTCCTCCAAAACCGTGAGCCAAACTACTGTCAACCTTTTCTCTTTGTAAGCTGTCATTTTAGGTATGTGTTAGAGTGATAGAAAGCTAACACAGGAATTTTTTCACTTGTGATCTTGAATACCTTACGTAACCTTTCTGTGTCTGTGTTTTTCAACTGTGAAAATGGAATGATAATATTAGGGTTACATTTATACATATACATTTATACATACATGACATATTTATATATATGTCATGTATATTATATACATATCCTTATAATAACCTTAGTATTAGCAATGATCTTACTGCTGTCTATCTACCTATCTAGTAGAGGCCCTGGAAATACAATAATGAACAAAATTAGCCTTCCTGTGCTCCCAGAGTTGACATTCTAGTTGTCCTAGACTAATGTCACCCAAAATACTCAGCACTGGGCTGGCACATGGCAAGGCCCTCCATGATCATTAGCTCTGTCATCCCTGCTCCTAACTACTCGCTCCAAACTTTCTATCACTGTTTACAGGACAGGAAGAGCAAAAGTTACGCGCTGTCATTCCATGCAATCTAAAGTTTTAACTTTAGGGCTGGTGAGATGGCTCAGTGGTCTAAAGCACCTACTTAGAACAAGCTTAGCAAAGCACAGGGACCGCAGTTCAATCCCCCAGCACCACATGCCAGCCCGCCCCTCCCAGGTGGGCTGAGCTGGCCACATACACACACACACACACACACACACACACACACGCGCACACACACACACACACACACAAATAAATGATAAAATAAATAAATTTTTTAAAAAATAAAGTTTTGGCGGGCCGGGGAGATGGCTCAGTGGAATAAGCACTTCCCTGGCAAGCGCAAGGGCCTGAGTTCAATCCCTCGGTTCTGCAAAATAAATAAATAAATAAATAAATAAAGTTTTAACTTTAAAGTTTGTTGTACACACTTCTGAACCATAATACATCAGTATTTATTTCCATGCCAAAGTCGTGTTCTAACACTATTGAGTAAAATTAGTGCCCTAGAGGAAGATTCATGCTCATGCTGGGGCCTGAGTGTATCTGACCATGGCTGAGCCCCTCTGTGGGCACAGGTACCCCAGATGGAAAGTTTAGCATGAGCTGGCTTTTACCAAATGGTGCCTGTGTAGGTGTTGGCACAGGAGGAGGGGGGTAGGCCAGTTTTGTGCAGGGGTTTGGAAAAGCAGCTTTGGGGCAAAAGAGCACAGCTGTGAGGGGTCCTTCAGGCAGTGTGGTGACACAAGCAGCTGTGTAGATGTGGGTGAGGAAGAGGATGGAACAGGAGGACACTCGGACCAACTTCAGCTATTGTATTATGAGGCTAGATTCGATCTTGGTGCTCAAAGGGCCGTGGTCAGGGAGGAAGCGCCAGGACAGTGGGGCTGGGGGAGAGGAGAGGGCTCGGACTGCATGGGGAGCTAGGAAGCCAAGACTGGGTAGGGAAGTGGGAGAAAGTAACTGCCACCAGCATTTCATTCCCTCACTCTCAGCCTGCAGCTTGCCGAAGAGGACAAGCAGGTGACTGGGGGCAGGGACAGATCATTGGTTGGCTATCCACCGGCGGCAGCTGAGTCCACAGGAGGGGTGAGAATCCCGCTAGGTTCCTCAGGGGCCCTTGTCTAGGAGTCCAGCGCTGGGCTGGAGGATAGGTAGAGGAAGCAAGCAAAGGGGAGCACCAGCCTCCTCCCCCATCCTGGAGGCTGCTGCCTGCCACGGAGCCTGCCCACCGCCCAGCAGTACCTCCCAGCCCCCGCAGAAAGCCGCGCCACAATCCCTGCTTTATGGCCTCTGCCAAATGAAGCACAAACTTAACTACATCACTTCCCCAACAGCCAGGGGAGGGGGTGGGGGTGCCATGCTGGGCTTCTTCAGCCCCCTAATCTAATCACTGGTGTGGGTCATTTCAATTACGGACACCAGAGTGTGGTGAGGGGCGTGGCGGCTCATAAAAGCCTCCATGCTGGTGCTCGGCTAATTATGAAGCTCTTACTGTCTCGGCAGGTAAATAACTCAGAACTGAGAGGTTTGGGCTGCTGAGATGGCTGCTGAGGTGGAGTCTGAGCTGGGGAACAGGGAACTCGGGGAGCTGGACAGGGAGGTCACAAGACTGGCCCAAAGGCACAAGCTGGGGCTGCTGCTGGGAGAAAGAAAAGGGGATCTTCATCTTGGGACAGCCATCCTCCATCCAGTGGTTGGTGGAGGGGCTCTGCCGCACAAGCAAGCTCTGAAGTGTTCTAGGAACCTCAGAGGCCCGGGTGGGTTAAAATTTGAACTCCATCTGCTTCTCCCACCAACCTTGTCTTACAGGATAATTGGATCCCTGAGCAGTGAGAGGATTTGGGGAAGCCTTGAGCCGGAGCTGGGAATGGAGCTAACTCCACCCACAGGATTCCTGCTGGCCCCCCTCATGCCCTTCTTTCCTTTGCTTTCTGGTCTGACCCATCCACATTCAAAGTCAGGACCTGGGGGGACTCGCTATGTCATGGATATTGAAGCGTTGAAAAGCTCAGCTTCCTTTACCACCATGGGTCCTGCTCATCTAAGATGATACAGAAGGTGGCAAGGATTATCTTGATAGGAAAGGGAGACACCAGGGACTGGGATGTAGCTCAGCGGTAGTGTGAGGCGCTAGGTGTTTTTAAAAATTTTTTAAAAACTAGGGGCCGGGGAGATGGCTCAGTAGAATAAGCGCTTGCCTGGCAAGTGCAAGGACCTGAGTTCAATCCCCAGTTCCCCCAAAAAACAAAAACAAAAATTATTCATTCATTTATTGATTTGGTATAGGGTTTCGATATGCACCTCTGACTTGCAGTAATCCTCCTGTCTCAACCTCCCCAGTGCTGGGATTACAGGCATGGGCCACCACACCTGGTCTTAGGCGCTAGGTTGGCTCCTCAACACTTGGTATTTATAACACATACACAAGGCAAGGTAGGGACCACAGTAGTGCTCAGAAGTTACCTCGAGGCATTATGCTCAAGTGAATGTTAACAGGAAAGCCATCTCTGTATTCTAAATGCCAGTGGAGCCCCCAGAACCACTGCCGTGATTTCTCAGTGAATGCTGAAGCTACCTCCTACATTCTGGAAAACAGCAGATGGTAGGAGTATTCACAGCTGGGAGAATCCCATTTTTGCTCTGTTCCTCAGTTCCCTTCCTCTGAAAGAGGCACCATGAAATGTGTAAACGTTTGGAGGGGCTGAGCTGGGGCTGCTCTGTAAGTAAGGGCTGCAGGCACAGCGCTCCTCCCCTGGCCTGAGCACGGGATTGCAAGTTAACAGTGGTGCTGCTTCAGGCTGCAGACTGACCCCAAGCGAGGCTCAGAGCGAGTTCCTGGCTGCCAGTGGGGATCGGGGCCACTTGGTGGGAAACAGCAGTTGTCCACTTATCGGCCAGGCCATTTATATACATATATATTTAAATGTATTTAAAAAAATACATTGTTGCAGGGTCTCACTACCCAGCTTGGACTCTTGGTGATCCTCCTGCTTTCAGCCTCCCCAGCACTGGGATTACAAGTGTGTGTCACTGTGCCCAGACTCGGTGGCTGGCTCAGTATGCCCTGGGGACAAGGCTGGTGTAGCATGTGGTGCTGAGGATTGAACCATGGTTCCTACTCTTGCCTGAGCTTGCCTAAGCAGGATTTTTAGTCTGCTGAACTATCTCGCTGGCCTCTTGGCCATATATATCATATGATACATATGTGTAACACATGTATACATACACATTGCACATACATGTGCATATCTACACATACATATTAGATGTTTCATACCAGGGAGAACCAGGGCTCCTAACTGGATTCTGGCCAAGGTGGCTGGAGGCCAGACGCCACACTGAAGAACGAGGACTAGAATTCATCCATTGATAGAAGACAGGTGTTACGTTTATGTGGCGACACATGCATGACTTGCTTTTCAAAAGGGCTGTCAAATACATCGCTCCACTTTGGTCTCATAAGCCCTGTGATGTGGTTAGAGTAAGTGCGACGGCCTCAAGTTCAAATCAAGTAGGTCGAAGAGTGAGAAATGGCGCTCTAGTTCCCTGAGCACACGGTGAAGGAACTAAGGCCAGAATCAGGACTCGTGCGCGCGAGCCTGGCACTCCCTCGCATCCAGGGCCAGGCGCCAGGGTGACCCCCAGCACAGCGAGTGCTTGCGGAGGAGGCTTTCCCTCTGTTACCTAAGGAGGAAGTGAGACACCGGAATCAACACAGCCGCTGAGCTCGGCCGGGCAGAGGAGGTGAGTAGGAAGTGAAGAGGGAAACAGGTGGGGCTTTGCGCGGATACTTCCTGTTCGCAAACTTCTTCTGCTGCTCATTTCATTAACTGCAGCAGTGGAATTTCATGGACAATTGGCGCTGAGCACTAACTGGGAGGTAATGAGAGGGAGGATGCGGGAAAGGCTGTTTGAATTTCAATTCTATTTCTTCAGGGGAGGGGGGGCAGATTTTTTTTTTTTTTTCCAAAGCAATTTTATGGCTGGAAAAAAGTTCCTTGCAAACAGCTTTGGACTTGTGTGTCTTGCGCTGGCAGTGCAGGGCCTGGCGATCTCCTCACAGCCCACCGTGTGCGTGAGCCAAGCAGCCTTGTGAAGATGACCCGAGGCGGAGTGTGCAGAGGTGGGCCAGGTATGGGGCTTTGCGCAGCTTCTGTCAGAGTTGTGGAAACACAGCAGATAGATGTTCACCGTTGAGAGGGAGCAGGAATGAGCTTAGCAAAGTCATCTGACGTACAGATTGGTGAAGCGAGAAAATACGGCAGGGGCTGGGGATTTAGCTCAGCAGCACAAGTGTCTGCTTGGCAAGTGCAAGGTCCTCAGTTCCATTCCAGATATTAAAAAAAAAACAAACCCAAAAAACAAACAAACAAACAAACAAACAAACAAAAAAACCCAAAAAACCCCAAACCATATATATATAGAGAGAGATATCTAGATATCTCTTGGATGGAAAAAACCTTCTTCCCGAGGAGGATCAGAAGCAGTTTGGCCTGGCTACACTGAATACTGTGGTAGGAAACAATGAGAAACCGTGAAAATCAGCCACAAAAGGAAGGCTATTCTGTCAAAGGCTTGTATTCTGACCTTATAGTTCAGCTTTGAGGTCACAGGATCTGACCTAAAGTAGGACAAGCACCACAGACCATACTCCTAGAGAATCTGAGCCAGGGTGGCTGGTCCCCCAGGTGTGGGGGCCAGGACTGTACTCTGGGTGGGTGTTCGTGCCGAAGAAGGGATGCAACGGGCCCATCCGGACTGTAGTGTTGACTGTATGCGTCACCTCAGCTAGATAACCAGCCCAGTCTTTGGTAAATCCTAGATGTGTCTGTAAAGATATTTTTAAAATAAATTCAGGGACTGGGGAGATAGCTCAGTAGAATAAGCGCTTGCTTGGCAAGTGCGAGGGCCTGAGTTCAATCTCCGGTTCCGCAAAAAAAAAAAAAAAAAAAGTTCAATATTTAATTATTTTTAAAATATTTTAAGGGGGGGAGAGATAGCTCAGTAGAAGAAGCACCTGACCGGCAAGCTCAGGGTCCTGAGTTCAATCCCCTGAACCCCAAATAAGTAAGTAAATAAATAAACATAAATGCTCACACAGGCAGGGGCTGGTGAGATGGCTCAGTGGTCTAAAGCACCTACTTAGAACAAGCTTAGCAAAGCATCAGGGACCACGGTTCAATCCCCCAGCACCACATGCCAGCCAGCCCCGCCCCCTGGTGAGCTGAGCTGGCCACACACACACACACACACACACACACATAAATAAATAAAATTTAAAAAAAAAATATTTTAAGGGCTAGCCGGATAGCTCAGCAGACTAAAGCGCCTGCTTAGGCAGAGCGCAGTGGCCAGGGTTTGATCCTCGGCATGCTGTGCTGGCCCAGTCCCCAGGGCATACTGAGACAGTGATTGAGACTGGGTGTGGTGGCATGTGCCTGTAATCCCAGTGCTTGGGAGGCTGAAAACAGGAGAATCACTATGGGTATGATCTACATAGTGAGACCCTGTAGACCTTGTACTAAATACATTAAAAAAAAAAAAATTAGGGCCAGCGAGATAGCTCAGTGGACTAAGTGCCTGCTTTGGCAAGCACAGGAACCAGGGTTTGATCCCTAGTCCTGCATGCCGCACTGGTCCCCTCGGGCATGCTGAGCTGGCAACGCAGTCTGGGATTGGTGGGGCATGCCTGTAATCCTATCACTGGGGAGGCTGAAAATAGGAGGATCACTATGAGTCCCAGTCGCATAGTGAGACCCTGTACCAAATACATAAATGAAAAAATTATTACTACATTTTTATTAAAGTGATTATGTTCACTGTAGGAACTTGGTAAAGGACATATCTGAATTCTTTCATCCCTTTTGTTATATATATTTATACTTACTTCATGATGCTAGTATACAATGCATTCCTTGTAGCGACTTGGTACACGTACACAACATACCACAGTTTTCCTGCTAAAAATTTAGTTATCCCCCTTCTCTCCCATGTCTGTCTTTCAGCTGCCTTGCATATGATAAAGGTCTATTGTTTATATTTTATTTTGCTCTTTATTCATATTTTGGCTTTCTCATATAAGAAAGCCATGGGATATTTCTTTTCTTTTCTTTTCTTTTCTTTTTTAGCCATGGGATATTTCAACTTGTGCGTTTGATTTATTTCCTAGCTGGATAAAGTCAATATTTATATCAGTAGACTTTGAATAGAATGGGTGACCCTCCATAATGTGGGTGGGCTTCCTGCAATTGGTTGAAGACCTTAATTTTATTTATTTATTTATTTTTGGCCGAACTGGGGATTGAACTCAGGCCCTTGTGCTTGCCAGGGAAGCGTTTATTCTACTGAGCCATCTCCCCCCACCCCCAGCCCCAAGACCTTAATTTTAAAAAGACTTAATTTTCTTTTCTTTTTTCTTGTTTTTTCCCCTGTGGTACTAGGGATCAAACTCAGGCCCTTGTACTTGCCAGGCATGTGCTTATGCCACTGAGCTATATCTCCAGCCCAAGACTGAATTTTCTAGAAGAGGGAATCCTACCTGAAGACCACCTCTGAATGCAAACTGCAGTGCTCCTTGTCTCCAGCCTGCTGGTCTACCTGGAAGATTTTCAGCTTGCCAAGGCTCCACAATTGCCTGAGAGTTACGGATTGGTTTGTGTTCCTTCAAAATCTAACTCCTGGTGCCTCAGAACATGACTGTACCCAGGCACAAGGCCTTGCAGGAAGTAGTTAAGGCTAAACAGGGCATTAGCCTGGGCCCCAATCCGAGATGACCGGCATCCTGAAAGGAAGGGGAAGCAGACCTGGGCATGTGGATGGCTAGAGGCAGGACCGTGTGAAGCTGCAGTCTACAGGCCAACCGGAGAGGTCGCAGAAGAAACCGACTTTGCTGAAGCCTTGATCTTGGGCTTCCAGCATTCAGAATAATGAAAAAATAAGTTTCTGTTTGTTCGAGTTGCTGCTCAGGCTGCAGCTTTTTATTACAACAGCCCTAGCCGAGTAGCTCAAGGACAGGGGATTACCAATTCCTCACCTTCCCCATGGTGTGCTCACTAAATGTTGTGCAGGACCGGGCTGGGATGCCTCAGAGCTGGGTTTTGCCAGGCGCAAAGGGAAGATGGAGGCAGAGTCTGAGCTGAAAAGAAGGGGAACACAAGCTTCTGAAGGTACAGAACCTGCCAGGGTTGTGTGTTCTGATTGGTTCCAGATTGACTACAGGAATCAAATCCAGTGGAGGATATCTATGACCACTGACTTTCTGTCCGCGGCTGTGCCTAACGTAATTCCTAGCTCTTCATGAGCACTCAGTAAAGGTTTTATTGAATGAATGATTGAATAAATGACAAAGGCAGAGCTGGAGAGGGAGCCATCGTACACTGTAAAGAGCAGCTTAAGCGCATCTACAAGCATGTGTGTGCCCAGGGGTTTTCTGAGAGTGCTAGGTTCCTGGGCAGCGCAGTGACGTTTTACAGTACGCCTTGTTCTGTTGATCTTAAACAGGCTGTTCCTGGACCTGCTGTTGTCCACAGTGTGTGTTCTTGGACTCAATGAAAAGGGGCAAAGGAGATGGGGGAGGAGCTTTTAAATCACCATTCCTCCCCCTTCCATCTCCTCTCAGAAATATTTTCAGCGTCCCTAAATGCTATGAGAACGTAGCGACAAGGACCAGCAGGTTGAGCTTTCACAAGCCACTCCACAGAGCCCAGAGAGCACACAGGGTGATGGCGTAGAGCCCCAGCATGGCAAGGTAGCTCCGGAAGAGCAGCTGGTCAAAGCGGTAGAGGACAGCCAGCCACTGGACCTCCTGCTGGTCCACCTGGTCCTGGGTCTGGAGGTAGTTGTTGATGGATCGAAGCTGGAGCCAGACTTCTTCTAGAGCCCCTGGCTGGGCCTGATGTCCTTGATGAGCTGGTGACTCTGTGGGATGCGACAGAGCAAAACACTGGGTGAGCCACAGGCTACTTAAGACGACTGGACTCTCCCTTGAAGCTGACGCCTCAGCCTGCAGGGGAGGTGGTGGGCGACACTGGGCATGGGCTGGGATGGGGGTCAGAGACTTCTGCTCTCCTTGCTTAGGGTGCTGAGGAAGAAGGTCTGAGCCCTTGGCAGAGTGTGTCTGAGCAGAGTGTAAATAGGTGGGACTCACCTCAGAGATTTTCTGAGCTAGGGACCAGACCCAGGTGAGGCCACTGCAGTGTTAGGGGCTGGGGCATGATTCATGTGCTTTTTCAGATTAAGCAACTGGAACTCCTATAGATACAACCCCTCTCCATTTGTGTGTGTGTATTTGTGTGTGTGTGTGTGTGTGTGTGTGTGTGTGTGTGTGATAGAGAGACAGAGACAGAGAGAGAGAGAGAGAGAGAGAGAGAGAGAGAGAGAGAGAGAGAGAGCTTTTATGTTAGAGGAGTCAGTGGCTCAGTCAGTTTAGGCAACTGGTCAAAACTGGAAAATGAAACAAGCTAAGGATAACTGAGGACCTGGCCCTCAGGCTAAAATGACCTCCAGCAGGAGGTGATCTTTGGTCCCTGGAGAGCTAATGTAGCACAGGGCCTACAGAGCGGGTGTTGCAGGTTCTTCACGTAACTCAGTGCATGGTGTTTTGCCAGGGGGCACTGGTGCCCAGAGGGATAAAGCAGGGTAGGACTGGGAGCTCAAGGCTTCTCACAAACCTGCTACATCGGCACTCTGGGCGCTGGGGTCCACTCTAGGCCCATCAGCATCAGCACCTCTTTGAAGGCACAGGAGGGGCAGTGCCCGCCCACCACACTGCTCCTTGTGGAGAAATTTGACCAAGAGGATTGACTTCGACAAGCTGAGCACCAAGAAGGCCATGCAGACTGTGAAGAAGACACCTAGGGGACGACACCAGAGGGACAGAGTTGGCCAGAGACGCTGCGGCCTGCCTCTCCTCCATCTGAAAGGCGGCCACAGGTCTCTCATCTGACTAGTGCAAGGTGGGTGTCAGGTGGCCTTGAGGCTGCTTACCAATCAGAGAGGTGCCCCCCGCACTCCTCGGGACCTCATTAGCCATGTTGACCCTGAAGACAGTGTAGCCGACCAGCACACTGGTCTTGAATATAATCCTTGCCCGGCAGTTGGGCGGCAGGTAGAAGCTCCCCAGGTCCATGAGCATCAGGAAGATGCTGGGAATCAGCAGGGTCACAACGTAGGCCAGGGGGCGCCTGCGAATCACCACCTGGCCGGAGAGGAGAACCCTGATCAATCTATGCCAGTGGATGAGTGTTTGGCCAAATCTGTAGCCAGGAATACTCTCTTCAATCTCAGTAGTTTATCTTAGAAATATGTTTGATCTTTTTTTTTTTTTAAAGGAGGAAAAGTTTATTTCAGCTCAACTTGTAAAGGTTTCAGCCCATAGTCAGGTGCCTCGAGGGCAGGGCAGTATGGGAAAGACATATCCCAGAGGAGAAGCAGTCCATGGCAGAGCAGACAGGAGTAAAGAAAAATACTACTTTGTGGTTTAGAAAAACAAACAAACAAACAAACAATGCTTTTTAAGCTTTCACATGTAGGGGCTGGGGATTTGGCTCAGCAGTAGAATGCTTGCTTAGTAAGCTGGAAGCCCTGGGTTTGGTCCTCGGCACCAAAAACAAAAAATAAACCTCCCCTAAAAAACAACTCAAGCTTTCACATGGAGCTAATGCTAACATTACTGATGGCCATTGATGGTGATAATGAGACGCTCTCATTTATTTATCACCATGTGCCAGGCATTAGACTGTTTCACACATTTATTCTGTTCAGCCATTACATCTCTAATGGCTGAGTTTGGTTGCTATCTCTGTCTTATAAACAAGGAGAGTGAGGTTCAAAGAGGTTGAGTTACTTGTCCAAATGCACTTAGTTGGTGTGAAACTATTTTAAAGCCAAAACCTGGCCAGGTGAGGTGACGCACACCTGTAATCCCAGCATTTGGGAGCTGAGGCAGGAGGATTGCTGCAATTTCAAAGCCAGTCTGGGATACAAAGTTCAAGGCCAGCCTGAACCACACTGTGAAACCTTATTTCAAGAAGAGGAGGAGGAGGAGGAGGAGGAGGAGGAGGAGAAGAAGAAGAAGAAGAAGAAGAAGAAGAAGCAGCTTCTTTTATTGGAACCACTTATTATGCTAAATTGTGTATTATTTCCTGGCTAGTTTTTTGGAAGGTGAGCTCCTTGGCATCAGAGGATCTACCAGACTCTGAGTGGGAACAAGTAGCACAGTAAAATGAGTAAATTTCAGGTGGGTTCAACAAAGAGACTGTCTGCAATATGTGGTCAAGGTACAAAGAAATCACAAGAACAGCAAGGCCAAACTTGCTGACTCATGCCTTTAAGTCCTGCCCTCTGGGACACTGAGGCAGGAGGACTGCAAGTTTGAGCCCTGCTTAGGCCATTTAGTAAAACTCTGTCTCCAAACTAACAAACACAAGCAGGACTGGGGATGTAACTTGGTGCGAAGGTCCTGGGTTCAATCCCCAGTCTCCCCACCTGCTAAAAGAAGAATAGTGGTGCAGGGCTTTTGGGGGACTGAGTGAGCAGACACTGCCTTTAGGCCTGAAGGAGTCAAGGCACAGGGGTAGAGGCCAGACCTGAGGAGAGAGAAGGCTGTGCAGACAGGCAGGAGCTGGGGTGCAGTCAGCTTGGTAGAGCCCTATGCCCACCCCTTCCAACTTCCTGTCACTGCTCCTGTGCCTTTTTCCCATGACCATCTCTGCACCCCCCAGCTCAGCCTCTAGGAACACCAAACAGGAGAGAAGGGGGAGGTGGGTTCCCCAGGAGTAGGGTAAACTGAAGCTATTCCATTTGGTCTATACTATGGGTCCATCCAGAGCTCTGGGCAACCTTTATAGCTTGGAATTCGAGTCCTCTAAAATCATTGTCACTGTCTTGTTTTATAGCTAGGTTCTCTGGGATAGTGACAAGGAAATGTCTTTAAGAAACGCCTACTCCTCTCATCCTTCTTAGAAGGAAACCAGGGAGCACATGGCTGAGCTGCTTCTCCCACAAGACTGTGAACCCCACTTCCTACCATCTCCAGGGTAGTGATAATCTTCCGAGGGGCAAAGATAAGACTTTTCTCGTAGCAGACAGCCAACAAATGTTTACCAAGTAAATGAACATCCTAGGCCCCTTGCTTCTGGATTTAGACAAATAATGTTTAGAATCTCATTTCTTGGATGCACCAAGCAGTGGAATGCTTTCTCCATGTTGGATAAAGTGCTGGAAGCAGCCCGTCAAGCGATGTGATTGCTGTAATTCTCACCGCTAACTTGTTGGTAAGTAACATTCTCCACTCTGCAGCTTTCAGAAACACAGCTCAGCACCCTCCCAGCAGCAGAGTTGGGTGTGCTCCTGCTGTGCCTGATCACTCCTGTTCTTTACCATGGAGCACACTGGGCTGGATCTCAGGTCCTGTGTAAGGACAGGGCCCTTGTCTTTCATTTCCGTCTCCTGCTCAAGAAGCCAAGGCAGAGACAACACGCAGTGTCCACCAGTGGGGCAGAGGGTGACAGGGGAGCAGCGTGGCCGGGGCAGTCCAGACACCAGCTTGCTGACGGGAGCAAGGGCTCCCAGCCACCAGGTCCAGGAGCTCATCGCAGTCCTGTTGGGCTTGGCAGGCCAGAGCCACTCGGTGGATTCTAGTCTGGTTGTTGTCTTTCATATTAAGCGTAATTGGCTGCAAATGGCTACGCTAGAGCAATACTCTGCTTTGCAGTAATTTGGTTAAAACACATTTCTACAAAAGTGTATTCAACAAGAAAAAATAACAAAATTAAGTGTCCTCAGCCTGCACCTTTCTAGTTCCTGTCATTGTGTGTGACTGGGATGGCCATGGGTAGTTCAAGCAGGAGAGAGAGGTTAACTCTTACAGTCCACTGTGGGCCAGCCTGGGCTGACGGGGATCTAGCCTGATGGGGCTGGGTGGCGACATGGCTGCTGTTCCAGAGGGTAGAAATGAGAATGTCCCCGTTGGTAGAGATGAAGGGCAAGAGGAGTCTAGGAAAAGTATGAGTAGGCATGATGGTTGGCCAAATTTTCAAGATTTCAGAAATCTTAGAATCAAGGGTGAAGAGTTCCACAGGGCCTCCATGTCAAGTGATGCTAAGCAAACCTAAGCGATCCTGCGTGAGGTGATCTCTCTGTGCCTCCATTCCTACTCATTCCTTTTCTGCTTTTTTTGTTTTTATTTTTGAGATAGGTTCTCAGTACGTAGCTGAGACTAGCCTGGAACTCAGGTGATCTTCCTGCCTCAGCCTGCCAAGTGCTGAGATTACAGGCGTGCGCCACCACCCCTGGCTCTGCTTTCCTTTAGGTGTTTTTTTTTTTTTTTTTTTTTTTTGCCTTGCCCTGTGTCTTGTGTGTGATGGAGCTCTGTTGTGCTCTTTAAATAAAGTGAAGATGATTGCTCTCCGCCCAGAGGCTGATGTGGACAGAAAAATGTCAATCAAAGCCAAAGCCAAAGCCAGGTAGTGGGGCTCCTCTGGGTCCTAATTCCTGAGGAGCGCAGTATGATCAGAGCATGTGGTTCTGGAGGGGTCAGGGGAAAGGCGTGGGAAGGGAGAGCTACGAGGGTGGGAGGCAGCTGGCTTCATGGGTACGAAAGCTGTATAGGCATATATGGCCCTGAGCTGTGCCAGCGCTGTTTAGAAATTTTAAATAATTTTTTAACAAGAGGCTTCCCATTTTGATTTTGCAATGAGACCTACAAGTTGTGTCAGATTCTGTCAGCAAGCTATTGTTCATTGGGTGTCAACAGCAGCTGAGGCTGGAGAGGAAAAACAGAACTACAACCATGAACAATTCACTTCTGCTGTGACATAAAATGAAGAACTTTCCTGCTGGTTTTGGTGGCACTGGCCTGAGATCTGAGCACTCAGGCGGCTGAGGTAGGAGGAGTTTGAGGCCAGCCTGGGCTTCATAGTGAGATCCTGTCTCAAATAGAACAGAACACATACACAAAAAAATAGAACAGAACATTTCTGTGTTTGGATTATAAAATTGCAAACCCCTCCAGAACCACCTCATTCATTCTTCCCATGCCTTTATGGTAAGGTATGTCCCCATTCCTAAAATAGCTCAAATAGTCCCTATTAGTTTGGTTTTCTTCCAGAACAAGGGACCCACAGCTTTCTTTAGAGACAATGTTCCCTCAGATTAGACTAATTTTCTCTATAAGCCTTTTTTTGGGGGAGTATTTTAGGGAAGGATCTACAGGTGTTCAGGGTTTCACTACGACATCAGACTCGTAGTGATCCACCTGTTTACAGCCTCCCAAGAGCTGGGCTCACAGGTGCACGTCACCACCCGCAGTCTCAGCGACTAAAGGTGATTCACCCCGTCACACACAGTGTGTGGCTGCCAAAGAGTGGACTGGAATACACTGCATTGCTTTTAACTGTGGGTCTTCAGGATGTAGGATTAGGCACGTGGTCTCTGGAGTCAGGTTGTCTGGGCTCGAGACCAAAAACCTCAACTTCTTGGCTCCTCAATCCACTTAGAAATAATCCAGATACTCCGAGAGCCTGCCTCCCAGGTGTAAATGCCTACAGACTCTTCGTTGGTGCCTCGCATTTTGCAGTCATTGTTATCACAGCTCCCTGGCAGGCCTTGGGGTCCACACGAGATATCAGGAGCCGTTTGTATCCATTGTCGTGTTGTAAGCATTCAGCATTGGTTGGCACACACAAAAAGATGTTCATTGCACTGCGTTGGAGTCCGTCAGTAATGCTAACTTTAGTTGCAATGGAATGGTGGTGTGGCATCGCCCCACCGGGGGGCTCTCCTGTTGCAGTCCATCTTCCTGAAGGGTGGCTCTCATAAATCATGCCAGAAGCCATCACCCCTGCTTTTGTTTTTTGTTTTTTTTGTTTTTTTTGTTTTTTTTTTTTTTTGCTCCTTGAATGCCTTCAGGGCACTTTGGCATGGCTGGAGTGTTGTGGGGATCGAACTACAGCAAACTGAGGCTGCCAGCATTGTGGAAGCAGCCACTTAAAGAACTGAGCTAGGGCTGGGCCCCCCTGACCCCTGCTTTTGGTAGGAAGAAGTATCGCCAGACTTAGGTCTCTGCAAAGCTAGCCCTACCTGCCGCCCGTCATTTCTAATGGACTAGAGGAGCTGGTGCCTTTAAATTCCACAGAAAAGGAAAAAGAAGAAAAAAACCAAAACACTTTAGTTTCAGTCCGTGTTCTCCATTAGACACCCTTCAGGTGTTAGCAATATTATGCCACAATTTCATTATCCATTAAAGCCAGGTAATAATAAGTACACAAAGGTATTTGGAGCCTATTGATGTTAATGAAAGAGATCAATCTAATTCAGAATGTGTGTGAGCAGAGCTCCTTGGAGATGGAATAGGCCCCAAGGTTGGCCCATAATGGCCTCCTTGATGGTAGACCCCACCAGTACTCAATTTTGCATGACCGTCTTTATGACATAGTTGGAATTTTGACGCCCGGGCTCGCACTTCATACAGAAGCCCATTTTCCTCCTCTCCCAAGCCTCTCTCCCAAGGTTCCCGGTTCAGAAAGAAGGGGAAAGTGATTTCTGTTTAAATAAGATCTTTGCACTGTCGTGAGAGTTTCTTGGAGCCTGATTGAGATGGACTGGATTAGCAGAAATTCCATGATGCAGGCATTGATTTGAGTGACCTGGGAAGGATTCCTAAGCCCCTAGTCTGTCTGTCTGCCTGTCTGCCTGCCTGTCTCTCTCTCTCTCTCTCTCTCTCTCTCTCTCTCTCTCTCTCTCTCCCTCTCTCCTTCCTCTCTCTCCTCCATTGGTGCCCCAAAGGATCTTATATCAAATTTATAAACTGCATTCAGTGGAAATCTCAACAAAATTAAACATAGAAAAAAAAACTTTTATCATGGAAACAAGAGGGAAAGAGAAGCACCTTTTCCTTTATCTAGGAGTGCTTTGTGGACACACCACACTTCCTGCCTGAATGAATACTTTGTTCAACATGAGGTATCTGGTTGGGCTGGCTTAGTTCCCATAGCTGTCCATTCTTTTCCATCCAGTAGAAGTTTCAAATTTTATCCCTTCCTCCCCTCGCTTCTACCGTCACTTTAAAAAAGTCACTGCCCTACAAATCAGATGCTCACCCTGCTGCTTCTGGGAACCAGGACCTCCAGTAACATAGTGAAAGAAAGCTGCCCTCCTATGGCTGCTGGATCGGGCCCGCCTGCACTCAGACATCCTTGCGGGGAGAAGCGTTTCATTCTGGGACCTCCGTGGTATGCAGCCGGACTCCAAAGCTTCAGTGGTGCCCTTGGGTAAGCAATAGGAGTCCCCTGGCCCGCAGCTCTGATTGCACATTAGCTGGAGCCAACAGGGCATCCGCAGAGCTTGATTTAGTATAAACAGCAGCCAGGACTGCAGGCCTAAGATGCTGGTGTTGTCACATCCCCTGCCTGCTCCCCCTGCCCCAAGCTCTTGCTGGGCAGCCTGGACTGGACGCAGTGGGGGTTAGTGTACGGGGGAGATGGCCCTTTACTGCCAGGATCTCGACAGGCCCAGAGTTGGCACGGGCATGGGCTCTGGTTCATGTCTCTGGCTGGTGGTTGTTGAAAGACACCAGAAAGTCTTGCGTGCTACCTGCTGCTGAGCAAGGACCATGAGCCTAGGCAGGGCACACGCGGAGGCCAAGAGGCCGAGCGAGCCAGAGAGCTGGAATAGTAACAGAGCCTACTTTAAGTCTTTGCAAGGCTGCAGAATCACTTCTAAGTCTGTCCCACGCCATCTGTGCCTCTACACAGGATCTTTTCATTACTCTGTTTTTCAGGACTGAAATAGAGACCAGCCCAGCTAACACCACCAGGGCAAACAACCCCTATGCTGGAGAAGTCTCCAAGAGCAAGGAATGGGGGTAGTGGGGGCTCCTCTGCAGAGAGGAGAACAGGGCAGGATGGGAATAGAGGCACCGGAGCATGGATCCTCGATCTGGAGAAGACTGCCCTCTGGTAAGCGACTAATTTTATCAGTTATCTTATTCATATTCCAAATGGAAGGTTACAAAGAAAACCTTCAGCTGCTGGGGGGGGGGATTAATATTTAAGGGAAAGGGTAGTGCATAGAGCCGGGGAGATAGCTCAATGGCATATGCGCCTTGCTGGTAGGAGTAAGGTCCTGAGTTCGAACCCTGATGCCAGAGGGCAACGCATAACTCCAAAGGGCTGCTCCGCGGAGAGCGCCTGAGTGTGCGTGCGCGCGCGCATGCGCAGAGCCGCGCTCGCTTGCGCTCCCATTTCCCGGCCCTGCCTCCCGCCTGCATTTGTCTCCTCCGTGCCGCGTAGGTAATGGTGTGTGCAGCGTTCTCAGTAGTACTTGGTAGGTGACTACATCCCACCTCGCACGTGCTCCTCTCTCACATTTCCCTTTAATGCTCCCCATTATTCGGGCTGCATTAATAATGTTTGCAGGCTGTTATCTTTAAAATTAATGAGGTGTTTACTCTTCACCAAGAAACTCATTGAAATTTTTTTTAAAGCTTCCTTTCCCCCTGCGTTTCTTTTACTAAAAAAAGTGGACAAGCAGGCCATGCAAAAGCTTTACAAAAAACCAAGCAAAATTCTACACAAGAACTCAAACCCGATCCCACTCCTAGGAAGGTGGGCGTTGCAGTCAGCTGCTAGCCAGTGTTATACTTTAATCTGGTTCAGACCCCAGGTATCGGGCCTGCAGTATAGCTCCGCAGACTAAGCGCCTTCGCAGGGACTGGGTTTCAATCCTTGGCACCAAATGCCGCGCCAGTCCCACCCAGGACTTGCTCAGCCAGCCACCGAGACTCAGCCTGGTGGCACATGCCTGTAATCCTAGTGCTGGGGGCTGGGGAGATGGCTCAGTGGAATAATCATTTCCCTGGCAAGAGGAAGGGCCTGAGTTCAATCCCTGGTTCTGCAAAAAAAATAAAATTAAATTAAATAAAAATAAATCCTAGTGCTGGTGAGGCTGAAAACAGGAGTATCACTCTGAGTCCAAGCTGAGACTCTATACCAAACATAAAAAGAAAAACAAACAAACAAAAAAACAGGTGTCTCCAAGAGACCCCAACTTTATAAGAATTTTGTTGGAAAGCTGCAAGCAACTTCAGATATCCAAGCTCATAACACGAGCACTGTATGCATCTGCATCTGACATTAATTTATAATTACTTAATTAAAAACAGGACAATCACATTGATCATCTAGACTTCCCATCTGTTAGTGATGGCGAGTTTGTTTGTTTGTTTGTTTTTCTCAGTAGAATTAGAAGTGATCGAGTCGCCGTGTGTTGAGAGCTTCGAGGATTCCTGCCTTCGAGGAGGGCGCTGGTGGCGCCTGAGCGCCATTGTCCTTGCTTTCCCTTGTGGACCATCCATGACGGGCTCCCAATCTCTCCCTGAACCTCAGGTTGCTGATCCTGTA
This sequence comes from Octodon degus, assembly GCF_000260255.1. Classification (NCBI taxonomy): domain Eukaryota; kingdom Metazoa; phylum Chordata; class Mammalia; order Rodentia; family Octodontidae; genus Octodon; species Octodon degus. The sequence goes on from NW_004524656.1 coordinate 11,590,260, forward strand.
GCTGCCCAGAGCTGTGAGAACCGACGGCTCTTGTGTGATAATGAAGGAGAGTATGTGGTAGGGCAGAGATTCCTCAACCCATCAGAGAAGCGCAAGGACCACAGAGAAATGGGCAATGGGACAGGAAAGGGAGGAACCTACATTAAACTGAATCTGTGCAAAATCTCCAGCACTGATCTGCAGGATGTTGTATGTCGAGGACACAGAAAGCAGTTCCCACTCGCTGTCATTCAAAAATGATTTTTTGTCATGCTTAATGTCTTCTCTGTTCCTCAGAAAGCCCAGGTCTACATCTTCCACTGGAAATGACAGAAACAGTTTACATCCCAGGAAAGAAAGGAGGGCACCAATGCCAACCCACTTTCCAACTCCCAGTTCAAACCCTTGCTTTCTCTTGCCCCTACATTTACAGTTACTGACCTCCTTTGAATTAGCAATGAAGATGTAGAATAAATCTTTATAGGCCTTAAAAGGATGGCAACTGGGCTGGTGAGATGGCTCAGTGGTCTAAAGCACCTACCTAGAACAAGCTTAGCAAAGCACAGGGACCACGGTTCAATCCCCAGCACCACATGCCAGCC
>NW_004524656.1:11599280-11607698 GCF_000260255.1 Octodon degus
GGCTAAAAGGTTGATCTCAAAGGATGTCATGGCTTATCTAGGTGTCCCCCTAAAGCCTCATAGGTGGGGCTTTTGTGAGGTGACTGCATGGGTGTATGATACTGGGTGACTTCACTTATTGGCTTGGTATTTTTCTCAGTATGGACAATGAACTTACTGGACAGAGAAGAGCCACTGCAGGTGTGGTTGGCACCGACGAAAAGGCTGGATGGAATCGAAAGGGAACGAAGAGGAGCTTCCCCGCCTGCCGTGCCATGGACTGCTCCTCTCCTGTCACGTCACTTGCCTTGGGGAGGCCCGTTACGGACTGAAGCTTCTATAGACCGTGCGTCAAAATAGACCTTTCTCCTTTTAACTTGTGGGTGTTGGGTATTTTGTCCCAGCAAGGAAAAATAAAGAAGATAAAGGAGTAGTGAATAAAATAGCATTCATCAGAGCCTAGGCAGGGTATAGGAAAGAGAGAGGGAGAAAGGATGGCTACTAGTGTAGTGAATAGGTGTAGAATGGTGGGATAGGAAGAAGAGCTCCTAATGTTCTTTAGCACAGGACGACCGTAATTGACAACAAATCAAATATTTCAAAATAGGTAGTAAAGATGATTTTGAACGTAAGCAGCACCGAGAAATGTTTGAAGTAGTATGCCAATTATCTAGATCTAATGACATGCTATACTTGTATGGAGATGTCACAGTATACTCCATAAATATGTATGCTTACTAAGTCAAAATTTTTAAAACTTAAAAAGAGGAAGAGAGAAAGGTCTGTCTTGGCCATGTGGGAATATAGTGAGAAGATGGCCATCTCTAAGCTAAGTGGAGCCCTCACCACGAATCAAATCATTGTCAGTGCCTTGACTGTGGGGCTTCCAGACCCCAAAATTATGAGAAATACACTTCTGTTGTCTGTAGAATTTATTGTGGCAGCCTAAACTGACTAATCCAATCACTAATTGTTAGGAAATGCAAGTTAAAACCACAATGAGACACAGCCAGGAAAAATAGATGAGTAGACAAAATAGTAAAGTGTTGGCGAGGAAATTTGAACCCGGTATGTTGGTGGTGGGTATGTAAAGTGGCGCAGCTTCTGTAGAAATAACCTGGCACCCTCGTCAAAGTTTTAAAATCAAAATAATATAAGATCCAGAAATTTAAGTATAGCTCCAAAAACAGTGCAAGTAGGTACTTAGATATTTGTCCGCTCACATCATCACAGTTAAAGCAGTATTACCCACATAGCCAAAGGGCATAACAATACACGTGCCCATCAGTGGGTGACTAGATAGACAAAGTTCGGTACGCACATAAATTGAAGTATTACTCAGCCTTAGAAAGGAAGGAAACCCTAACACATGCTACAATCTCAATGAAACTTGACTTTATGCTAAATGAAATCGACCAATCACATATGGACCAAAAGTGCAAGACCCCAGGTAGAAAAGGTACTTAGGGCAGTGATGTTGTAAGACAGAAAGTAGAATGGTGATTCCCAAAGGCAGGGGGAAAGGCGTGGGAGTTATTCTTTAATGCACACCGAGTTTCCGCTTTACAAAATGAAAGGAGTTCTAGAGAGCAGATGGTGGTGAGGGTGGGGTTTCTTTTGGAGCAGATGAAAATGTTCTGAAATTAGTGGTATTGACATTGCACACTATAAATTGGTGAAGTGTGTGTGTGTGTGTGTGTGTGTGTGCATGCACATGTGTATTTTTGGTGGAACTGGGGATTGGTCTCAAGGCCTTCACACTGAGGTACATCTCTAGCACCCCCACCTTTTTAAAGTTTAAGACAGGGTCTCACTAAGTTGCTAAATTCCCTGAGCTAGGCTCAGATTTGTGATCCTCTTGCCCACCAAAGTGCTAGAATTGTAAACATGTGCTCCCATGTGGACTTAAACTGCTGAATGTTGAGATTGAACTAAATCAAATGAAGCTACTTTTCTTTCTTTCTTTCTTTCTTTTTTTTTTTTTTTAGTATCAGGGATCAAACTCAAAACCTTGTACTTGCCAGGCAGGCACTTAAGCCACTTTATTGTGCTGTATCCCCAGCACAATAAAGCTACTTTCACAAAATGCATTAGTACAGGAGGCTGAGGCAGGAGGATCGTTTCAAGTTCAAGATCAGTCTGGGCTACAAGTGAGCTCAAGGCCAGCCTAAACTGCACAGCAAGACCCTGCCTCAAAAAGACAAAAAACAAAAGTATTACTAGCTAAGCATGGTGGCATATGCCTGTAATCCCAGAATTCAGGAGGCTGAGGCAGAAGGATTGCTGTGAGTTTGGGTCCAGCCTGCTCTACCTAGTGAAACCCTGTCTCATAAAAAAGGTATTAATAGAGAAAAATGAAACCACTTCAAAGACATTCATAGGGAATTAAAACTCGAAAGGCCGACACAAACTAGTAAGGAATTCTCCTTGAATTCATATTTACTATTTCTCTTTATGCATAATGCGTCACTGAAAACTATATCCTTAGACGAGAACAAGTGATGGAAAAATTAAATGAAAACATGTGAAATGAAATATGCAATGCAATTGTCCTGCTGGTTTAGGTTCAAAGCTAGAGTCATTTAGATAACCTTTGTGCTGCTGTCATAGTTAGTATAATACCCAAGTTCCCTACGTAACTCTGTTTGGGGAGTTGATAGCATGAAAAGGAACAGTTCCCCAGTAATGGCGTATTAAATTAACCGTCCAGTCGATTCCCCAGTCACCAACCTCTGTGCAAATGGTCAAGGCTACCCTTCTGAAGAAGTTAGCTTGAAACTGGGGCAGAGGGGCTTCCAGATTGTGAACATGGTACCTCTCTGGGACCAGGGAGATAGCTCAGTAGAATAAGCGCCTGCCTGGCAAGCGCAGGGTCCTGAGTTCAATCCCCGGTACTGAGAGAGAAAGAAAGAAAGAAAGAAAGAAAGAAAGAAAGAAAGAAAGAAAGAAAGAAAGAAAGAAAATGGTACCTCTGGATTTGTGCCGATACACACAGTACGCAGATGTATGCAATGACATATAGAGTAGCATCCCTTTAAAGAAAAATCAGTAAACAATAACATTTCTCCAATAAAGGCAAAATGTATATATAGTTTCCCAATTTCTGCAAACAAGATAGAAAACTGCTACCAGATATGCATTCCTAGGTAGCTTAAGAAAGGAGAAGAAATGCTGGCCTGAGCGTATTTGTTCTACAGATTTTTATGGACTTTAAATGGATACTTGAGAAAGGCAGATTTTTAAGTGGTATACAAAGTGAAAAGATTGAATTCACAAATATTTCCCCAAGGAACAGCTTAGGGGAGGACCAGAGCGCACTCCCAGCCAAGACTGGCTCCGCAGGGGTCCTGGCAATGGAGAGCGCCGGAGGAGGGACAGCGCCTCTGCGCAGTGCCACCAGCTGACAGGCCTTCTGCGGACCATGCCGCATTCACTGAAGCCCCGAAGCACTGCCGAAGGCCTAGGTGTAATCAGTGGGCCTTCCCAAGGAATAAGCAGGGAAAAAGAGTCCAAAATGTACACCGTATTCCTGGAAAATAAAACAATTACTTATGCTTCCAGAAGAGCTACGCCATTACATGGCGTAATCGTCCTTCCTGCTGCCTTTGTCACTGTCATACCGACTTGGGTACATTTCCCATCGCCTCAGGTGGCGGGGAAGAGGGTCTCTATGCTGCCCTCGTTGCCTTTGGCTCTCTTTTTATCCAGCTGATCCTTATTAACTTCCATGCTGGTGCCGGAGCTCACGTTTCTCTTCTTGTCCACTGCTTGGGCAAATCACATCCGTCAATGATACGAAGGATTTTTTTCTAGCATTTTATGGGGGCGGGTGGGAGAATTCGTCATTCAGCCCTAAAGAACACAATGTCAAAAAGTAGTTTGAGGCTAAAACTAAAAATCTTTTTTTGTCAAAGGAAACAAGTTTCTCAGTGCCAGCTGGTGAACATAATTGGTTCTCTGGTGGCGTTATTCACAGCTTTTCCCTCTGTGTCTCTGCTGTTTTTTTTCTTTAGATACCTTCCATCTTGCTTGTTAAAAGCAAAGGATATTTCAGAGAATTGGAATTCATTAGTCTTCCTAACAGAGGGAGTCTATTTAGATCTAAATTGGTGGTTAGCAAATATACAGATAATTCCCCCACATTCTTATTTATCTTTCCGAGTTCCGGAGACTATAGAAACAGATGCCTCCACGTCTGGCTGGGAGGCTCTAGTCAATGGACTGGAATACAAAGGTATCTGGGATGCAGAATTGACAAAACTCAATAGAAACAAATTGAAACTCTTCACTGTTGAGTAGATTATCCCTATAATCAGATTTCCCTAAGGTACTCATAATACCCAGAAATTCTAAGACAAGACTGTAGTCTTTTATATCAACAAAACAGGAGGCAAAACATTATCATGGAAGCGAGGTGGCGGGCTGAGAGCTGGGCTAACAGCTCTTCACTCCAAAAGCCAGTTGCCAAGTTGCTGGCAGCTCTGCGGCTGACAGATGCATCCGGCAAGCGCTCCGCTCCCACCAGGGACGTCCTTGTCCGGGCAGCGTCTGTGGGCCATTCTAGAATGTCCTTCAAAGTTGCCCCTGCCGCTGGACCTAGCTCTAGGCTTAGCCCAGCGAAACACAGCAGAGACATCTGTGAGTGACCCTATCATTGATAAAGACAATCCTAGGGTGATGCTTTTTTTTTTTTTTAACTCGTTCATCTATTTGATCTACAAGAATTGGCCCTTCACATTGTGCTGCGTGTTATGAAAAAGAAAGTCCCTCTCTGTTATAAGTAGCTCATAATACATTAGGGAAGGTGGCATTGGAACAGAAAACCATGTGTGTTAAGAAATACATGGATTCTGGGGAACTGAAGGAAGGGACATCATTGTCCCTTTGGAGAATGGAAGGAAGTTTCTTTTGGGAGCTGAGGGTTGAAGGACTGCTGTATTGTACAGATGGAAAACAAAGAAGAGGGTGTTCAGCTGAGGAAACACAATGAACATTCTGCCAATCCCAGCTCTCTGGGGGACTGAGGCAGGAAGTTCACAAGTTTGAGCCCATCCTGGGAAATTGAGCAGCTTAGCCAGACCCTATGGGCTGGGGATACAGCTCAGGGCAAAGGCCCTCGGGTTCAGCCCCCAGTACCACTGATCAAGCAAACAAACAAACCAAAAATACAGACAAAAAGAGGAGAGGCCAGGGCTCCTTGTAACACTGAGCACATATTTACAGGATTTGCTAAAGTAGTAGAGTGGGACAAGAAACAAGAATTTTCCAGGCTTTTGTTTGTTTTGCTTTGTTTTGAGACGGGGTCTCTCTTGGTGGTTCAGGCTGGCCTTGAGCTCGCTGTGTAGCTCAGGCTGAGACTTTGTGGCGCGCCTCCTACCTCAGTTTCCCAGGTGCTGGGACTTCAAGCGTGCATCCCCATACCTGGCTTCCACATATTTAAAGCTGAGCGTGGTGGTGCACAGCTGTACTCCCAGCACTTGAAAGGCGGAGCCAGGAAGGTTGCTGTGAGATCTCATGGAGTCTGACTGCCGCTGTCCTGGGCCCACCAGCAGCTACTCTAAGCCTCTTCCAAACCGCTGCGCTGAAGGTGTGCGGTGCTGGGTTGGCAGGGCCACACAGCCGTGGCCACGCAGCCACAGCCATGCCATCGCTCCATAGCTCCCAACCCTGCCCAGGACAGGGAGCCTCCCCTCCACATGCCTGCTCAAGCCTCCTGCCGGCCGGGAACAAACCTTGTCCTTGAACTCTCCTTGAAAGTCCTGCTTTGACCTTCTTCTTTCACAGCCCTGCTGTCCAGAGGTTGCCAGGCTGGTCTAAGGGACAGGGATGTCTGGCGCAGCTTTGTTCTAAATAAAGCTGTCCTGGCCAGCAAGCCTGTACCTTTTCTTCCCCCTTCGTTTTTCCTCACAGGGTGGGCTATGAAGTGAGTTCAAGACAAGGCCTGCCTGAGCAACTTAGTGAGACTCTGTCAATAAATAAATGAATGAATAAATTAATAAAGACAGATAGAAAGACAGACAGACTTTATATGTGGTGGCTCCCATTTGTAATCCCCACACTTGGGTGGCTGAGACAGGAGAATTTCCTTGAGTTCTGGGCCAGCCTAGGCTACAAAACAAGTTCAAGTCCTGGCTGAACTATATAACAAGACTCTGCCTCAGGCCAGCAAGATAACTCAGTGGACTAAAGCACCTGGTTAGGCAAGCTCAGGCAAATACAGGGATCATAGTTTGATCCCAGGTACCACATACTGCGCCTGCCACCCCCAGGGTGGGCTGAGCTGGCCACAGAGTCCAGGTATAGTGGTGCATGCCTGTAATCCCAGAGCTGGGGAGGCTGAAAACACTATGGAGGATGACTATGAGTCCGAGCTGTGTAGTGAGACCCTGAACACCTTGTAGATCCTTCCCTAAAAAAAATTTTTTTAAAAGGAAAATAGATTAATGGTTACTTAAATTTCATATATTTTATGTGAAGTATTATATATTCACTATAAGTGTACTGAGATGAATTAATGAATATGAAAATTCTGGAGGCAAATTCTAAAAAAGAAATATGAACTGAACAGTTAAAAAGCCAATAGAGGGGGCCTGACCATTAGCTCAGTTGTTTAAGTGCCTGCTTAAACAGAGCAGTTAGGCCAGGATACTGTCCTTCGATCCCCAGATCCTCATGCCTTACCAGGCCTGCCCTGAAGGCATCCCAAGACAGCCAAAAAAAAAAAAAAAAAAAAAAAAAAGCCAATAGAAGAGGAGCTGGTGAGATAGCTCAGTGGTCTAAAGTGCCTGTTTAGGCAAGCACTCAGGGACCTCAGTTACATCCCAGGCGCCACATGCCGCACCAGCCCCGCCCCCAGGGTGGGCTGAGCTGGCCACAAAAAAAAAAGCTTAAATTGGGCATGATGGCATACACCTGAGATCCCAGCACTTGGGAGGTTGAAGCAGGAGGGTTGCATGGTTAAGGCCAGCCTGAGCTACATAGTGAGATCTTGTCACAAAAGAAGGAGGAGGAGGAAGAGGAGGAGGAAGAGGAGGAGGAGGAGGAGGAGGAGGAGGAGGAGGAAGAGCAAATGGAAGGGAAGGGAAAGTGCATAGCTGCTTGGACCAATTTAACAAAGCAGTAACCCAGAATACCACTCAGCAATTAAAAGGAATAAACTGCTGCACTACAGTACAAAACAGCCTTAAAGGAATTAGGCTAAAAGAAAAAAGAAATCAGCACCACAGGTTGCACATTGTATGGTTCCACTTATATAATATTTTGAAACAACAAAGATTAAGAAGGTACTGGGGAGGGTTACAGGAGGATCCACACAGGCTTGAGGCAGCCTGGGCTCCACAATGAGTTCAAAGACGGCCCGAACTGCATAGCAAGACCCTGTCTCAAACAAACAAACAAACAAACAAACAAACAAAGACAAGATGAAGAGATCAGTGGTAGCTGTAGGGTAAGAACCAGCAGTGGTGACAACTGAGGTGGGACTCACACATGATCCACCACTTCACCACAGCTCAGAAAAGGGGGCTCAAACAGGCACAGACTGGGACCTCTAAAACCCAGAGCCAAAATAAACCTTTGCTATTTATAAGTTAATTAGCTCAGGTATTTTTTTTTAAATTTTATTTATTTATTTATGTGTGTGTGTGTGTGTGTGTGTGTGTGGCCAGCTCAGCCCACCAGGGGGCGGGGCGGGCTGGCATATGATGCTGGGGGATCGAACTGCGGTCCCTGTGCTTTGCTAAGCTTGTTCTAAGTAGGTGCTTTAGACCACTGAGCCATCTCACCAGCCCCTCAGGTATTGTTTTTGTAAGGACAGAAAGCTGTTTAAGACAATTTCACATGACTTAAATTACTCAGCACTATATACATGTGGACATACATGGTCCAGACAAATTTGAATAAGTTATGTTGATTGTAGAAGGGTTGATTTTTTAGTATTGTCACTGCTCTATATTTATGCAAAAATGTTAACATTGAGAGAGGTTGAGTGAAGGGTCACAGGACTACTTATCACATCTTAGTATCTCTCTGTACATTTATGATTATTTGAAGATGAAAGTTGAGTTTAAAAAAAAATCAAGACCCAACAACCTGCCATCTGTAAGAAATGACTGCAAATACAAATGATGTCATTTGGCTGGGAGTATAAGTGAACATAGAATATGCGCTTAATATCCATGAGTCCCTGGGTTCAAATCATAGACTAGTTAGGAATCAATCTAACAAAGGAAGTAGAAGATCAATACATTGAAAATTACAGTACTCTGAAAAAAAAGATTGAAAGAAGTGGTTGGGATAGATATATAGTTGCATTCTCTTAATGAATAGAATGATTTGTTCTAATGGTGTTTGTAAATAGGATCACAAGTCTGCATCTTGTACAGCAATTAACCATTAAGAAGAATATATGCAGTGTATTATTTGTTGAAACTGTACTTC
>NW_004524656.1:11614157-11616199 GCF_000260255.1 Octodon degus
AGGTGAGGAGGAAGAAGTGGGAAGGGAATAAAAGACCCTTCTGGAATGATTAAACTCTTTATTCCTTGATAGAGGTTTGAATTATTTGCATGTGCAGTTGTCAAAATCATTGATCCAACTGTACTCCTTAAGCCTGTACATTTCGATGCCTGTATTTATATCTTAATTTCCAAAAGAGAAATGGGGCTCTAGCTCAGCAAAAGAATGTCTGCCTCCTGTACGTGAAGCCCTGGGTTCAATTCCCATCACAAGGAAAATTTCAAGAATTAATTTTTAAGACAATTATTCCATGATTTTGAACAAAGCTTAAAAGTCTGTTTTTGGCTCTTTGCTGCTGCCGTGAAATGTTGCCCTCTGCCATGTGCTGCTCTGCCTTGGAGCCAGCTGAGTATGGACTGAAACCTCCAGTAGCTGTGAGCAAAATAAACCTTTCCTTCCTTCAAAAAAAAAAGTCTGTTTTTTAGAGAAATCAACATAGAGCTGGGATCTGCTGATGGAGAAGGTTTGTAGTCAGGAAAAAAGAGAAAGAGGCAGAAGATCACTGGGCCATCACTTATGGAGGTTCACTAAGAGCCCTGCTAACAGCTGAGCGTAACTTTTCCTATTTCTTCCTTATGAGCAATTTTTTCAGAAATAACAGGAAAGCAACTCTTTAATAAATGAGTCCTCTGCCACCTGTGGGAAACACCTTCGGTATACAGGTCCTTTTATAAACACATGGGACTAGGGCATGTTTCTCTTTCATTTTTCAGATAAAATATAAGAGATCTTTTCTTAAATCTACTATTTCCACTAATAAATGCGAATCTCAGGAAAAGATACCTATTACCATTCTGAATTTCAGCAATGTTCATAAAATATGTACTACGATCTACAGTCATGATTCCTAACACATCTTTTTTTTAAAATAACTTTTTTTTTTAATTTTATTTATTTATTTGGGTGTGTGTGTGTGTGTGTGTGTGGCCAGCTCAGCCCACCAGGGGGTGGAGCTGGCTGGCATGTGGTGCTGGGGGATTGAACCGTGGTCCCTTTGCGTTGCTAAGCTTGTTCTAAGTAGGCGCTTTAGACCACTGAGCCATCTCACCAGCCCATCCTAACACATCTTAATACCATGTTATTTCTATACTATTTGTCTTATACCCTGTAAGTGGGAGACTACAAAGTGTGATAGGTCAAATCAATATTCTACCTCATACGAACTGCTAAAATGAATCTAACACTTCTTCAACAGTTCCACTGGTCTTGGGATTAGAACCTCTTCCAGGCCCTCACATAAACTGCAGGTAGCTTTCAAAGAGTAGAACAAGGGCTGGGGAGATAGCTCAGTGGCTTAAGCACCTGCCTGGCAAATGCCAGGTCCAAAGTTCGATCCCTGGTACAGCAAAAACAAAACAAAACAAAACAAAAAACAGTCAAAAGAGGGACAAGAATAAGAAAGGCCAAGATGGTCCTTACCACATCCAACACAGCGTAGACCAACAGGTCGAGGTAGACGGTGGTGGGTTCGACCCAGTTGCGCACTGGCCTCACCTCCTTGTGGTACCGCTGCAATAACTGCGTGGTGAGGTGACGCAGGGCAGAATCCCTGGTGTAAGGCGAACCCGTGGCTAGAATTCCTGGAAAAGAAAGCTTTCACTGTGAAGATGAAAATGAAAGGGCATCTGTAGGAGATTCTCAGTAGTTCAGAACACAATAGTTCTTGGTGGAATATAGTCCGCACACATTCAGGTAGCTAGTGGGCTCTTGGGCAGATATTTATTTATTTATTTATTTATTTATTTATTTATTTAAATGTATTTAGTACAGGGTCTACAGGGCCTCACTATGCAGATTGGACTCATAGTAATTCTTCTGTTTTCAGCCTCCCAAGTGCTAGAATTACACCACACCCAGTCTCAATCACCATCTCAGCGTGCCCAGCAGGTGGGGCTGGCACAGCACAAAAGGGATCAAACCTCGGCCTCTCCGCTCTGCCTAACCAGGCACTTTAGTCTGATGAGCTATCTGGCTGGCCCTATCGGCAGACATTTATTTAAAGT
>NW_004524656.1:11616299-11619559 GCF_000260255.1 Octodon degus
AAAGTAAACATGAAGGGCCAGCGAGATAGCTCAGCAGACTGCCTGCTTAGGCAAGCTAGGGACCGGGGTTCAATCCCTGGCACCACATGCCATGCCAGCCCCGCCCCTGGACATGCTGAGCCAGCCACCGAGTCCAGGTGTGGTGGTGCACACCTGTAATCCCAGTGCTGGGGAGGCTGAAAACAGGAGGGTCACTGTAAGTCTGAGCTGCATAATGAGACTCTGCACATAAAAAAAAAAAAAAACCCTAAAAGTAATCATGAAATGATAATTTGCTTACTTTATAATTCAATTCTGAGAGGACATATATGCCACTCCAGCACAGGTGGTTTCCAACTAGTGTACTGTATGTCTCCGTTTACCTGTGTGCAGAACGCTGTTGAAGGTTAGGCTGCAATTCTGGATGTCAAATGGAAAGGCATATGTCTGCAGGCTGCAAGCAGACACCACCTGGATAGGCTTACAGTTCTTGATGGTCCCAGATGAGTTCACATAAACATAGGGAAGGTCGGGAGACCGTTCATTGTCCACACTGTATGAGACACAGGAGAAGTTGTTACAAAGAGGCTGTTAGTTATTGCAAAACATAGACAGAACTGACTTTAAGGTGCTAGTGACTGCAAGGCGTAGGAATAGGGTAGCAGTCAATGAGCATTGCACTACCCATGAGATGAGTTACCCTGGCAAAGAAAGATGTCAGGATAGTCTCACGGGTTTATTCATCTGCTACTGTTACACTATGGACATAAGGAGTGACTTGAGTACAGTAATCAAATCTGTATCTTAAATGATGTCAACTCTTGGTATTTCTCACCTGAATAGTCCCCAACAACATGCTCTTTTCTAACTTGAGAAACAGGAAAAAAACCCAACAATGACTGAGAGGAAGAATCAAGTGGTCTGATCTTAAGCAGTCTAAAGCCCACAGAAACACGCCCAGCGTACTTACAACTCATTGATGATGATGTCAGGGGCCCAGATGGCGCTGAGAGGTAGGGAGATCTCTCTGATCTCATCAAACAGGCTGGAGTTCCAGGATAAAAACTCATCATACCAAACCTGTTAGGAGGAGCGAACAAAGAAATTTATCAAAACAGAATGAAGTCAGTCTCACTAAAGAACTGAGAAGGGGTTTAGATTAGTGATACAGCGTATCAGTCCCCGGGTACTATCCTTTAGGGGGGAGAACTTCCTCTCCAGAGCCTTAAGGTGGTAGCCCCACACAGAACACATCCCGCGTGGATTCTAACAGACCAGATCTGCTGCTCAGTCAAGGGACTATAAATGCAAAGACAAGATCTGTTCCTTAGAATAATCATATTTTTTTTAGAATAATCATATTTTGAAGCAGACCCAGATCAGAAAAATCTGCATTGCCCAAAAGCAAACATAATCATTTACCTCACGGTACCACACACTCGTCTTTAATTTTTGGTTCTGGACGTCCTGCAAAGCAAAAAGAAAACCCGTACACAATCCTAGCATGTCAAGGAATCAAAGGCACATTCAATAGTATGGCAGTTCAGGGGAAGAAAATCAAATCTAATCAAATAATACTCATGTAAAAACATTACCTATGCTCTTCAGTACCCAGGTATTCTCAGTTCCTATTTCTTATGTGCACCTGTCACTTGAGCTGTCCTATATTATCTGTGACAAAATGGCACTATGACTACACTTGACATCTTGAATGATTTGCTAATCTCTTTCCTCTCTAATTAGTTTCTCTGCTGTTAATCAAACTGAAAAATGATATGTACTCCTGGCCAATTTTGAGCTAAAAAGGTGAGACCACAATTTTATTTGTAATCAAGATATTATTCATAATCTTTCTAAAAGTGTTCTTTCATCTGATATAGACAGTCATTTCTGTGAAGCTTACATTTCTCTGGATTTTAAAGTTAAAAATATTTTTTGTTAAAATTCAACAAAACAGGGGAGACAACCTGCTTGGGGCTCCCCTCCTGTCCCACTCCTGGACAGGAGCTTTCTTCCCCTCAATAAATATATTCTGCTCATAAAAAAATTCAACAAAACAAACTGAAGAAACTTAATATAAGTGAGGTACATCTCTCACGTCTGCAATGATTCACTGATTTTTTTTTTAAATCCCCAAGAACAGCAAGCAACCAACAAACAAAAAATGTCTTTATCAGTTTTTCCATGTATAACTTAGTAAAGAACATTTTCAAGCTATGATGTTCTTGGGGGTTATAAGAAAAGGAATATCTCACATTATATGCAAACATTATCCAAAAATGGGCAATAGGCCTGAACAAAACAAGAACAAAACTCTCCATAGCTTTGAATTAGGCAATGTTTTCTTCGATATGGCAATGAAAGAAAAAATAAATAAAATTTCATGAATGTAAAATACTTAGTTACATTCATGAACACCATCAGGAAATAAAAGACTGGGAGAAAATATTTGTGTATCATGTATTTGATAAAAGGTCTGGACATCGAATATATAAAGAATTCTTACAACTCAACAATCCCATTTTAAAATAAGCAAAGGAAAAAAGATTGAGCAGGGGACTTGGGTAAGCGTATGTTCATAGTAGGTACACAAATTCCCACCAGAAGATGCTTCATGTCATTGTTATGAGTCAAATTGCCGTCCCGCCCCCATAAAAGTGTATATTGACTGTCACCCAATGTGTACAGGTTTGGACTTTAGACAGTACAACTGTTAAGGTTCAGTGAGGCCAGAATGCCTGTCAGGGAGCTAATCTTGTAGGGTTAGTGATTTCACAAGAGGAAAAAGAGACAAGATCAACAAAAAATGAGGAAAGTTATTTCACCAGATTTAAAGAAATGCTCAATGGAGTCCTATACTAGAAATGTAAAGATGGTAACTGCCATCATGAAAATATAAAATTCAACAGTAGAATAATAGCACAGATACATGAAAAAGAACCCAACCCTCTCAATACAGAAAACCACCAAACCACACGGATGAATGAGAGGAACAAAGGAGTGAGATGTGGGGCTCATGCCTGTAATCGCAATACTTGGGAGGCCAAGGCAGGGTGATTGCTGTGAGTTCAAAGCTAGCTTGAAGATATAAGTTCAAGGGGCCGGGGAGATGGCTCAGTAGAATAAGCACTTCCCTGGCAAGCACAAGGGTCTGAGTTCAATCCCTGATTCCACAAAAAAAGAAAAGAAAGAAAGAAAGAAAGAAAATATAAGTTCAAGACCAGCCTAACTCTACATAGGGAGACCCTATTGCAACATATTCCACCAACCCTCAAAAAAAA
>NW_004524656.1:11619659-11621730 GCF_000260255.1 Octodon degus
TTGGGGACGGAATTCTTTCATCATTTATCACCCCCTTGTCCCAGCAAAGAGAAGAGCCTTCAACTCATACGCTTAGCCAGATCTTAACTCCCACCTTATTTTTTTTTTCTTTTGATTGTTTCCATTTGTAGTGGACAAAATACTGAGCCTAAAGAAACCTGTATGTATTCCTAGATAATAAAATTGAGATTCCAATTCATACTTTTTTTCTCATAAGTGTCTTTTCTCACACTGCCTGCCTTTAAATAAAATGTACTTGTCAGAAAATGAGATCTTTGTTTTGGAAAAATTCTCTCTGGTTCCAGGGAACAACCATTTGCTCTGACCCAGGAATCTTGATTTGTAGAGGAACAGTGACTTGTGCTGAGGCGCGGAGGCCAGGGACAGAATGCAAGAGAAATGAACACCGACAATTGGAAGTGACAAATTTGTGAGGACTCTCTCTGAATTGCAAAAAGATATTTTGCTCACAAGCTTCGCCAGCCCCTGGGGGATTCAAAGCTTCGCCAAGTCGTTGGACTGAAGCAAATCGCCCACCTCCTGACATGGCGCGTGATGAGCTCTAAGCCTTAGTGTCCTGCGTGTGAATTTGCCTGGGCTCTCAGTGCTTTTGATGGTTATTTTGATGAGCTGCTAAAAGCATGAGAGGTCCAGCAGGAAACTGTAAATGAGATTGCCTCTCCCTGTGCGACAATCCTGTTTATGCCCGTTTCTTTATGAATAATGTCGTGTCACTTGCCGCCACAGGCAGCAATTTCTATGATTTATCAATGTCATTGTGACCAAAACACCAGCAACAATGCCGGAGGTGCGATCCCAGACTCACGGCGAGAAGTGTGAATATTCACTTTCATTATCATCACAACTAAGAGGCTAATGAGCATTTTAATTCTGTAACTATTCACCCAAGAAGATGCCTAAAACGGCTTCCGCTACTCAGGCGTGCAGGACTCAGGTGGGTGGCTCGAGTCGGGCGTCATTTTTAGGGCTTCTGTGAACTGTTATTATCAAAAAGTGTGCTGCAAACCTCTCCACCTGAGGACATTTCTCACTGGTGTACTCCAGGGGAGGGGAGTTAGGAACAGAGAGCAAAGCTGGTCCCATGTTCTTCCTAAAAATTTCGCTTTGGGCCACCTCATTTTACCTCACTGGGAAGCTCTCAATTCAAGTCTCAGTTGGGGGGCTTCTGGGAAGATGGTGGAGTGGCGAATGGCAGAGAAAGGCATTCTGAGATTTAGTGTCTAGACCCTGGAATATAGCAGTGTGAGGAAGGCGAAAAGGAGGGAAACGAGTCCTCAGGACCTGGAAAGTATCTGAAGGGAGAACTGAACCCCCGGGGAGACTGGAGAGATAGAGAGACTTCAACAAAGAGGAAGGAGACGGCAGGTGGCACTTTCTCCCTGAGTCCTGACTCAGTGTGGGAGGGACAGCTTGAACTTGCAGTGCAGTGACCACTGCAGACCCTAGAGACCTCCGTGGAGAAATACACCAGTGGATTCGAGCAGTGGACACAGCAGGCTGCAGTGGCTGCCAAGGTATTCAAGGTCAGATGTGCCCCTGGAGAGGGCGCTTAGCCAGCATCTTCTTGGAGAAGGGCCTCTGAGCTCAGAACCCAGAGGGGGGCCGGGGAGATAGCTCAGTTGAATAAGCACTTGTCTGGCAAGCGCAAGGGCCTGAGTTCAATCCTCGGTTCTGAAAAAAAAAAGAAAAAAAGAAAGAAAAGAAAAAGAACCCAGAGGGGCTGCAGGCCGGCTCTGCCAGCTCTGTTGAGTGGCTCCCAGGGTCAGGGTGACGCAGAACCGAGCTCAAGACAGAAGGATCTGAGTTCAAGCTGGCAGGAGGCATACAGACCATTGCAAGCTAAACAAATCCAGCTCCGGCCTCACCACTAGAAGTCAGCCTGCAGACTGTACGTGGTGCGCACCTGCAATCCCAGCGCTTGGGAGGCTGAAGACAGGAGGATCAGCACAAGTCTGATCTGTGTAGTGAAATCCTGTAGACCCTGTCCTAAATATATTAGAAAGGGGTGGCCAGGGAGATGGCTCGGTACAATAAGCACTTCCCTGGCAAG
>NW_004524656.1:11621830-11623936 GCF_000260255.1 Octodon degus
AAAAAAAAAAAAAAAAAAAAGGAAGAAAAGGAAAAAAGACATACAAAACAACAACTCAAAAAAAGACCAGGTATGGTTGTGCATATCTGTAATCCCAGCACTCTAGGGGGATGAGGAAGGAGGATATTAAGTTTGAGCCCTGCCTGGGAAACAGCAAGATCTTTTAAAACAAGAAATAAAAAAGGGCTGGAGGTGTAGCTCAGTGTGAAGGCCCTGGGTTCAATCCCTAGTGACACAAATAAGTAGATAGGTAGATAGGTAACAAGGGGGTATCCTTATAACCTTGAATATATATGGATTAAATTCTCCCTATTGAAATACATAAATTGGGTGAATGGATTATAATGTTTAAAAAGATGTAAAAAAAACAAACCCTAACCTTAACAATATACCACTATAAGAATCTCAATTCATTTGTAAAGACACACAGAAACTAAAAATAAAGAGATAGGGAAAGACATACCATGTAAATGGAAACCAAAAGTTAGCAGGAACAGCTATCTTTATATCAGGGAAAACAGACTTTAAATCAGAAACTAAAAAGAGACAAAGAAGATTCACCGTCTGATGGTAAAAAGATCTGTTCAACAAGAAATAACTGCTGTAAATATACATAGTCCAACAAAATGTAGACACTTGAGGAAAAGAAAAGTACTGGCTGGGAAGATAGCTTGGCGATCTAAGCATGTCCCTAGCAAGCTCAAGGATCCAGGTTCGATCCCCAGTACTGCATGCTGCGCTGGCCCAGGAACCCTGTGTGTGCCTTGTGGCTACTGAAATCAGACATGGTGGCACATGCCTGTAATCCCAGCACTGGGGAGGCTGAGACAAGAGGATCTCTACAGGTCCGCAAAACCCTGTACCAAATAAATAAGTAAATAAGAAAAGTAAAATGATGTTTTTCAACAGATGGTGTCACCCTCACGTGGGAGAGAATCTCGTATGTCACAGAAAACCCACTGCACTGCTGGCCCTTAGAGAAGAAACTGAAAATGCGTGTGCAGCGCTCTCCACAGCCCAGATTCCCCGAGCAGCGGTTGGCCATAATAATAGATGTCTGCCAGCCCCGTGCTACCATTTTGAGTACCGCTTGTAGTTGTGGAGGCCAAAGGCCTTGTATTGACCTCATGATGTCTCAATGAACTTAATATTAAAATATTTATACCAGTTTTTCTTCTCCCAAAGTGTGGTACACTATTTTGGCAAAATTTATATGTGCAAAAAAAATTTTTTTTTTAAATTTATATGTGCACCAAACACTGGTGCCATGGTACACAGCAAACATTATCAAGTATAAAAGAATAGATGAATACTATAATAGTTGGAAACTAACAATTCCCCTTCCTCAACCCCTGTCTCTCACTCTGTACCAAACCATTTCTTTTTTTTTTTTAATTTTATTTATTTATGTGTGTGTGTGTGTGTGTGTGTGTGGCCGGCTCAGCCCACCAGGGGGCGGGGCTGGCTGGCATGTGGTGCTGGGGGATTGAACCACGGTCCCTGTGCTTTGCTAAGATTGCTCTAAGTAGGTGCTTTAGACCCCTGAGCCATCTCACTAGCCCCAACCAAACCATTTCAAAATGGATAATGGGATACAGATTTCAGAGTATCAAAATATATTAAACACATAACTATAATGCCAATCATTTCCTTTATACATTTTAAGTTGGCATATACTGTATAGTGTATCTGATTTAATCCAACAATAACTAAAAAAAGAAAAAAAATTTGAAACTCACTAGTGTATCATTGAAATGTATATGTGTGTATGTTTTTGAGTATACACATGGCTTAATTTATACCTCATGGCAGCTCACTATTTGCTAATTTTATTGGAATTTCTACAGTTGTGAAATAGCAATATGAATATAAAAGATTATTGCATCTGTAAAAAAATAAATAAATGAAACCCATTTATACCATTGTTCTTGCTACATTCTGAAGCAGTTCTGGAAGTCCTCTTTCATGAATATCTTTAGTTCTGTTGTGGCTACTCAATGTCCTGAACTGATTCAAAATGTTTACCTTTCATGGTCATTTTAACTTTGGGGAAGAGCCAGAAATTTGGTGGATGAGGGCATACAGTAAGGTTTTTATGAATCTTCT
>NW_004524656.1:11624036-11625527 GCF_000260255.1 Octodon degus
TATTAGGAAAGATTCAGCTCAAAAAGACTCCAGTTCCTTTCTTCTGTCTTTTTTAGGAATCAGTCCCTAGGCCTCGTGGGGATAGATATATATGTCCTTGGGTGAAGAGAAAAAGTAGTTCTGGAACCTAGGGCCAGGAATAAAAGAGAAACAAGTAATGGAAAGAGAAAAAGTATAACCAAATGGAAGTGCGTGTAAACCAAAAGGGGAAAGAGTTCTTTGTTTAAGATGGGAAGAAATAATAAATTACAGTTCAACTATGAATGCAAATTTGCCTGAGGAGAAAGATCAATTACGGGAGAAAGATTAAGGATTTAAGTGACCATTAATTAACAGTAAATGATGCCCCTTGAAAGTGAATGTGACATTCACACGAGCACTAAATGACTCACAGTTCGGTGATGTTTCAACAGACGCTGATGGAAGCTATCAGCCGACCCAGGAAAGATGCCGCGCTACTACTGTCCTCCTGAATGCTAATAATCGGCTTCAAATAATTCACTCGTGCAATCTCCAGGAGACAGAATGTGTCAGGGACTGAGCTCTGGGGCACTTGTAGGTGAAGAGAGATTTAAACATCAGAAGATAAGAAGACAAGGGGAAGAGGATGCAAGAAAGAAGGAGGTGTCTTGTGCACGTATGTCAGCTCCCGCGAGGAGTGTGATCATTCTGTACTACAAGTGTGTACCAGCAAGCTAGTAACAATTTTTTTTAAAAAAGACACGAAGAATGCAACGCCATCATTCCTTTGTTTTCCTTGTTTTTATTTCTTAATTTTTAGGATTTTTTTTTTTTTTAAATTTTAGGGAAGGGTCTACAGGGCCTTACTACTAGATCGGACCTGTAGTGATCCACCTGTTTACAACCTCCAAAGGACTGGGATTACAGACGCGCGCCACCTTGCCCAGTCTCAATTGCCATCTCAGCACGCCCCGGGGGGCGGAACCAGCATGGCAGGCCTGGGTGGCGATCGAACCCCGGTCCCTGCGCCTGCTTGCAGGCGCTTTAATCCCCTGAGCTATTGGCCGGCCTTGTTTATTTTTTCATGTATGATTATGATGATTATGATTATGATTATGATTATGATTGTTATTTTTGGCCCACTCAGCCCACCCTGGGGTGGGGCTGGCATGGCATGTGGTGCCAGGGGTCCACCACAGTCCCCTGTGCCTGCCTAGGCTTGCTTAAGCAGGCACTTCAGACCACTGAGCTACCTCGCCAGCTCTTCATCTGTATAACACAGCTAGACATATATCTAGAGATTACAAGGAAATATGTATTTAGCTGAATGGTTTTACTGAATCCCTGGTTTAAAAAAAAATCTGAGTGTGTATTGTATGCCATGTAGTAGGCATGGAATTGTTGGCCATCATCTCTTTGTATGAATGCTCTCATAACAGTTACAATAATCTTTATTTTTAATTTTTTTAAAAATGTTTTGGTGGGGCCGGGGAGATGGCTCAGTGGAATACATGCTTCCCTGGCAAGCGC
>NW_004524656.1:11626457-11640596 GCF_000260255.1 Octodon degus
AAAAAAAAAAAAAAAATAGGAGTTCATAATAGCACCATGGAAGTATAGTTCTGGAAATTTAAAAAGTTTCCAGGGCATTTTAAAGAGGAATTGTAAGCTCAAAATCTGTCATTTCTTAGTACTTTTCCCTAGAGGTATAGTTATCACCTATGTAGATTTTGTAAGTGAGTACAGAGCCTGATGCCAAAATATATACCCGTGTCTGTATCCGTGAGAAATTCACAGGACTCCTTATTATAAGCTTTTATTGTTAAAATTTTAAAAGCTTATAATGGACCTAAGACTATTTGGGGTAATAAAAATATATTAACTGGGGACAGGGAGATGGCTCAGTAGAAAAAGTGCTTGCTTGGCAAGTGCAAGGGCCTGAGTTCAATCCCTGGTTCTACCAAACAAAACAAAAAACAAACAAAAATATATTAACTGTACATAAAAACAAATCTGAAAGTGCCCAAGTTCTTATAAATTGCTGCACAGAGTATGATTTCTCGAGAAGCAGAGAGCCATCAACAACGACAACATAGAGCCAATAGCAGCTATGCCCCCTAATTCTCGCCGTAGGAGGCTGTACCTATGTGTGTGACAGTAGGGACAAGGTCAGAAACAAACCGTTGGTCCCTGGGTGGCTTCCCAGGAACCGTGTTTCACAGACAATGCATACAAGTGAACAGCTGACGTACTGTCTCTAGCGTCCCGGGGTTGACACTGGGTGCCAGGAAGGTCATTCGTGGGACTCACCTGTAGCAGCCACCAGGATCCAGAGCCACGGAGGAGCCATCACACTTGCCAGTGCTCGGGGCAGGTCCCGCCGAGGAGAAATGAAAGCCTGCCTCGGGGATGGAAGGCCACTCAGTGTGCCCCGAGATCGCCTCTCCACTCTGCTCTGTTTGCCAATTTGTGCTGTTGTGCAGAGGCTGAGTTGGACCAAGGCGATGCCAGCGTGACACAGAGGCTTGGGAGTTGATGCCATCATGAGCCCCTTCTCTTGTCCACTTGGCTCCACCCCAGGATGAGACGATGGCCAACAGTTCCATCTTCCTGACAGGAGATAGCTAAGTGAATAACGTAATATAAGAGGAGCCCCTGAGGAGAGGAAATTCCACACTAATATGATTTCCTTTACAGCCTTTACCTAAGGCAGTGCTCCTGCTGTCATCCAGGGCACTGATTTCATGAATAATTGAGAGCCAAATAGCTGTCCTAACTCAGACTTTTGCAGTAACATCTGCAGCATTTGAAATGGGACTTGAATTACACAAAGCTAATGGCAACCTGTATTGTCTAATGAAGAACAACTGCAAACAGTACAATAGGAAAATGCTTTTTGGTTTTCCTAAGCCTCCTTAATTAAAAGGAGCATTGACTTTTCATAAATGAGAGTGCCTTCTAAACAGTCACTCACCACAATTCAGAACCCAACTACCTAAGAGAGAATGTTTCTAGGCCTATTAAAGATGAGAAGTATTAATGATTAACATCATTCAAGAAATGTTTTTTGGCTTTGAGACCGAAGAAGTTACTGCATAGAATTCTGTAGAGTCACTCTTCCACTGGTAGGTGCCCCAGGTCAGAGGTGGCTAAGCATCACTGAGCTTTCAATGATAACAAAGAGCCCGCTGTGCGCCATAGGTGCCCCCGCTGCCCTAGGGGCTCCACAAGCAAACCCCTAATTTCTGCCCCTTTCCAACGTCTGCCTGTTTCCTATCATAAGTGGAAATGCAGAAGCACAAGTTGGAGCTAAAGTTTTGCACAGCAAAATGAGGGCAGGGGAAGTATGTATTGGATTCTAGTCCTAATTACTTAATCCATTTGTTTAGAATCCAAGAAGCTCTCTATCTAATTTTCATCTACCAATAAAACATAGCCTGATTGTTTCCTACGGATGGCAAAGGGAATTACAAAAATGGAAGGGGAAAAAATGTATGAAAGGGAGAAAATGAGGATAGCTGACCCCGGTGGTGTGGAGTTGGTTTTGGAGGCATCAGAATAAGTGCATGATTTTCAACATGTTTGTGTGTGTGTGTGTGTGTGTGTGTATGTGTGTGCGTGTGTATGCATGTTCACACATACATAGATATGCCTTAGTGCTAGAGGGTTGGGAGCAAGAGGAACAGGCTCACCTGGCACCGAGATCTTACTTTCTAAATCTCAATCTCACTGAACAGGAAAAAATGGAGAGTTAGGGCTGGGGAGATAGCTCGGCAGCATAAGAGCCTGCCTGGCAAGTGCAAGGTCCTGAGTTTGATCCCCACTACCAGAAAGAAAGAAAGAAAGAAAGAAAGAAAGAAAGAAAGAAAGAAAGAAAAGAAAGGAAGTGAAAGAAAGGAAAGAAAGTGAAAGAAAGAAAAGAAGGAAGGAAAGAAAAAAAAAGAAGGAAGGAAAAAAGAAATGGAAAATTGATCAAATTGACTGACTCCAGAGCTGATGAAAGGAAAATACAAGATTTGAGAGCATCTCATACCATCTCATACCGAAGCAAAGAAGTACAGTAAGAAGGACGGGGACATGATAAAAGGACACATAAGGGCTGGGGAGATGGCTCAGTGGAACAAGTACTTCTCGGGAAAGTGCAAGAGCCTGAGTTCAATCCCCAGTTCTCCCCCCGCCCCAAAAAGCTTCAAAGAATCAAAGCTGGGACAACTTGAACATGAAATCAATAGCAATAGTTAGGGGCTGGTGAGATGGCTCAGTGGTCTAAAGCACCTACTTAGAACAAGCTTAGCAAAGCTCAGGGACTGCGGTTCAATCCCCCAGCACCACATGCCAGCCAGCCCCGCCCCCTGGTGGGCTGAGCTGCCCCCCCACATAAATAAATAAATAAAATTAAAAAAATAGCAATAGTTAAAAAATATAACCCACCAAATAAAACTCTGACACACACATTTATATTGATTTAAATAAACATATGAATGGGACAAAGGGAAAGTGTTTTCTTGAATTAGAACGCCAACTCACGAATGCAGAAGGAATAATGGAGACCGTGGGTTAGGTGGTATAACATGGCGATATTGATTTTCTAATTTTGAATGTGTTGCATTTCCACAAAAGAACATCCTTGCCGGAAAAAACAAAAACAAAAACCCACAGTGAGTCTGCAAGGTTGGAGGCCCATCATGAAGGGACTTGTTTGTGAACAGTTGCATGAGGGGGTGAGAGCAGGGAGTTCATTATACTGCCCTGCCAATTTTGCTGTACATTTGAAAATATTTCGGATGCAAAAGAAATTTAAACAACCTGGTGATGGAACCCCGATACAGAAGTACGGAAGAGACAGTAGGCAGGAAATTGGGGCTGCCTCAGCAGATCTCGTCCCACAGACGACAAGAAAGTGCCGGGCCCTTTCCCGTGTTTCACCGCATCTTCCTGTTTTCGCTTTGCTCCTTCTGGATCATTTATTATATGAGAAAATGAGTGAACAACCACCAAGAGACGAGCTCACAGCGAGATGCTCTGATCTTTAAACTCCAGCCCTTTCTTTTTCTTTCTTTTTTTTTCTTTCTTTTATTTGTATTTTTAGGAAAGGGTCTGCAGGGTGTTCAGAGTCTCACTACTAGATCAGACTCATAGTGATCCGCCTATTTATAGCTCCCCAAGAGCTGGGATTACAGGAACGCGCCACCATACCCAGTCTCAATTGCCATCTCAGCGCGCCCCGGGGGCGGGGCCGGCACAACAGACCCGGGATCGAACCCCTGGCCCATGCACCTGCTTGAGGGCACTTTAATCCACTGAGTTATTTGGCCGGTCCTATCACAGTCCTTTCTGTCAGTTCTCTGAATTGTCAGATTCTACCCAAGAATGAGAACCAGAGACAGGCATCTCCTGGCGACACAGCCCCGTTACAGCGAGAGCCGGCAGCATGTTCCCCTTGTGCCCAGGCGCAATGGAGATATGGTCTATGTGGCATTCTCCCCGGGCGTCTTGCGGGCGCCTTCCTAAGCCAGGACTCTCCGCTAACCCTTCTGGGACGAGCTTCCCCTCCCTTCCTTCGCACTTCTTCACATGCATCTGTCGCCCCTGGAAGGCCACCGCTAATGACGTGTAGCACAGGTACATTACGATCTTCGTTAGCTCATTTAACAAGTCTGATAATCCTGTCCCTTACAGCTCTTGACTGATAAACCCTGCCACGAGGGAGAGTTTCGTGTGTGTGAGCGACTCGCCTTCACACACTCACTGCTCCTTTCTGGATGGCCCTGCGGTGGGCCGACTGAGAGCGGAAGGCTTTCTAACTTTACCGTCCCAGGGGAATTTCGTTTGTTTACTCATGACTTTTGAATGCGGTATCATGCCTTGCACCAGCCTTCAGTTTTTCATGAAAGTGATCTCTCTCCTTAAATGTCACGCTTCTCATCCTGAGAAAGCTTTTTAATTTGCATTGTATCCAATTATTCCCTATACACATCTCCTTAAGAAAGCTGAGTGGGGAAGTGAATCTCTTTCAGGCCTTTCAAGTGGATTGATATATTTAAGGCAAAACTTGGAGATGCGAGAGCCTAAGGGTGTGGGCTGCTTGAGTAACGTCTGAGCAAAATGAACAAAGACTTCATCTGAGGTGTTCATCTGCTGTTCGCTGACAGCAGCTCTGGCCAGGACCCCCCTTGTCAGAGGACCGACAAGTGTGCTCCTCCCAGGTGCCCTCTCCACAGAGGGAGCCTCCAGATCCCTGGGCCTCTGCTTCTCCACCATTTCCAGTAAGATACAACACCAGTGGATGGACCAGTGTCTCTCCAAAGAGGCAGGATTATTATGCAAACATAATAAGGAAGTGTTTATTATGCAAACAGCAACTGAGTTATGTGTCCTTTAAGACTACTAAATAGTTTTTAATTACTGCTATATCAGTAAATCCCATAAATATGCAAATGCAATTAGTTCACAAAATAGGCCTTAAATATCTTTATTCCTCTGCAACAAAGTTCTTTGAAGTTAATCACTAACTCTCTTTGTTCGCCCCTTGCAGTCGTGCTAAAATTGACAGGGATTTTGACAGATGTACACATTCGGGGTGAACGAAATTTTCTGAGCACATCTGGTCAGGCCGGAGGAGGAAAGCTGAAATGGACACTCCAGCCAAACCCAAGTGTGCTATGAATAGAGGCCCATGTGTAATTTCTTGGACTCCGCGGTGTTGTTCTTTGAAATGATATCAAGCTAAGCACAGAGGCAGCCCTCCAAGCCCAAATCCACACTCAACAGTAGATATTCCTGGGGCTGGGGAGATGGCTCAGTAGAATAAGCGCTTCCTTGGCAAGTGCAAGGGTCTGAGTTCAATCCCCGGTTCTGCAAAAAAAAAAAAAAAAAAAAAAAAAAATCGAAATTCCTGCAGATCAGAATTTCATGTTTAATAAGAATGGACAATTTCCAGTCATAAATACATATATAAAGTATGGGTGGAGTCCTGCATGATGCTGACCCTTCAAGGAGTGTATCTTCTGGCATGGTATGGAAAGTCAGAGGTGAAGGAGTGGGAACCCTCAGCCTCAGGCTCACACAAGCCTGTGTCATCTCTCACCGCCATCACCGCATGGCCGTGACTCAACAGCTTACTGTTGCTCAAAAGAGCTTAGCCGGCATGGAATGAATGGCTATAGCAGCATTATCACAAACTTAGTGCTGTACAACAGAACTCACTACTGTGGATGGTGGCACACACCTGTAAACCCAGCACTCTGGGAGAGTAAGACAGGAGGATCACAGGTTCAAGCTCAGCCTTTCCAATTTAGGGACTCAGAAAGACTCTGTCTCAAAATAAAAAAGGATGAGGGATGTAGCTCAATGCAAAGGCCCTGTGTTAAATCCCCAGTGCTGAAAAAATTGTGAATTGTATGCATCCTTTCTCAATTCTGTGTTCAGGGACATAAAATGAGTGGCTTAAAGCCAGGTATGATTAGCTGGCCATGGTGGCACACATCTGTAACGAGGGATAAAGGTGACAGATTAGAAAAACTTACAAGGCAGGTGTGATGGTGCATTCCTGTACTCCTTGACACTTGGGAGGCTGAGGCATGAGGACTGCAAGTTCAAGGTCAGACGGGGCAACTTAGCCAGATCCTGCCTCAAAATAAAAAGGACCGGGGATGTAGTTCAACGTAAGAATGTAGGCTCCATCAGTCCCTGGCGTTTGAAACAAAGACCAAAAGGAACTGTGTATGCGAGAACAGATGGATGACCTAGGGAAGAACGAGACCAGCACAGGAACCCAGAGTCGGGGAGGAGGTGGAGGGCAGACGCCTGTGCCCCGAAAGGAGAGGAAGATGAGTCTCCCCGCAGGGGGGACGGCAGGGCCTCCCCCAGGCCGCAGACCCCACTTGGTAAAATTGGGCATAGATAATTCCAAACTCACACGAGTGGAATAGATCCACAAGTTCACAACACAGAGCGTTGCGGGGTTTAAAACAGGGAAGGGAAATATTGTATACGTCTGCGTAAGCTATGGGTTATAACACTGCCTCCAAATGGCCTCGAGCAATTATTCTAAAATGCACAGCAGCTGTATTTGCCCCTTTCCTGCCATCGCTGAAATTTACACTGTCATTGCTCCGGGAGGAAGGCTTGGCACTAATGATAGCCTGGCTGAGGATGGCTGGAGTGTGACAGACCTCTAGTTAGAGCCCTTGAAGAGCCAGAACACGAGGGGGCGGGGGGGGGGGGCCCTAAGCAGGTTTGTGGCCGCAACTGTGGTCCAGAGCGCCACCTTGTGGCATCTGGTATGCCTTAGCAAATTCTGCGCAGCGGGGGAAAACGACAAACGAAGTATTTACAATTTGACCGTAGGAGGCGGTTTTAGGCGCAGGGAAGGTTAGGTCCCGCCTCCATTCGTGTCATCATTTTCTTTGCTCTTCATTCCCTCGTTGCATTCCCCAACACCAGCTCATACCAACCTTCCCATCCGTCCTCATCGTGTCCCCGTTTAACTCAACATCTATCACTGTCCTCTTCCCTTCCATCTTGGCCTGCGCTCCTTCAAACTCACACTCCCTAGGCGTTCCCAAGTTTCCTGGGCACCTGACTCATTGACTTCTTAAGATCTAATTTCCCTGTTTTCCCCCCTAAGAGCGAAAATAATGTCTTGGTTCTCACTCCTGAAAAGTTCGAAAATAGTATTGTTAAAAGCTGTATCAAAATTTTAGCATAAAGACAAGGAACAGAATTCTGTAAAGTTCATTGCCCTAGAGCCTCTGAAACACACCTGCAATCAGAATTTTCTACAGGTGATTTACATTAGCAGTATTTCCAGTAGGAACTGGGGAGGGCAAAAGGTGGGTTAGCCTGAGCGCCGGGGCCCCTGACCGTGAGGGCTACACGGGGCAGCCTGCCTTGCACACCCGAGCACATCTGCTACTCCAAGCAGCGGGAGTGGACTCCCAGGGCTCCCTGCTCTTTTCCTGGGCAGACAAAGCTTTAGTGACCCAAGAGGCCTTGGAGGTAACAGCACACAGAAGCCCAGCGGGGTGCTCAGAAACAGTGCTAGGGATCTGAGAAGATATAGGGAGGGACAAAAGGATGCACTGCAGAGACTGGGGAGGCACGTGTGAGGCATTAAGTTTCTTTTTTTTTTTTTTTTGGTGAAACCAGGGATTGAACTCAGGCCCTTGTGCTTGCCAGGGAAGAGCTTATTCTACTGAGCCATTTCCCCTGCCCCTCTTTTTTCATTAAAAAAAAAAAAATTATTTATTTATGTGTGTGTGTGTGTGTGTGTGGCCAGCTCAGCCCATCAGGGGGCTGGGCTGGCTGGCATGTGGTGCTGGGGGATTGAACCATTGTCTCTGTGCTTTGCTAAGCTTGTTTTAAGTAGGTGCTTTAGACCACTGAGCCATCTCACCAGCCTCTCTTTTTTCATTTTTGAGACAGGGACTTGTTCTGCAATTCAGGTTGGCCTTGTACTTAAGTTGTAGCCCAGGCTGGCATCAAACTAGTAGCGATCAGCCTGCCTCAGCCTCCTGAGTGCTGGGATCACAGGTGTGCACTGATAGATTATGGCCCTACTATGAATTGTTGAATTATTATGGTGGTCGTCTGAGATGGCTGAAGCCCTTAAGTTTATCTTCCCAATGTCACTCCTCCTTCCCCACTCCAGCCCTGGGTACAACTTCCTTTGACCTTTCCTGCCCACACAGGGAACCTCCAATAAGCTCCTTATACATCACTAAACCTGCCCTCAAGCTCTGCCCCTGGCAAAGGCCCATAAAGCCTCAGGATCCCTGTCTTAGGTCAGAGGACCCTCCCATCCCCTGCCCTCAGTCCTCTCCGTGTGTTTAGAGTTAATAAAGGCTTTCCCTCCCCCTATTTCTGCTTCCCTGCTGTGCCACCGCTGCCGCTATCGCTGTTGCCTCTAAAACCTATCATGTACCACCATGCCTAGTGGCCTTAAGTTTCTTATCCGTCCAGAAGACAGTTAAATTCCAAAGAACTTGATGATCTTTTTTTTTCTATATTATCATATGGAAATAGAAACCAGCCTACCAAGTGCAAGGTCCTGGTGCAAAAAAAAAAAAAAAAAAAAAGAGCGAGAGCGAGAGGGAGAGGGAGAGGGAGAGGGAGAGGGAGAGCAAGAGGGAGAGCGAGAGCGAATTAGCTATTTTCAAATACTACCTCTTGTTCTGGTTTATATCTAGATGCCCACTAAAACCTCCTGTGTTTGCAGGCCGGCTTTGAGGAGCTGAGGGGATCACAGAGGAGTGATACGCAACAGTGTCCTCTGATAAGTTTGTAGCTAAATGCGATCTGGAAGGCAAAGCCTGGCTGGAGCCCGCGGGGCGGGGCGCTGGGGATGTGACCTTCAAGGGCTTCTTGCCTTTGCTCCTCCTCTGGTCTTTCTTTCTCCTAATACAAGGCTATTGATTTAGGGAAATGAAACCCCAACCTGAAAAGTACCTACAGCAAGTTCGTGTTCTCTAGAACTGAAGAATAAATTTTGGGAACAATGGTGGTTAAGAGCAGAATATATTTATTAGAGGAAAGAAAGCTTTGGTCCAAGAGAGGGACAGAAGGGGACCTGAGTGGGTTACCAAAGAACTTGTCTTTTCTAAGAGGGCGGCAACCTAGCGCAGCGGTTCCCATGCCAATGAACTTGTCTTTTCTAGGGATTTTATTTTTATTTGTTTATTTTTTGTTTGCTTTATTTTATCTATTTTTTTTTGAGAAATAAATATGAATGAGATAGTTTCACAGCTGATTAATAGGGCAGTTTCGGGCTGGTGAGATGGCTCAGTGGTCTAAAGTGCCCACTTAGAACAAGCTTAGCAAAGCACAGGGACCGCGGTTCAATCCCCCAGCACCACATGCCAGCCAGCCCCGCCCCCTGGTGGGCTGAGCTGGCCACACACGCACACACACACACACACACACACAGAAATAAATAAATAAAAGAATTTTTAAAAATAGTTAGTTATAAAAAAAATAGGACAGTTTCGATAACCAATACATTGCACATTGTTATCTTCTTAGTGGTTATCCATATTACAAGAAGCAGACAGGATATCCTGTCCAAACATTATTAGTACACCTCTTTCTTATCATTGAATTAAGCGAAAGTAGCTGTATATTTATCCTAACTATTTTGTAAATATAAATACAAAATGATCTTTCCTTTGTATCCTTTTTTTGTGTGTCCTGTCAGAGGTGGATATTCTATTGGCATCTAAATACTGTAGGTGGTTGAATTCAGCTAAACAATCTAACACTGTCTAGCAGTCTATAATGTTAGTGGGTTATCCTCATCTAGGGATTTTAATAGAGAAAAACCAGGAGGTGAGGTGAGTCTGAGGTGGAGAACATGGGAACTCACACGCGAGGTGGGACAAAATTGTGGTCCCCCAGTAAGAATACAAGCACAACTGCTCAGGTGAGACTGACTAAATCAGGATGAAATGGGGAAGCGAGTCGCACAGAAAGTGGGCATGAATATAGAACAGGGCTTCTTCGTTTTGGGGGTTGGGTTAGTGACACTTCCTGGCTTTTTCAGGTGATTGCTACCTAGTTAGAATATCAGTCCCTGATGTCCATCGCTGGGGAGCTATGTGGCTGCATTTTTTAAAATCTTTTGTCTTGAGGTCAGGCCCACAGCGGGAGAGTCTGTCTCTCCCACAGTGGCAGGGTATGCTGACTTCCGAGTTGTCTCCTTGGGGCCCTGTCGCTGTCTGACTGGCTATAATATTTCTACTATGGGCTGGGGAGATAGCTCGGTGGCATAAGCACCTGCCTGGCAAGCACAGAGTCCTGAGTTTGATCTCCAGAACCATTAAAAAAAAAAAATTGTCTGTATTTTGTTCATGTCCAGAGACTGCAGCGGACTGAGACCCAGGGCAGCAGCCTGATGAACCTGGCAGAGAGAATTTCAAGACAGCCAGACGTTCAGGCTGTGGTGTGTGTACGTTTGGGGATTTTTAGCCAGCTCTATATTGTGAATCAAGAGCAAACACCCCGACAAAATGATTTTGAATGTTTTGAGCGGAGCGTGGTGGTACACACCTGTAATTCCAGCATTCGGAAGGCTGAGGCAGGAGGATCATTGTGAGTTCGAGACCAGCCTGGGCTACAATATGAGCTCGAGGTCAGCCTGAACTGCACAGTGAGACCCTGTCTCAAAAAGAGAAAAAAGGGGCAGCATAAGCACCTGCCTTGCAAACACAAGGTTACAAGTTCGATCCTTGGTACCACAAAAAAAAATAGATAAATAAATAAATGTGCAGAAAAAGACCAAAAAAAATTTTTTTTTAGTTTGACTGGAAACAAAGCTCTAATAAGGGTGGGGCCTGCAGACAAAGAGCAGAGAACTTGGTTGCTGAGAAATTTAGCACTAAAAACCAAGCACTTTGGAACAGGGTGGTAAGAAAAATGCCTTGAGGCAGAAATGAGCAAAACCCCACCCTTTTCGGGCTCAAAATTGTCAAATTGACTTTGCTTTAAACTAGGAGTCCCAGGGCTGGCCAAATAGCCCAGCAGATTAAAGCGCCTGCAAGCAGGGGCCTGTTGTCGGATCCCCGGGCCTGCCGTGGGGGCCCCACCCCAGAGGCATGCTGAGATGGCAACTGAGACTGGGAATGGTGGTGCGCGCCTGTAACCCCAGCTCTTGGGAGGCTGTAAACAGGAGAATCACTAGAGTCCCATCTAGTAGTGAGACCCTGAACACCCTGTAGACCCTTTCCTAAAATACAATAAATAAATAAATAAATAAACAAGGAGTCACAGGACATCATGCTCCAGAATGGTGGTGATGTAGGGGAATGAAACTTGCAACCCAAAAGGTACCTGGGATGAGTTTGTGTTCTCTAAAACCTAAGAACGAATTTTAGGAACAAATGGAGGAGAAGATAGGGGCTGGGGAGATGGCTCAGTGGAATAAGCGCTTCCCTGGCAAGGACAAGGGCCTGAGTTCAATCCTTGGTTCCGAAAGAAAAAAAAAAAAGCAGAAGATAGGGCCGGGGAGGTGGCTCAGTAGAATAAGCACTTGCCTGGCAAGTACAAGGACCTGAGTTCAATCCCTGGTTCTGAAGAAAAAAAAAAAAGCAGAAGATATTTGCAGAAGATGTTTATTGGAAGAAAGAAAGCTTCTGTCCAAGAGAGGGCCACCAGAGGACACCTGAGCAGGTTGCCCTGGGAATCTGCCTTTTTAGGGATTTTTATAGAGCAAAACCATGCAGTGAGGGCTGGTGAGATGGCTCAGTGGTCTAAAGCACCTACTTAGAACAAGCTTAGCGAAGCACAGGGACCGCGGTTCAATCCCCAGCACCACATGCCAGCCAGCCCCGTCCCCTGGTGGGCTGAGCTGGCCACACACACACACACACACACATAAATAAATAAAATTTAAAAAAAAAAAGCTTTAAAAAAAAAACCCAAAAACCATACGGTGAGGCAGGTCTAAGGTAGAAAACTCGGGAACTCGCGTAAGTGGGCATGAGGTGGTACAGAACTATGGTCAACCAATGAGATTACAAGCAGTGGGGCCGGGGAGATGGCTCAGTGGAATAAGCACTTCTCTGGCAAGCGCAAGGGCCTGAGTTCAACTTCCAGTTCCACAAAAAGAAAAAAAAAAAAAAGAGAGAGAGAGATTACAAAGCACCCTTGCTCAGGTGAAATTGATTAAGTCCAGGACCAAATGGGAAAGCACGTGACATAGCAAGCGGCACGAATACAGAACAGGAGTTTATCCAGTAGCCAGCCAGTAGTGGTTGGATTAGTGAGCCTTCTGGACTACCTCAAGATGATGATTAATCTCGGATGCTTATCTTTAGGGAGGTGAGCACTGGTTTGGTCTTTGATTTCTAAGTCTGGCCCACAGCGGGGGCATCCGGCCCTCTTACAGTTGCACGGTATGTTGTCTTCCATGCGGTCTCCTTGAGGGCCTGGCCCCGTCTGACTGCCTATAACATCTCTACCTAATTCATCTGCCTGCACCAGTGGCAGCCTAGGAGGGGGCTTTTTCAGGGGTAGCTGACTCCAGAGTGTGTGATTGATTCATGGTTTAATGCTGGGATTAAGGGTGCTGGGATTAAGAGCGAGACTGCTGGATCAGACCACTGACTACACTGGCGCTGCCCCAATTCCAGCAGCCTGGGTAAGATAAAATGGAAACTGAGAGGCTTGTTTCCCTTTTTGCTCTTTTGGCTTTGAGTATCTTCTGCTGCCACGAACTGCTGCCCTCTGCCACCTGCCACCCCGCCTTAGAGGCAGCTGAATATGGACCAGAACCTCTACTGTCTGAGAGCTACACAAGCCTTTCTTCTTTCAACCCTGGATGTTGGGTATTTTGTCTCACCAATGAGAGAAGAGTAAGACATTTGCTAAATTTTTGTCTTTTATTTTATTTTATTTTTTGGCGGAACCAGGGATTGAACTCAGGCCCATTGCGCTTGCCAGACAAGCCCTTATTCTACTGAGCCATCTCCCTGGCCCCAATTTTTGTCTTTCATGTTTGTTTTCTTTTTTTGCTATGTTGGGCATTGTACCCGGGACCTCTGCACTGAGCTACATCCCCAAACCTGGCATTTTCTTGCCTCAGCATCGTAGAGTGCTGGGATTACAGGTGCACCACCATGCCCAGAAAGATTTTTGGTATTGTGTATTACTGTTCAACATTATAATTTACATTAAAAGTGCATATATTTTAACATTTGTGTTAACACTCCAATTAAGATGTAAAATATTTTCAAAAAATTATTTCATGTGCTTTGTATGTTTTAGAGTTTTATATAATTGCAGACATATGTAGCAGGTACTCTCTTTTTTTTTTTTTTTTTCAGAACCAGGGATTGAACTCAGGCCCTTGCACTTGCCAGGGATGTGCTTATTCCACTGAGCCCTCTCCCTGGCCCCAGCAGGCACTCTCTTGTGGAAGGCTTTAGAAAAGTTACTATGCTGGAACTTGACCCAGACCTCTGTGCTGAACACCCTTGGGCCTATTTTTATTTTGGCAAACGGTTGCACTAAATTGCCCAGGCTGGACTCGTACTTGCAATGGATCAAACCTGTGGCCTCATGCATGACAGGTAAGTGTTCTACCCTGAGCTATATATCACCAATAATTGTATTTTTATTTTTTATTTTTGGTCTTTTTTTAAAGACAAAATCTCATTATGTAGTTCAGGTTAGACGAGCTCATTTTGTAGTACAGGATGGCCTTGAACTTGCCACGATCCTCCTGCCTCAGCCTCCTGAATGCTGGGATTACAGGTATATGCCACCACACCCGGACTCAGCGTAACGTGAAAGCGGGGCCAGCACAGTTTTCAGGACCTGGGATTGAACCCTAGTCTCTGCACTTGCCAAAGCAGGTGCTTAGTCCGCTGAGCTGTCTCACCAGTCCAGTTGTTTTTTTTTTGTTTTTTTTTTCTTGAAACCAGGCATTGAACTCAGGCCCTTGCGCTTGCCAGGCAAGTGCTTATTCTACTGAGCCATCTTCCCGACCCCTATTTTTATTTTTTCAGATAGGATCTCCCTGTGTTATCTAGGGTAGCTTCCAGTTTGTGATCTTCCTGCCTTAGCCTCTCTAGAAGCATCTCTGTGCCCCGTAATAATTCATTGATTTTTATTGCCAAATAGTATTTTATCATACGGATATAACACAATTTACTAATCTAATCCTTATTTATTTATTTATTTATTTATTTATTTATTTATTTTGCAGAACTGGGG
>NW_004524656.1:11643047-11644123 GCF_000260255.1 Octodon degus
TTTTTGTTTTTGTTTTTTTTTGCGGAACCAGGGATTGAATTCAGGCCCTCGCGCTTGCCAGAGAAGAGCTTATTCCACTGAGCCATCTCCCTGGCCCTCAATCCCCGATTCTGCCAAAAGAAGAAAGAAAAAGTTTTGAATGGGCAGGATTTCCCCTTCTCTGGTACCAGCTAAACATCTGGTCTAAACTCTAATCTGATCTCTTGTTGATACACATTGGGAACATTTCCAACTTGAGACTATTGTGAAGAAAGCTGGTATGGATATTCTTGTGTACTTTTTTATTGGTAAGACATTTTTATTTCTCATGGCTAATATTAAGCTACCAATTTTATGTCACTGCACACAGAATTGAGAAGAGGTGTATAGAATTCACAGTTTGTGCTTAGTGTAGTGGTATGCACCTATAATCCTAGCACTTGGGAGGCTGAGGCAGGAGAACTGCTGGAAGTTTGACGTTAACCTGGGCTACCTAATGAGTTCTAGACCAGCCTGAACTACACAGAGACCCTATCTCGCCAGCCCCTAAATTTTTTTTATAATGTCCGCAAAATGTTTGATTTTTATTTATTTATTTTTATTTAAATATTTGATTTTGATGAAGCTGTGTCATTAACGTCTTTGATGGTTAATATGTTGTATGTGCTGTCTAACACACCCTGGCTTCTTCCCAGGCAGACGAGGGGGCGGTTCTGGGCACTGAACCCAGGACCTCATGTGTGCTAGACAAGCTGTCTAATCACCGAGCTACACCCCTAGTCCAGGAGGAGGGTGTTTTTTAATCCGTTCATGGTTGCAATATATAACGATTCCACTACTCATGGGAAGTAGGTACAAAATCCACCTTAATTTCGCATTGTCTTCCATCTCTGGGTCCCTTCCTATTGGGCCTCGCGCTTGCCAGGCAGGCACTGCACTGCTGTGCTATCTCCCCAGTGCTCCTCTTCCTGCTTGCCGGACCTATTTTTATTTTTATTTTTTAATTTTATTTATGTGTGTGTGTGTGTGTGTGTGTGTGTGTGTGTGTGTGGCCAGCTCAGCCCACCAGGGGGCGGGGCTGGCTGGCATGTGGTGCT
>NW_004524656.1:11644834-11647665 GCF_000260255.1 Octodon degus
AAAAAAAAAAACCTAACAAAGAAAAAGCAGTCTTTCGTAAAACGTCCTCCACACTTGCAAACTAGCATCCTCTTGGAGTTTTCTTTGAGGATCTTAATGGGTGACAGCTGGTACCAAGAACGGGCTAAGATAACAGAAGCAAAGATGGGATTTTGCAGTCAAATGACCTGATTCCAGCTGGCAAAAGAACACCATTATCCTAAGTAGTCTGTACACAAAGTAGAAGTACAACTGTTAAAACTTAGGTTTGTAGAGAATGAAAGAAATGAATTACCTAGTGCAATATTTAAACTGTTTCAGATTTATAGGAGTCACTTTAACTACAAAGACAGTAGAATTGGGTGACTCTGCCTAAAGAAGCAGAGAGTGACTAACCGGTAATTAAAAGTTAACTGTGATAAACTGGGCATGGTGGCACGCGCCTGTAATCTCAGAACCCAGGAAATTGAGGCAGGAGGGTCACTCACTGTGACCTTCAGGGTAGAAGGGTAGTCTTGTAGAGCAAGACTGTCTCAAAAGCAAACAAACCAGTTAAGGATGATGGCCAGAGAGTCTTTTTTTTTTTTTTTTTTTTTTTTGGTCTTTTTGAGACAGGCTCTTGCTACGCAGCTCAGTATGGTCTTGAGCTCACTTTGTAGCCCAGGCTGGTCTCAAACTCGCAGTGATCCTCCAATCTCAGTCCCCTGAGTGTTGAGATTATGTGTATGTGCCACCACGCCTGGCTCAGAGAGCCTTTGTGTGTGTGTGTGTGTGTGTGTGTGTGTGTGTGTGTGTGTGGTGTACCATGGACCAAACTCAGGCCCTGGCACTTGCCAGGCAGGCATTTAAGCTGCTGAGCTATCTCCCCGGTTCCACATAAAGAGCATATTATCGGGCCAGAGAGGTAGTTCAGCAACGCAGTGCCTACCTGGCAAGTGCAAGGACCTGAGTTTGATTCCTGGTGCAAAAAGAAGCGAGTGGTCTCCTGAGGTATGCAGGTGGAGAAAGCTAAGGACAAGGATTGACCTGGCTGATGGGGGCGGGGAAGGGATATGATGAGCTGCAAACAAGGTGA
Source organism: Octodon degus (assembly GCF_000260255.1). Lineage (NCBI taxonomy): Eukaryota > Metazoa > Chordata > Mammalia > Rodentia > Octodontidae > Octodon > Octodon degus. Next base: position 11,645,889 of record NW_004524656.1, read on the forward strand.
AATTTCCAGCCTAACAGGTTTACTACCCCCAAGGATTAGGTTTAAATTCTGTTGTGTTAATCGCTGTCTTCTAACCGGATATTTGATCCATTAATATGTAAAGTTGTGGCTGGAGGGGCAGTTCTGTAGCAGAGTGCTGGCTACTATGTATGAAGCCCAACACTGTCAAAAATATAGTTTTTGAAGCAATTATTGTTTCTGTTTTTGTTTTTTTTGCAGAACCAGGGATTGAACTCAGGCCCTTGCACTTGCCAGACAAGTGTTTATTCTACTGAGCCATCTCCCTCGCCCCTTTGAAGCAATTATTGATTCAATTAGTAGATTTAGCTTCCCTATTTCATTCTTCTGGGGTTTTGGGTTTTTTGTTTGTTTGTTTGTTTATTTGTTTCTTTGTCTGTTCTTGTTCATCCCTTTCTGCTTTCTTAAAATTTTGTTGAACTATTTTACCTTTTTAAAAAAATTTTATTTGTGTGTGTGTGTGTGTGTGTGTGTGTGGCCCGCTCAGCCCACCAGGGGACGGGGCTGGCTGGCATGTGGTGCTGGGGAATTGAACCGCGGTCCCTGTGCTTTGGTAAGCTTGTTCTAAGTAGGTGCTTTAGACCACTGAGCCATCTCACCAGCCCTGTTGAACTATTTTAAATTATAGATTAGCTTTTTAGTTATAATTTTTGTATTGTGCTCTTAGTGGTTCCTTTACAGATTAAAATACAATTCTCAACTTTTCACAGTCTAGGTAGAGTGCATCTTCCCATAAAATTGTAACAATTTTAAGGGCTGGATAGATGGCTCAGCAGATTAAAGCACCTGCTTAGGGGGACAGGGTTCAATTCCCATCCTGCATTGTCAGCCCCACCAGGGATTGAGAATGGGCGTGGTTTGGTATATGCCTGTAATCCCACCATTTGGGAGGCTGAAAAATAGGATCACTGCAAGTCCGATCTGTACTAAATACATTTAAAAAAAGCAATTTTGCAATCATTTAGTTTCATTTACCCGCCTCTGCCAACATTTATATACTCTAATTGCCATACACATTAAACCTACATATATTGTATAGTCTGTAGAAGGATATTATGAATTTTCCTTTTTGTAGTAGTATGTAGCATAGTGTATGCAGTACAATTAATGAGGTAATATATAGTATGGTATAGAAATATGTAGTATAGTTTCTATTAAGCTAATTAAATTGAATTTTATTTCAGATAGTAAATGTTTTACTTTCCCAATTTTTCATTTTATTCTTGTTTATATTTTCTACCAGTAGGGGTTTTCTATTTTTTCACTTGTAAGTACATTTTCTTTTATTTTACTAAGTATAGTTGTCATAAATAATTTAATGTTCTTATGTAGTAAGTCTAACAGGTGGATCTAGCTTGTGTTGATTGTTTTTTTCCCTTGAAATTAGGTACCATTTTACTGGTTCTTTGGATTGTATCCTGGACCTTTTTTTTTTTTCTTTCTTTCTTTTTTTCTTTCAATAGAGCCTCACTGTGTGGCCCAGGCTGGCCTGGACTTCATGGCGGTCCTCCTGCCTCAGTCTCTGGAGTGCTGAGATTACAGCTGCATGCCATCCTGCTCGGGTTCCTGGATTGTTGAGACTCTAAATTCTTTAACATCCAGAGAGAGAGAGAGAGAGAGAGAGACACACACACACACACACACACACACACACACACACACACACAGAAAGAATATAAAACATTCTTTGAAGCCCAGCCGAGCGACACACAGCTGTAATTCCAGCCCGGGCCACTTATTGGGAACCTGTCCACAGGTA
>NW_004524656.1:11648825-11649702 GCF_000260255.1 Octodon degus
CTTGTCCCAGTTGTTCGTTTGTGCATGCTGTCTGAGTGTGTTCCATATTCCACCCTGTGTCCTAGGTCAGAGTGTTGTAGGCAGCCGAATTAGACAGAACTATTACAGCCAGACAGACAGGGCCAGGCCCTCAAGGAGACAAGATGGAAGACAAGGTGACTTTGCAACTATGGAAGAGACAGACACTCCCATATAGGCCAGACCTCAAGACAAGAGAGGAAACAAATACAGCTACATACTTCCCTGGGGATGGGCATCAGGGATTGATATCCTAAATAGGTATCAATCACCTTGAAAGAGCCAGAAAGAGTCACTGGCCCAACCCCTAACAGGAAGAGACCTTGTCCGGTATTTGTGCCCACTTGCTGCGTGACCCCCCATTTGGTACTGGACTTAATCATTTTACCTGAGCAGTGGTGCTTGTAATCTCATTGGTTGGCCATAGCTTTGTCCCACCTCATGCCCACTTAAACGTGTTCCAGTGTCTTCTCCACCACCTTAGACCCGCCTCGCCACATGGTTTTCCTCTATATAATCCCTGGAAGAAACAACTTCCCTGGCACAGCCTGCTTGGGGAACCTCTTTCTGTACCTCTTTAGGACAGGAGCTTTCTTTCCCCAGTAAATACATTCTGGGGCTGGGGAGATGGCTCAGTAGAATAAGTGCTTGCCTGGCAAGCGCAAGGGCCTGAGTTCAATCCTGGTTCCACAAAAAAACCTCAAAAAACAAATACATTCTGCTCATAACCTCTGTTTGTTCCTAAAATTCATTCTTCAGTTTTAGAGAACAAGAATTTGTTGCAGGTACCTTTCAGGTTGGGAGTTTCATTTTTTGCCCCTATATCATTTGGAGGTCATCCAGAGATCATTTTTCCCTT
>NW_004524656.1:11652339-11653184 GCF_000260255.1 Octodon degus
AGCCCACCTGGGGGCAGGGCTGGCTGGCATGTGGTGCTGGGGGATCGAACCGCGGTCCCTGTGCTTTGCCAAGCTTGTTCCAAGTAGATGCTTTAGACCACTGAGCCATCTCTCCAGCCCCGGCCTAGTAATTTCTATGTACCTTAATTGTCTGTAATAGCACCAGAGCTCTTCTCTTGCCCAAGCCAACTCTGATTGCCTGGCTCCCGGCCTCAATACTTCTTATGCTTGGACGGCATCTGATGCTCATCCTGCAGGTTTACAGCCCCTCACGCAGTGGCTGAAGAGTCCCGAGACTCTGTGTAGCGCTGTTCCTTTGGATTTAAATTCCCTGCTGTGAGTGAGGCTTTTTCTTGGCACACACCTGTAATCTGGGCACTCTGGGACACTGAGGCAGCAAGATCACAGGTTTAAGTCCAGCAAAGATAATTTAGCAATTTACCTGGGCCAGAAAAACAAACAAACAGGGTCTGGGGAGATGGCTCAGTAGAATAAGTGCTTCCCTGGCAAGCGCAAGGGCCTGAGTTCAATCCCTGGTTCCACCAAAAAGAAAAAAAACAAACAGAAAAAGGACTGGAGATGCAGCTCAGTGCCAAGTACTCAGGTTCAATCCCTAATAACACCAACAAAACCCAAAAACAATTCTTCTGGAGAAGTTTAGAAGACAACAAATAGTACAAAAAGCAGTGGCTCTGGAATTTTAGCTTTCTTGTCTTGGCCACACTAGAACTGAGACTGTAAATCTCACAGGGCAACAGAAGGGCCAGTCAAGGGTGGCCCTTGCTGTCACCCCCGGGAAGGACCACCAAACACTTCCCGCCTTATCTCTGCCCACTCGGTGATGG
>NW_004524656.1:11653960-11654824 GCF_000260255.1 Octodon degus
GGTTGAAGCTGGACAAAGGGCCACTGTGCTCCACACTGCTGGCTGGGATGCAGCCTTGAGATAACAGCTACGACTTCCTGGGACTTGCAAGATTGCGCACCAGAGCTGAAGCACTGACCCAACAACATTAGATGCTAACTCAATTGTTGTGTAACGTAGCGTACTCTATGCATATCTGTCTCAGGCACTTTTTGCTCGTTGCTGGGACAAAATACCCAACACCCAAATTTAAGGAAGGAAAGGTTTATTTAGCACATAGCAGAGGTTTCAGGCTATACTCGGCTGGCTCCCAGGCAGAGCGGCACATGGCAGAGGGCAGCAGAAAACAGTGGGAAGGCAGCAGCTGCGGCTCCTAGCCAGCCTCTCTCCCCTCCTTACATTATAAACCAGCTACCCTGGGGCTGGGGGGTGGTACTCCCACGATGTCCCCGTCCTCCTCTTGCACGGCTTGTAAGGATGCTTACAAACAGAGAATCCTGGCTCTCTGCTGAGTCAGTTAATTAAATTTCTAAGGGGCCGGGGAGATGGCTCAGTAGAATAAGTGCTTCCCAGGCAAGTGCAAGGGCCTGAGCTCAATCCCCGATTCCCCCCCCCAAAAAAAATTAAATTCCTAAACTTCTCCAGTTGACACAATGTATCAACCAGTACAATATCTTCCTCTCTGCATGGTGCAGAGGTGATTTCTGGCCTCCTGCCTATCCCAGCTCACAGCACTCACCTGCTTCCTGCCGTTCTCAGTCACTCACCCTCAGCTACTCTTTTCTTTCTTTCTTTCTTTCAATATTTAGTACAGATAGGACTCATAGTGATCCTCCTGTTTTCAGCCTCCCCAGCCTGGGAGTACAGGCATGCCACCACACCCAG
>NW_004524656.1:11655124-11658046 GCF_000260255.1 Octodon degus
ACTTAAAGAACTGAGCTAAGGGGCAGGCCCCCACTCCTTTCTTGATGACTGACTAAAACCTAGGTTTGGCCTTGGCCCAAGGCCCTTGTTCCAGATAGCCTTCATCCTGGCTGGATTTAGGGTCCCCTGGCTTCCCAAAACTATAGATATGCCTAAGTGTCTTTATTCTCACCGTGCATGCCCTGGAAGTGGTAGATTGGAATTAACTTGATGGGATTCCAATAATTTATCCATGGGATTACAAATATAAACTTCCTAGAGTAGAGGATGACCAGAAAAGTCTCACTTAAAAAAAAAAAAAGACCCATAAAAAGCATTTGCAGATCCGTGAGAATCTGGCTGACAGCGGGCTGAGACGCCGGCGTGGCTGGGTGCGCGGGCGAGCGGGCTGCTCAGAGCCTGCGTCCTGCGGTGCAGCCCAGCGTCTTTTTACTTTTCCTGTTTAAACCCCCAAATGTAACATGCGTAGACTATTAGAAAGAGCAAAGCTCTCTGGTTCTGTCCTCCTGGTCCCTCTCCCAGAAGGTGGGGCCGCGGGGCGGAGCCTGCACTGAACCGAGCTGCTCGGGGACCCCCGCGGGGAAGACCCGGCCAGCCCAGTCTTCAGGTGGATTTTAGAATTGCACACACTTGGAAAGGTTCCCCAGTGAGGCATGAGCCAGTGTTTCTCACGCTGGATCCAGGTGATGGAGGCCCGTGCTCCATTTTTCAATGATCCCCCAGTCCCACTTGGAGAACCGGGAAAGCCTTTTAATGAATGAACTGTGGGATTATGAAGTTGTGGAAGCATTTTTCTTGAATGATGTAACTGAGCAGTATTTAGAAGTTGAACTTTGTCCGTATTTTAGACCAAGTCTAAGTAAGACCTGTCTTAATTAAAATCAACCTATCTACATGTCTGTCAAAATCAGCTATGGACAACATTTAGTGCTTTTACTCTCTGGAAAAAGAAAGGTGTGGAAACAAGAACTTGATTCATCATTCGAAGTGTCCAGAGGAGAGACAAAATGGGAAAGCAAAGCTTATCTTCCATGGAATTATTTTCCACCAAATGTGACAAAATTCAATTCATGGATCAAAAGATAAAAGAAGTTATGAAGCCCTCTATCCTGTACTGCAACATGAATTGCAAGAAGGACAAAAACCTGATTTGTAAGTAGAAAATAAATGGCACTATGTCAGGTCTGTAGAATTTTCTTGGAAATTAATTCATGGCAGAATATTTTTTGATCAAAGAAAATAATGTATGTGTACAAGTGCCTGTTAGTGCTTCTGCCCCCCCCCATGACCAGCCAACCAGGATTGCAAACTCAACACCAATAACAAATTAAAAAGATGGAGTTTAAGAAAAGGAAGACAGGGCTGGAGAGATGGCTCAGTGGTCTAAAGCACCTACTTGAAACAAGCTTGGCAAAGCACAGGGACCGCGGTTTGATCCCCCAGTGCCACATGCCAGCCAGCCCCGCCCCCTGGTGGGCTGAGCTGGCCACACACACACAATAAATAAATGTAATAAATAAAAATAAATAAATAATTAAAAAAAAAAGAAAAGGAAGATACTTCATTTCTAAGGAGGAAAAAGCAGAAGACAGAAGGCTTCCCTGAAGAGGGAGGAGAGGCTTCCGGAAAGATGGAAGACATATGGGTCTTTGTCCTGGATTCTTTTATTTGATTCCAGGGGTTCTTCCCTTAACTCGGAGTTTGACACAACATGATTGGCTCTGTGGTCTGCCCTTGGATTCAGCTGGGCCCCTGACCTTTGTGCACACTTCTTCCAGTGGGCTTCACATAGGTTCTTTTTTTTTCCCCATAATTTTATTGAGAAACAAATAACAATGAGACAGTTTTAAACCAAATTGATAGGACAGTTTCAATAATTAACACATTGCATACCAAAAAAAATAAATAAATAAAAGCATTTGCACAGCAAGAGAAAGCACCAACAGAGTGAAGAGCCACCCCATGGTGTGGGCCAGAATGTTTGCCTGCTGTTCCTCAGACAAAGGCCCACTATCTAGAGATATAAAGAACTCAGACAAAATCAGCTCTCCTAAATGCAAAGGCCCAGTCCACAAGCGGGCATCTGAGATTAATGCACACAGCTCAGGTGAAGAAAGGCAAACAGCAAATAAATATATGGAAAACGTTCAACAATGTGGGTCATTCGGGAGATGCACCTTCAAACAACGCAGAGATCCCATCCCACCCAGACAGGATGGCTGTGGAAAGCAACAGTAACGAATGCTGGTGGGTGGTGGGGAAAAGGAGCCCTTCTCCCACGAGGGAGCGCAGGCCAGTGCAGCCACTGTGGAAGTCAGCATGGAGGGTCCTCAAAAAGCTAGGACCAGGGGTCCCATTGGACCCAGCCACTCCCCTCCTGGGGATCTTCGCAGAAGAATTAAAGCATCACAGCACAGGGATTCGTGTACCCCTGTATTCAGCAGCACGGTCTGTGACAGCCAGATCTGGGAAACAACTACGTTTCGAATGGATAAAGAAAATGTGTTTTTTAAAATTTTTTTGGTGGAACCAGGGATTGAACTCAGGCCCTTGAGCTTGCCAGGTAAGTGCGTATTCTACTGAACCATCTCCCTGGCCCCATTTTTTTTAATACAGTGGAGCACTACTGTGTCATAAAGAAGGAAGCACTCGAGACATTTCTAGGAAAATGGATGCACCTTGACTCCATGCTCCTCAAGTGAAATAAATCAGACACCTGTGTGAATACTGACCGTGTTCTTTGGTGTGAGAAACCAGTAAGTGGAAGTAACAGGTATTGTGAATTGGGGGAAGATGTTAAAATCAGGAGAGGATTTCAACAAGTGTTGAAAATGTGAGGGGAATAACAACAACAAATACCAGTGATTGAGTGGACAGTGCCTGCCTGGCAGGTATAAGGCCCTGAATTCAATTCCTGGTACA
>NW_004524656.1:11658276-11660159 GCF_000260255.1 Octodon degus
AGAGAGAGAGAGAGACAGAAAGAGAGGAGAACAAGGAAACAAAACTATAAATGGGGAGAGGAGGAAGAGTCAAAGAGAGGGTAGCGGAAGGGGAAAAACCAAGTTATATTATGGACTGCTACAAATTCTCTACGATGAATGTGATAATTATGTATATCTAAAATGTACCAAGAGGGCTGGAGAGATGGCTTGGCAGCATAAGCCTCTCCCTGGCATGTGCAGGGTCCTGAGTTTTATCTCCGGTAAAGCATGCCATTCTGGCCCTGGCACCCCAGGCAAACCGTGCCAGCCCCGAAACTGGGCATGTAATCTCAGCATTGCGGAGGCTGAGACAGAAGGATCACTACGAGTCTGAACTGGGTATTGAGACCCTGTATCACTTAAGTAAATACATTTTTTAAAATGTACCAATAAAATATTCTTAATCCCACCACCACCAAAAAAGACTGCTTTGCTTTGAACCTGGCTCTGTCCTTTTCCTTAGAAAGACCTTGACTAAAGGACCTAGCCCTTCTGTTCCAGTTTCTTCCATTAGGTTCTTCCTGAGCAGCAGAGAAGCAGAAGTAGAGGAAAGGGACAGAAGTGCCCTTCTTGTCCTGAGGAGGACACAGGGAGGAGGTCACAGGGAGACAGGAGCATCCTCTCACCTGAGACAAAGGGGCTTTGGGTTGTGTGGCTTTTTGTTAGGGGCGGAGCTTGAGGGGGAGGTTTAGTGACACCTAAGGAGCTGATGGGGTTCTCCTGTGTGGCACAGGGACAGGGGAAGGGAAGTTGTATCCAGGCCTGGGGATGGGAGTGAAGGAGGAGGTGGTCTCTGGGAAGATAAGCTGTTACTTTTGGGGTTCAGCCATGTTGAATCAGGGCCATCATAATTTAGTTTGTACTCAGGCTGGAACCTATCATCTTTTTTTTTTTTTTGGCTGGCTCAGGCCACCCCGAGGGTGGGGCTGGCACGGCATGTGGTGCCTGGGATGGAACCACAGTCCCTGCATGCATGCTTGCCTGCGCTTGCATAAGCAGGTGCTTTAGACCGCTGAGCTATCTTGCTGGCCCTCATCTTCATTTTAAAATGAGTATTAGTTATAACAGCACTTACTTCATAGGCTATCATGAGGACAAAATTCAGTAATGTTAGCTATTACCTCCCCCCCAAAAAAGGAATAAAAAAAGGGGCTGAGGGGATGGCTCAGTAGAATAGGTGCTTGCCTGGCAAGCGCAAGGACCTGAGATCAACCCCCAGTTCTGAAAAAAACCAACCAAACGAAAAACGACGTTAGCTATTACTTTTGCCAGTACACTCCTTTTGTCAGGTATGGTGGTGCATGCCTATAATCCCAGGACTCAGGAAGCTGAGGCAAGAAGATCATGATGAATTTAAGGCCAGTCTGAGCTACACAGCAAGACCTTATCTCAAGTAAATAAATAAATAAATGTTTTTCCTTTTATTACTTTGATTTGTTTTTTGTCTTTTTGAGACAGGGTCTTGCTATGCAGTTCAGGCTGGCCTTGAGCTCACTTTGTAGCCCAGGATGGTCTAGAACTTACAAGGATCCTCCTGCCTCAGCCTTCCCTGTGCTGGGATTACAGTCATGTGCCACCACACCCAGCTCGTTTTTCCTTTCCTTTCTTTTCCTTACCTTTCCTTTCCTTTTATTTTATGTTATTGTTTTTGGTACCGAGGATTGAACTTCATACCTTGTGCTTGCCAGGCAGGTACTTTTGCTGCTGAACTATGTCCCCAGGTGGTTTTTCCTTTTATTCTTATTTTATTTTGGCAGAACTGGGGATTGAACTCAGGCCCTTGTGCTTGCCAGGCAAGCGCTTATTCTACAGAGCTATCTCCCTGGCCCCTGTTTTTCCTTTTATTTATTTATTTTGTTTTG
>NW_004524656.1:11661223-11662810 GCF_000260255.1 Octodon degus
AAAAAAAAAATCAGGGCGGGGGATGTAGCTCAGCAGCTTAAGCACTTGCATGGCAAGTACAAGGTCCCAATTTGATCCCTGGTACTGAAAAGAAAAAAAAAAAGACCCGTAAAAACACCAATAAAGGGGCTGGGGAGATGGCTCAGTAGAATAAGTGCTTGCCTGGCAAAAACACCAATAATATTTTCATTTATTTTGCCTAGAAGATAGTAAAATTATAATTATAATAATTATAATTTCTATTGATTAGGTGAAGATGTTAAATCATTGCCTTGTGCATCAGCCAGCATGAGTTTTCTTCTGTAACGTGAAATCATTTTTGTTTCTCAGAATCTGGGAGGGCACCGAGATGTTTATCGGGGAAATGCGAATGTTTTTGTATCAGAATAGTGTTCTTTTGATCTTGGGTATTTATTGTTAGTTATAAGCCATGTGTCGAGTGATAAAAAGACACGCATTAGCCTACTGTTTGCTGATGACGACAGCTCACTGCACCCCGGCGATGCCCCACGTGTGTCTTTCCATCCCTGCCCTCTGCTCAGAGCTACTATCTTGAATTTTGTGTTTACAGTGTTCTTGCTTTTATTAGTGGTTTAGTTGTGTGTTTATTGCCCTGCACAGCGGGTTATGTTTTTATAATTTTGTAAGGAACCACAGTGGGCTTGTGTGTGAGTACGTCAAGCACGCTACCTGGGTGAGAGTGGAGCAAGATGCACCACCTGTAGTGGGTAAGGAGAGCTTTGGGGCTCTGCGGAAAACAAGAGAAGCGTGGGGCTTTTATTGGGGGAGCTCACACATAGTCCTACAGGAAAGCGCAGGTGGGACAGGCACATTTCTGAGCATGCTCAGTTTGAGGCTGTGGGCACATGTTCCAAAAGAAAAGATTAGCTGGGCATGGTGGCTGGCACACACCGCGATCCTGTGATCCCAGCACTTGGGGAGGCTGAGGCAGGAGGATCACTGAGAGCTCAAGGCCAGCCTGGACTACAAAGTGAGACTGTGTTTCAAAACAAAAGAGAAGGGAAGAGGGGGGCAGGGAACTAGCTCAGTAGAATAAGCAAAAGGACCTGAGTTCAATCCCCAGTTCTGCACGAGAGAGAGAGAGAGAGAGAGAGAGAGAGAGAGAGAGAGAGAGAGAGAGGAAAGGAAGAATTGCTTCTGGGCATGCTTAGTTCAGAATTATAACTTGAGCTAAGTTGACCCTAAATAGCCTAAAAAATGAGTAACCGTGACCTTGGCTGGTACTGGCACAATCAGAAACCACCACGAGGAGGGAGACCAGACTAACTTCTGAGCCCTCAACCTGTTACTCATAACATAAACTACTCATCATGTATTTTCTGCTTAAGCACAGGCCCCCGCTGCCCAGCTGAGCTGGTAACAAAGGGAAGATGATACTTGACCTTCACGTGTGACCTTAAAAATTGGAACCAGTCCCTGCTCAGCGCTGCAGCTGCATGCTAACCATTTATGAGGAGCCTGGCCACAAGGTGGGCTGATCAGTCTCTAAATTTACACAGTCTATCTCGGCCCCCTTTAAGAGCTGAGCAAGGATCCGGCCCTACAAAGTTTTTTTTTTTTTTTTTT
>NW_004524656.1:11669479-11671614 GCF_000260255.1 Octodon degus
TGTGTAAGTTTTTTCCAGCACACTTAAAGAGGGGAATCGCTGGCCATCGGTGTGCACAATTTCAAACTTGGTATGGGGACTGGGGAGATGACTCTGTAGAATAAGCTCTTGCCTGGCAAGTGCAAAGGCCTGAGTTCAATTCGCGGTTCTGCCAAAGGAAAAACAAGGGCGGGGGTGGGGAAGCTTGTTATGATAGTTAATGTCAGATTCTTTCAGAGTATTTATACTAATTCACACTCCCATTGTGTAAGTATTCACTTGTGGCTCCACCACTTATTGTGTACTTTTTTGATGTATTTGGTACAGGGTCTCACTACACAACTCAGACTCATAGTGATCCTCCTGTTTTCAGCTTCCCCAGCACTGGGATTATGTGTGTCACCATGCCCAGTCTTATTATGTACCAATTCTAAGTGTAAAATGGTGTTATGTTTTAATGCATGTGTTCCCTGCAGCACTGTCTTACTTTTCTCTTGTTGCTGAGACAAAATAACCGACACCCAGAGCTGAGGAAGGAAGGGAGGGTTTAATTCACAGCTTGTCGAGGTTTCAGTCTGCAGGTGGATGGCAACAAGGGCAGCTGGCACTTGGCAGAGGGGCAGCCAATCATAGCAGCAAACAAGCCCCAAAAGGGGGAATCAGCCTCTTCCTGCCCTTTTGATGTTACCCAGACTGCTGGGATTAGGGCAGTGCCAATCCAGTCAGTGGACTGATCCAGCAATCTTTCATTCTTAATCCCAGCACCCTTAATCCTAGCATTGAAACATTAATCAGTCACAAACTCTAGATTCAGCTACCTCTGAAAAGCCCCATGTAAAACTGCACAAGGCTGGGCACAGTGGTGGACTTCTGTGATCCCAGCACCTGGGAGGCTGAGGCAGGAGGACTGTTGTGAGTTCTAGACTAGTCTGGGCTACAAAGTGAGCTCAAGGCCAACCTGAACTGCGTAGCAAGACCCTGTCTGAAAATAAACAAAGTGCCATGAGGCTTTGGGGGGACATTCAGACACAAACCATGGCAAGCACTTTTATGTGATTGGAATTCTGTGAATTACCTGGTGGGTTTTTAATTTTTTTTAATTTTTCTTTTAGTTTGTAGGTATTTTTTACCTAGTTTTCAACCAAAGAATATTTTTTTTTTTGTCTTTTTCAGGCAGGGTCTCACTATGCAGTTCAGGCTAGTCTTAAGCTCACTTTGTAGCCCAGGCTGGTTTCAAACTCTTAATGATCCAACTGCTTCAGCCTGTCTAGAACTGGGATTACAGCTCTGTGCTGTGGAGCCCAGCTCAAAGAATAATCTGTATATCTAATTCCAGGGACAATGTCTTGAGGCTTTTTGGTTGGTCATAACTGGCACTAGGGTTTGTGTTTAGCTGTCCCAGCAAAGCCTCATGCAGCCATGGGGCAGGCTTTTAGTTTGTGATTTATGGACCAATGTTGGGATTATGGGTGTGAGTGCTGGGGCAGCCGCCTGCGTATGATATAATGGAACAGAAGAGGCTTGTCCCTCCTCCCGCTCTTTTGCTCTTGTTTCCTTTGTTGTTTTCTGTTGTTGCCATGAACTGCTGCTCCACAGTGAGGCCCCTCTGCCTGGGAGTCAGCCGATTATGGACTGAAACCTCCACCAACTGTGAGCTAAATAAATCTTTCCTTCCTTAATTTAGGGTGTCAGGTATTTTGTCCGAATGATAAAAGAAAAGTAACTAAAGCAACAGGCATCAAGTAGGTAGAGGGACCATTGAGATGGCTCAGTAGAATGAGCGCTTCCTGGCAAGCTCAAGGGCCTGAGTTCAATCCCCAGTTCCACAAAAAAAAAAAGAAGAAGAAGAAGTAGGTGGAGGCCAGTGGTCCCACAAGGCCCCAGATATTTCTCCCACAACAAGAAATTACTGGGTTCAATGTTACAGCACCAAGATCAAGAACCTTTGTCCTAGACACTGTCGCTGTAGGTTCTATGAATTGCATTTTCCCCAGTGTGGGGATATTTTCATTTCCTCCGTGCTGCTTTTGCAATACTAGGGATTGAATTTGGGGCCTTTGTACTGAGCTATATCTTCAACTTTTTTTTTCTTTTTTTTTTTAAAGTTATTTTCTTTTTTTTTTTTTTTTTTTTATTTAGGATCACACTGTGTAGTT
>NW_004524656.1:11672224-11677723 GCF_000260255.1 Octodon degus
TTAATTTAGGGGCCTAGGTGATGGCTCAGTAGAATAAGCTCTTCCCTGGCAAGCACAACGGTCTGAGTTTAGTCCCTGGTTCTGCCAAAACAAACAAACAAACAAACAAAAAAAACCCCAAAATACTTTAATAACTTATTTTGCTTGTTTTGAGACAGGGTCTCTGTGAGTAGCCAACGTTGCCCTGGAACTCACTATGTAGGCCTGGGAAGACCTATCTGCCTGTCTCAGATTCCCAAGTGGGAGTGCTGGTTTATGGGGATGCACCACTACAGTAGGCCTACTAAAACCACTTAGTGAAAGCCTGTGCTCTCTCCATTGGTCTTCAATTCTTGTCTTTGTTTTTGTGGTACTGGGGATTGAACTTGGAACCGTGCACTTGCCAGGCACATAATTATGCCACTGAGCTATCTCCCCAGCCCCAATTCTTGTCTTTGAGAAAGTAAAGTTTGCAAGCTGTGTGTAGTGGTACACGTCTGTAATCTCAGCACTAGGGAGGCTGAGGCAGGAGGATCACTGGGCGTTTAAGGCCAACCAGGTTCTACACCGTGAATTCAAGTTCAGCCTGAATTGTATAGTGAGACCCTATCACAATAAAAGACAAAAAAAAAAAAATAAAAAATAAAAAATAAATAAATAAATGAAGAAAAAAGTTTGCAGAAGTGTATAGGATTGTTTTTAGTTTTCTACTTTAGCACTGTCTTTACTAAGAGACTAATTATTTTTGCCTTTTTATAAAAGGAAAATCAGATCCAAGAACTGAAGGTTTTTGTAAGTCTTTATATTTTCAAGAGAAAGACAAAAAGGGCTTCAGATTATTGAGTTTCAAAATCAAATACTTCTAAATGAACTCACTGACTTTATTGAAAGCTATTTGTGTTCTTCACAATGTGTGCGGTCCAGAATATACATTTCAGAAAGACTGACAGTCCATTTACTTTTTTTTTTCTTTGGGTCAGCTCAGCCCCAAGGTCAGGGGTGGTGCAGCCTGTGGTGTCAGGGATCCAGCTGCGGTCCCTGAGCTTGCCTAAGCTTGCCTAAGCAGGCACTTTAGACCGCTAAGCTATCTCACTGACCCCCACTTACTTTTTTTTTTTTTTTTTGGTACTGGGGATTGAACTCAGGACTTTGTGCTTGCCAGGCATGAGCTTAAGCTGCTGAGCTATCTCCCCGGCCCCTCTGAAATATCTTAACACCCATTTTACCTTACACATGAACTAATTCATTGAGAGTTCTAGTACAATCATGTATTTTCTTTTTGGTCTTTCTGTTTTTTGAGACAAGTCTAAATTGTCAAAACTTTTTACAGGGGCTGGGGAGACGGCTCAGCAGAATAAGCACTTCCCTGGCAAGCACAAGGGCCCAAGTTCAATCCCTCGTTCTGCCAAAAAAAAAAAAAAAAAAACTTCACTGCAAAAATTAAATCCCCGGTTCAAAAAAAAAAAAAAAAAAAAAAACCAAAAAACTTTTACAAAGAGAAGTGAGGAATAAACAGAAACCCCCAGTTCTTTCCTCCCTCTTCTCTATTCTTTTCCTAATTCTTGTTTTGTTCTGTCTGTCCATACAAGCATTCAGAATAATTTAAGTGGTATTATTTCTAAAAATTCTACCATATACTTATACTGTTATTTATGTTTCTATTCCTGCTACAGAATAGATTTGCCTACTCTGTGTTGTAGTAAAGATCATATTTTTTACAATGTTTCAGAGTCAAATGGTGTTTTTATGATACTATATATTGATTTTGAGGTAAATCTGGGGGAAGGAGATATATTCCTTGAGTCAAAAAAAAGTACCAGGTGTAGTGGTACAGACCTGTGACCCCAACACTCTTAGGCTAAGGTGACAGGATCACACATTTGAGGTCAACCTGGGCAAGTTAGTGAAACCCTGTTTCCAGATAAAATTTTTATTTTGTTTTATTTTTATTTTTTTGGTGGAACTGGGGATTGAACTCAGGCCCTTGTGTTTGCCAGGGAAGCACCATCTCCCCAGTCCCCAGATAAAAATTTTAAAAAGGTTTGGGGATGTAGTTCAACGGAAATGCCCTGGACCCCATCCCTAGTAGTGAAAAATAAATAGAATGACTGGTTTCCGAAGTAGGACGCCGGCACTTCCCAGGACCCAATGATCTCAGGTGAATCAGGAGCAAGCTTGCATCATGAGACGCGGCATGTGGAAAATGCCACCATGCGCTGCAACAACTGCTTACTTAGAAGCCATTGATGTGACACCCTTAATTATAAAGAATATATCAAATTCCTCCCCAAAGCATCTATTATGCTCACACCGGAGTAAGTGCCATTTTAAAAGAATAAATATGGGGCCAGGGAGATGGCTTAGTAGAATAAGTGCTTCCCTGTCAAGTGCAAGGGCCTGAGTTCAATCCCCAGTTCCACCAAAAAATAAAAACAAAATAAATAAATATGACAATTTCTAAAATCCTAAAAAAAAAAAAATAAACAGAATGACTTCACACTGGGACAACAAGTTTCTAGGAAAGGAAAAGAAGATTCACTTTCTTCTCTGGGTGAAGACTCTGGAAACTGTCCCTTTTGGAATGTGTCGGTCACTTGCTATTTTCCTTATTCTGCAGCCTTCCTGTATGGGCCCTTCAGAGGAATGAGAGGGATGTTTTTATGGTGACAACACATGCTGTATATCCATCTATTTTGGTATTTGTGTGAGTTGTGCTGTCTCCACATGGGAGGCTTTGTTTCTATTTTTGAGGCGGGTCTTGCTGTGTGCTAAGCAGTTCAGGCTAGCCTTGGACTTCCCGTGACCGTCCAGCCTGGGCCTCCTGAGGGCTGGGGCTACAGAGGTGCACCACTGCACCCCAAGAACACCCATGTAGAACTTGTTCGCTAAATCTATACTGGCAGAGCAACTACTGCTGATTACCATGTCTAGCACCATGCGAAAATTGGAGGGCACCAGCAGGACTGACCAGAGCAGTGTGAGGAAGTGAGGATGACCCCCATTCGCCCAGAGCTGTGCGCCGCTGCATCTTGTGTCTAGCGCCTGTGACCCTCTGCCGTTGCCACCATGCCCAAGAGAAAGGCTACAGGGGATGCTAAAGGTGATAAAGCCAGGGTGAAGGATGAACCACAGAGAAGATCTGCAAGGTCGTCTGCTAAACCAGCTCCGCAAAGCCAGAGCGCAGGCCTAAGAAGGCTCCTGCAGAGAAGGGAGAGAAGGTACCCAAAGGGAGAAAGGGAAAAGCTGATGCCAGTGAGATGGGAATGGTCGCTAAATCTATACTGGCAGAGCAACTGCCAGTATATGCAGAAAATGGAGATGCCCAAGCCAGGCACAAAAAGCTGAAAGTGCTGGAGATGCCAAGTGAAGTGTGCATTTTGGATAACTGTGTACTTCTGGTGACTACACAGGTTTTTTTTTTTTTTTTTTTTTTTTTTTTCCCCAGAACCAGGGATTGAACTCAGGCCCTTGCACTTACCAGGGAAGCGCTTACTCACTGAGCCATCTCCCTGGCCCCTACAGTTTGAAATACTACTTTTTAATCAAGTTTTATAAAAATGAAGAATTTTGTTTTACTTTTTTTTTTTTTAAAAGCTATGTTGTTAGCACACAGAACACTTCATCGTTGTTTTGGGGGAAGGAGCATAGGTCAGCAGTACGTCTCCAAAGTTGGATTGATGTAGGGAAGGCATCTTTCCCTGCTGGTTTTGAGAGACTTCCTCTTGGCTCCCAGGAGGAGGGATTCCCTGATGTTGACACGTGTCCACCGTGGTATAAATGCCTTGTGGTACAGGACAGCTCCCAGTTCATTTATGTCCTCCTTTCCTCTGCCATCAGCATGGGCTTAAGCCAGAGACTTATTGGGGTCTGATTCCCAGAAGTGCTATTACCAGTGTGTCAGGCAATCTGCACTTGCTAGTAACGTTGCGACGGTGTCCCACGAGAGCAATTGATTTCTTTTTCTAGATTGTGGATCTTCAGATTGATAATTCTGCCATTTTCATTTCCTGAAAGTCAGAGTCGGCTTGTAAGAAGTTGTTAAACGCGCTGTGAAATGTCAACCTCACTCTAAACTTTCCCTACTTCAGAGCCTCAAATGAAGACTTCATTGGACTTTATAGTGGCTTTCTGATTTTTGGTAGTCTATCCAAGAAGGGAGTTTGCAAGTTGTTGTATACTGTTAAAGATTGTGTGCCCATGTCCTGCCTGAAATACCATGATTTTTTTATGAAAAGTATCTTAAATAAAGCTGGGTACAGTTTGGCTTGGAAAAACAAAAACCAAACAACCAAAAAGGACTTAACCAGACCTCATGTCCTTAAGTGGATTAGATCAAATCTGTTAACGGCAGTTCTGTTTAGAACATATAGCAGAAAAGGGATGGAGAAAAACTCGAGGCCTGTATTTACTGAACAGCATATACAGGGATATGGGCGTAGGGCCTCTCTGGTGGTCTTTCAAGGGGATTTTCATGAATAAGAGTTATTTTTGATACAATTTATGCATATCAAATAAGCAATTTAAAAAGGAGTGTGCAAAGTGTCAGGACAGTGACAAAGGCCACACCGAGATAGAACTTTCTGGTAGTGTACAAATAAGTAATGCTGCAAACTGGACTGAGAAATGAACTTGTTCTGTAATGATACTATACTGAAGCCAGAACACGGGCTTTTTTGTTGTTTTTTTGGAGGTGAGGTCATGCTTTGTAGTTCAGGCTGGTTTTAAACTATGTTTCAGGAAGACCTCCAAGTCGCAGCAGTCCTCCTGCCTCTGTCTCCTGGGTGCTGGGCTTACAGGCATGCGCCATCATACCGCACGAACACAGATTTTTGACTACTTGCCAGAGAGAAAAGGTAAAACCACAAACTCCAAAAAGTTCTACAACCACTAGACATAACCACAAAGAAAAGGCGCTGTGCCGCTGAGCTGTGTCACCGGCCCCATGTATTTTTTGAGGCTTGGTCTGGCTCTGAGACCCAGGCTGGCCTCCAACTCAGGGTCCTCTTGCCTCAACCTACCCTGGCTTCTGCTTCGTTTGCATCTGAACTGTTTTAATAGTTGGAAAATGCAATTCAATTTAGGCACCTGAGTTTGTAACATGACATGGAAGTGTGTGGCTCAGATTTAATAAAATTTTAGTTTGAACGCCTGAAATCAGAAACGCAATCGCAGCACCCCAGGAGGCTGAGGCAGGACGATCCCAAGTTCAAGCCTCCGACCTGTGCAGTTCAGCACTTGCAGGCCCCGTCGCAATAGGCGTAGCTCAAGCACCGGGTCCTGGATTCAGGCCCCGGTACCATGAGGCGAGATACGCTTCCGTGTCACCGGGATAGCGAAGAACTCCTTTATTCCGTTTCTAGGCAGCTGCCCACACTCGGAAACAGCTGACACCTGCCGGGCAGAGAGTGGAGCCGGAAGTCTGTCCTGGGAGATAGACTATGAAGCCGAGCGCCGGGACCCCAACCCGCTTCCGGGGCACCGCACGCCCGCGCCCCGCCCAGCCAAGCTAATCGTGGGGGG
>NW_004524656.1:11678173-11683314 GCF_000260255.1 Octodon degus
TGCGGCTGCGCCGGGGCCGAGGCCGGCGCGGGGCTTCGGGGCAGATGCTCGGGACGGCGGGCGGCCTGGCACGGGGCGCACCGAGCGAGGTGTTGTTCTGCACCCGGGCGGCGGGCGCGCTGAAGTTGGAGGGCTCGGCGTTCGCGGGGTGCACGTGGGATGCGTGCGTCGGGGTCGCCGGAGGGACGCCGCGGCCCGCCCGCCCGCGCGCGGGGAGACTTCCGAAGGCGCGGCGCCGATTGTTTGGCTCTTAAATTTACGGCACTGTTGTTTTCCAAAGTCTAAAGCAGACGGAAGTTACCTCGCGTAAAGCCGAGGTTTATCAACAAAGTGTAAAAGCCGAGAGCCGGGTTCCCAACACCTCCTTTCTTCCGCCTGGGCTTCTTTTTTTTTTCCTTCTTTTCAATTCTTTTTCAGCGGGAGCCGCCTCCCTAATTATTGGATTTCACAGTGGATTTTGAGGGAGAGGGAGGGGAACGGCGCAGTGAACAGAAAGTATCCTCATCCGCTACTGTTCCTGCTAGCTGGGAAGATTGAAATCAGTACAAGCATTTCTGGGTGAAAGCAGTTCGGAGAAAATCGAAAAGGCTGGCGTCCTACGTGAAGAGTTTTGGGAAGTGGGCAATTTGAGAATGTCTTCTAAGGTTACTTTGGAATGTTATAACCACGCTACACCCCTTCAGTACTGCAGTTTTCCAAGACAGAATGGGAAATCTGTCAGAATGTTCAGACGCAAGTTTGGAATTGAGAAGCAGTTAGATACTCCGAGTGCGAAACCTGTTCAAGTCTTTTCTTTAACTGCGTTCCCAAGACCAAAAGCATAGGACAGGGACACGTTTAAAAAAAAAAAAGTCATCTAGAATAAAAATAAGGATTAGTTTCCTGTGCCGATTTCTGATAGAAATGTTATTGTAGGCGTTCACCGGTGTCTTTTGGAATTTGAATCAGGATTTTTCCCTTGTTTGGTTTCAGAGACCGGTTCTATTTGCTTTTAGGACGGTGACTTAAGAATAGGTGGGAAAATTTTGGTTTTGAGACAGTCACATTGATTGAGAGAAGAGACTATTTTAAGGGCGAGCAAGTCATACTTAAATTTGAATGGGGTTGTCACTTGCAAGTAGGTGGCAGTTAATCAGTTGCATTTTCGTTTACCTCTGGCATGGTTTGAGGAGTGACCCAGTTTCAGCATTCTTGTGCGTGAGCATTTGTGTGTGAGGTGTTTGATGAGCGGTTGTGTTTAAGTCATAGCTATTTTAGGAAGGCTTTGCCACTCCTGAGGCCGGGGCTGGCTGCAGAACCCTGGTTCCTGGCGACCTGCAGAGTGATGACATTTACTGTTCTTCCAGAGCTTTGCCCTACACGGACAGATGATAAGCTAGGAATGCTTGATAATCCTTGCCCTTTTTGCTCATGTGAAATGTTTGAGGGTAACAGTTCAGATTGAAGGAATTCAACGTCTTGGAAGATTTTAATAACTTCCTTTTTTCACGCTAGATTGCATTCTTTTATGTTGAATTCTTGAGGTTTTCTGCCTTTCCCTTAAAGGATATTTAATTGTTCTAGTTCAGGAGAGCTCCCCTCGGACATTGAGAAGTTATTTTATTAATTTATTTTTATGTATTTGGTACAAGGTTTCTTTCACTGTGCAGCTTGGACTCATAGTGATACTCCTGTTCTCAGCCTACCCAGCACTGGGGTTACAGGCATGGGCCACCATGCCTGGTCATGTGGTGCTGGGGATCGAACCCCCGTCCCTGGGCTTGTGTGAGCAGGCACTTCATCCCTGAGGAGTTATTTAAAATCTGTAATGTTCCTCTTCTCCTATTGGTTGGTTGTAGCCAGGACAGACAATCTGTTACAGCTTCCCAAGGATTTTAGTGAGAGAGAAATGGAGTACTCATGAAAAGTGCTTGTGGTGTGTATTGGAATCCGGGAGTGGACGCGTTGTGATGCCCCGAATCCTCCAGACTGTAGACCGAGTGCTTCTAGTGCTCACTGACTGCCAGGTTCTTGCATTTTGATCAGTTCTTGGCTTAGATAAAAAGCAGTATGAAAGTTGTGTGGTAATGGTAAGGTAAATAACTTGAAGTCGTTTTGGTGTTTGTAAGCCTGTGATTTCTGTCATAGTATGGAAGTCTATTCTTTTGTTGTTGTTTTGTACCAGGGATTGAAGGCAGGGCCTCGCGCCTGCCACGCTGGTGGTGTACCTCTGAGTTACATCCTGGTCTTTTTTTTGAAATAGGGTCTAGGTCATAGTTTAGACTGGCTTCAAACTCTTGATCCTTCTGCCTCCATATCTGACTGCTGGGATTACAGGCATATTGGGCTTCTTTTGGGGTGTGTGGGGGTGGGGTGGGGTAGGTTGGTGTTGTTAAATAGATAATTTTTTTTTATAATTTAAAAAAGTTTATTAAGCCCTGGACCTGGAGGTACATGCCTGTAATCCCAGCACTCAGGATGCTGAGGCAGGAGGATCATTGTGATTTTGAGACCAGCCTGGACTACAAAGGGAGCTCATGGCCAGTCTGAGCTGCACAGCGAGACCTTGTCTCAAAAAGACAATAAATACATAAATAAATGTATGTTTGCATAATTACATTCATCAGTGAACACATACATTCTTTTTATTTTTATGATATCAGGAATTGAACTCGGGAGGCTGGCCAAATAGCTCAGCGGATTAAAGCACCTGCAAGCTGGTGCAGGGGCGAGGGGTTTGATCCCTGGGCCAGGGGTTCTATCTCCTGGCCTGCCATGCCAGCCCCGCCCCCGGGGGCACACTGAGATGGCAATTGAGACTGGGCGTTGTGGCACACACCTGTAATCCCAACACTTGGGAGGCTTTGTTTTTTGTGTTTTTTTTTTTTTTTTTGTGGAACCGGGGATTGAACTCAGGCCCTTGTGCTTGCCAGGGAAGTGCTTATTCTAATGAGCCATCTCCCCAGCCCCTTTTATTGTGTGTTTTTTTAAAATTTTTATTTATTTATTTTTTTTTCACTTGGGAGGCTTTGAACAGGTGGATTACTATGAGTCTGATCTAGTAATGAGACCCTGAACACCCTGTAAACCCTTCCCTAAAATACAGAAACAAGAGCAGGAATTTGGGGCTGGGAGGATGGCTTAGTAGAAGAAGCATTTCCCTGGCAAGTGCAAGGGCCTGAGTTCAATCCCTGGTTCTGAAAAGAAAAAAAAAAAAAAAAAAAAAAAATTGAACTCAGGTCCTTGCACTTGCCAGGCAGGTGCTCATGCCAATGAGCAGTATCTCTGGCATCAGTGAAATTTTAACACCCTTCATTTACTTTGACTTTGTCTTACTGTAATTTTTGGAACATCAGCAAGTCAAAGATTGGTTGGCTGTGCACTCTTACATTCTCTCGGTGACAGTTACTGGCTTACAAATTTAGGATGGCATGTAACATTTATTTATTTTGAGGTGACATCTACTATATAGCTTAGGTTGGTCTTCAACTCTAGGTAGCCCAGACTGGCCTTGAATTTGCCAGGATGACCCTGCCCATGGCTCCTTCCCCCTTCCAGTTTGGGGCTTATAGGTGTGTACCCTTGTGCCTGGCTCAAGCGCAGGGTTTTTGTTTTGTTTTGTTTTGTTTTCCTGTGACTGGCCCAGCCCACCCTGAGGGTGGGGCTGGCACTGCACCATGGGCCAAAGATTGAACCTTGGTCCCTGTGTGCTTGCCTAAGCTTGCCTGTGCAGACGCTTTACATCGCTGAGCTACCTCACCAGCCCTCAAGTGCAGGTTTTTTGTTTTTGTTTTAAATTTTTGGGCTGGCTCAGGCTGCCTTAAATTAGATAATCCCTTACCAGACCTTAGGTCTGGTAAGGGATGGGAAACTGGGGATTGAACTTCGGTCCCCTGTGCCTGACTAGGTTTGCCCCAGCAGGTGCTTAAACAACTGAGCTAACCCACAGGTCCCCTGCAGTTTTGTTTTTTTTTTTTTTTTTTTTTTTTTTTTTTTAACATACCTACAGCCCTTTTTTTTTGGTACCAGGGAACAGGTGCAGGACCTTGTACTTCCCAGGCAGCTAACTTTGAGGATGTGTTGTCTGCCAGAACCTATGCTCAGAATTTAACCTAATGATCTTGGTTTGTTATTTGTTGAATAGTTTGTTAAATAATCGTTTGTTAAGTAGTTTACCCAAATCATTCAGCCAGGAAATGGTACAGCCAGGATCAAACCTAATCAATTCTGAATCCAACAGCCCAAGACATCTCTGGTTCTATTTCTTGGTTCAGTGGTGGTAAACCTGTCATGCATGCGTCAGAATGGGCTGTTTGTATTATTGAAAGCTCTAAAAGGGTCACCATCAGTGTCTTAATTGATAGACCCATTATTCTGGGCCAGAACCTTTCTATTCTAATGTTTTCTGTAGAACTCTTCTGATGTTTTAAACTTCTTCCCCCCCCACCGTCAACACGTAACTTTTTCTCCTGACTGAATTCCCTCCTGTCTATGGAGAGCTTCTGTTTTGTGTTCTGTCTCGTCCACTTCCAGCATCTCATCTCCTTTTTCTTTTACATTTTTATTTCAGTTTATTGAAATAATGGTATTCTCTTGTTAATAATTTACAGTGTACATCAGTAAGAAGATATGTAGAAATGTACTGTAACTTTTGAAGATAAGTTAGACAATACATGGCCAGTCTAGGCAAAGAAACATGAGTGTACTGAACATAAAATCAGACAGGTTGAAATCTGTAAATTAAAAAAAAAAGCAATAAAATGCTTTGCAATAGAAACTATGTTTATCTGCACATCATACATTTTAAAATTTCAACATGGTAGATAATTACTAATATTTATTAACCTACATGGGGGGCCTGCCGGGTTAGTTCAGTTGTTTAAGCTCCTGATCCTGCAAATGCAGTCAGGCACAGGATACCGTGGTTGCATCCCCACCTCCACCTGCTTTACCAGACCCACCCTTCAGGCAGCCTGAGCAGCCCCCCCCCCAAAAAAAAATATATGTATGAAATGCTTCACAAATTTCCGTGTCATCCTTGTGTAGGGGCCATGCTAATCTTCTCTGTGTCATTCCAATTTTAGCGTATGTGTTACTGGAGTGAGCACTCTTTTCTTTTTTTTGGCGGAACCGGGGATTGAACTCGGGCCCTTGCACTTGCC
>NW_004524656.1:11683959-11685000 GCF_000260255.1 Octodon degus
TATTTTGTGTGTGTGGCCAGCTCAGCCCACCAGGTGGCAGGGCTGGCTGGCATGTGGTGCTGGGGGATTGAACCGCGGTCCCTGTGCTTTGCTTAGCTTGTTCTAAGTAGGTGCTTTAGACCACTGAGCCATCTCACCTGCCCCCCTTTGTATTTTAGATCAAACGTAGTCAGTGGGTTTTGCAGATGAGAGGTTTTCTTTGTTATTGTTTTTTTTAAAATTTTATTTATTTATTTATTTATGTGTGTGTGTGTGTGTGTGTGTGTGGCCAGCTCAGCCCACCAGGGGGCGGGGCTGGCTGGCATGTGGTGCTGGGGGATGGAACTGTGGTCCCTGTGCTTTGCTAAACTTGTTCTAAGTAGGTGCTTTAGACCACTGAGCCATCTCACCAGCCCTTGTTATTGTTAGGAGACAGGATTTTTGCTGTGTGGTTCAAACTGACTTTGAACTCACCACATAGCCCAGGCTGGCCTTGAGCTTGTGTTGGTCCTCCTGCCTCAGCCTCCTGAGGGATTACAGATAGGAACCACCAGGCCCAGGAATGGTGACAAGTTTTACACTCTGGGAGACGTTTGGTAATGTTTGGGACTTGTTTTAATTTTTGGACATGGTTTAGACTGCGACTACTTGGGGAAGATGCTGCTAGTGAATAAATGTTAGGAACTCTGCTAAACAACTACAGTGCGAACTGTGGCCCTACACCCCAGCAGAGTTACATGGCCCCATGAGAATCCCTGACCCAGATGATGTTGCCGCTCACTCTCTTAGGACACCTGAAGACAGTGAAAGCCTCGCTGCCTGCTACTCTTGCTCCTCAAATCTGTATCATCTGAGATTCAGCGTTGTGGAGTTGTGTGGAAGCGCCCGCAGACGCTCCTCCAGCTGATGGTGTACCTTGTCTCTCAGTGCTGTGCTGTGCGGAGTGCGCTCCTGGGAGGGTTTGAACCACCCTGGGGGAAGCGGGGAAGCGTGGAGGCCAGCGGGTGCTGCACATCCGCACGCTGCGGAAGCGTGGACGAAGGCGTCGATGTCCGCCTGGCA
>NW_004524656.1:11685795-11691244 GCF_000260255.1 Octodon degus
GGGTGCTGCACATCCGCACACTGCGGAAGCGTGGACGAAGGCGTCGATGTCTGCCTGGCACGAGGAGGCCAGCAGGTACTGCACATCCGCACACTGCGGAAGTGTGGACGAAGTTGTCGATGTCCGCCTGGCACTGTGGAATCAGATTCTGCCTTTGGGTCAAGATCCCTAGATGGTTCACTTGCCCATTCAATTTGAGAGGCTGATGGCTAGAATTCCTATCCTGTGCCCAGTCCTGAAACACAATATCAGTGACAACAAAATTCTTTTCTTTCTTGTCCAACTGTTGTCTTGTTTACTGCCTGTCACAGTATTTTATCTGTGGAACAAAATTTCTAACCCTCCCCATTTCTTCTGAAACATTTTCAGTGACTATAATTCAAGCATTACATAGACCATTTGGAAAATACAGATCTGCATAGGGCTAACTTTTAGCTGCTAGCGTTGGTTCCTAGGTTTCAGCAGAGACTGAAGCTCCAACAACAGCTTTTGCTAAGCTTCACGTAGATAAGGCTGTGGAGATCGCGCCCGGCTCCAGCCGGAAGGGGGCTCATTGCCCATGGGCCAGCAGTGAGGCTGATGGGCAGGCTATGTTGTAGGGCCATCACTGGTTTTATGTAATCAGCATCTTCATGATTACCAAAATGACCCTGCACCTCATGCCATGCTGGCCCTGGAACCCCAGGCACGCCCTATGGATTTGCAAAACCGGGTGTGGTGGCAAATGCCTGTTGTAGTTCCAGTGCTGGGGAGGCTGAGACAGGAGGATCACAAGTCCTAGCTGCCTACCTAGATCCTGTATAAAAAAAAAAAGACTTCCCCAAATGAGATTTTATTTTTATTTTTAATTAAATTTTATAGATACATTTTAGATATGTACAGTGATCACATTCGTCATAGTTTGTAGCTGTACTTAACATAGCTTTCCACCCCCCCATTTTCCTGTCTTCCTTTCAACTCCCTGCCCTCCCCATTTACAAAGCTCTGTTTCCTCATTCTCCTTTCCCCCCTTCTGTCCTTACCCCTTTCCAGCTCCCTGGTTCACCTCTCTTGAGCATTTTCCCCCTATTTCACAATGCCTGTTGTTTACACTTACTGGTTTCTCACACCAGAAAAACAATGAGGTATTCACATGCGTGGGATTTATTTCACTTAACAAGTATGGTCCCCAGGCCCATCCATTTTCCTAGCAACGTCTTTTTTTTTTTTTTTTTTTTTGTGGAACTGGGGATTGAACTCAGGCCCTTGCACTTGCCAGGCAAGCGCTTGCTCTACTGAGCTGTCTTCCCAGCCCCTAGCAATGTCTTGAGCGTATGCTTCTTTATCCATTCACCAGTTGATGAAGGGACACTTGGTGTCCTTGATTTGGCTGTTATAATCTGTGCTACAGGGGTGCATGTATGGCTGTGCTGTGATGCTTTTAATTCTTTTGGGAAGATACCCAGGAAGGGAATGGCTGTGTCAAATGGGACTCCTAGTCCTAGCTGTTTGAGGAACCAACAGTGGAAAAGGGTTCCTTTCCCCTCATAGCTCTGCCAGCGTTTGTTATTGCTTGATTTCTGTCTGTCTGTCTGTCTGTCTGTCTGTCTGTCTGTCTGTCTCTGTCTCTCTCTCTGTAACTGAAACTGCTTTAATTGGTTGATTTTTTTTTTTTTTTTTTAAATTTTTTTTTCCTGGTGGAACCAGGGATTGAACTCAGGCCCTTACCCTTGCCAGGGAAGTGCGTATTCCACTGAGCCATCTCCCCGGCCCCTGATTTCTTGAAGGTAACCCTTTTATCTGGGGTGAGATGGAATCTCAGAATTGTTTTAGTTTGCATGTCTCGAATGAGCACTGATTTTTGAACATTTTTACGTATATTTATTTGCAGTTTGTATTTTTTCCATCTGAGAATTGCGTATTCATCTTAGATCCAAAAAGTTTTTAGTGGGCCAGGGAGATAGCTAAGCAGAAGTACCTACCTGGCATGTGCAAGGCCTGCAGTTTGATTCCTGGTACTGGGAAAAAAAGAGAGAGAGATTTTAATGAGAATTTGTTAAATGAAGCACATCTCTCGGAGGTGACCAGTGACTGACCACATTAATCAAGTCAGTGGCCTTTCAATAGTAATTCTTTTACCCATTCTCCCTTGGTTATTCAAGGACCCACTTAAAGTCTCATTCTTTTATTTACTTATTTGTTATAATTGTATGTTTTTTAAAAATGTGTGATCGCTTGTTACCATTTTTTGTTGACACTTGCTTTGGAAATTTTTTTTTTGCTTTGGAATTTGATTTGATCATTCTTATCCATTATTCTGCTTTTTCCTAAAGATTACCAGGGTGTATTTTTGTTTGTTTGTTTATTTTGAGACAGTTTTGCTATGTAGTTTAGGCAGGCCTTGAACTCACCGTGTGCCATAGGGCAGCTCTGGACTCACAGTGATCCTGTGGGCATAGCCCCCTGAATGCTGAGATTATAGACATATGCCAGCATGCCGAGCTGAAAATCCCCAAAATGTATTTAAAAATTATCTGCCATAGTCACCTCACAGAAGTACCACATTAGGGCCTCAAGTCTGAATTAGCTACATCATTTTATAACTTTAAAAATAAATAGGGCTGGGGAGATAGCTCAGTAGAATAAGCATTTGCCTGGCAAGCGCAACAGCCTGAGTTCAACCCCCAGTTCCGCAAAATAAATAAATAACAAACTGGAAATGGTGGCGTAGATCTGTGGTCCCAGCATTCAGGAGGCTGAGCAGGAAGATGGCTGTAAATTCAAGGCCAGCCTGGGCTACACAGTGAGAGACTGTCCCAGAAACAAGTAATTACACACCTAGCAGCTGATCCGTCCTCGCTTTCTCCTACAGAAGTGTGGCGATGGATTTGGGGGTTGACTTGCGCTGGTGGCAGTCTGGCGCAGCCTTGGTTCCTGCCTTCTGTCGGTGTCCGCGTGGTGCTGTGCACGGCTGTAGCTGGCTGACCTCTTGCCTGGGCCCTTGAGCTTGGGCTCAGGGTCCCAAGTCCCCTTTAAGGGCACACCTGGTAGGACCTGAAGACTTCTCCCTGGGCCCTAGTTCGGGCAGTTCTGCTGCCTCCCTGTGCTTCTGTGGGCTGAGCCCAAGCCTTATCCATATGGCGGCGTCCTGCAAGGTGTGGTTCATCCCATTACAGATTAGGGAACTGACGTTAGTACGGTTTACAAAGGCTTCTTGAGATTTTAAAAATTTGTTCATATGACTTAGTTATTGTTTTGAAACAGGGTCTTGCTTTGTAGCTCACGCTGGCCTTGAATTCACTGTGTAGCCCAGGCTGGCCTCGAACTCATAGCTATCTTTCTGCCTCAGCCTCTTGGGTGCCTGGATTACAGGTGTGTGCCACCGTGCCTGGCTTCATGTGACGCTTTAATCCAAGTCTTGGCCCCCATATTCAGATGAAAATGAGGCTGGCAGGCAACAGTGTAATTTAAAGGTCTGGTGTCCTGAACATGTTGCTCTCGCTGCAGTATAAGCTTTTCTGGAACCAGACTTCCTGGCTGCTGCCTAGTTGTGAAATGCTTAGATTTATATTCTCACCAGGCCCTCATGGCAACTCTGTGAAACAAATTGTAGTGTGACCAGGAAGTAGCACAACCAAAATTATAATGTGGGATTTTTCATCTAGGTTATCAATATTTTTACAGATCTCTAGCTTATTTTATTTGGACAGGCAGGTCGTCATAGTTTACATTTTATTGCACTTTCCAGTTCAGTAATAGCACCTGTGTGCATTGCTGCTTTATTTGGTAACTGTGCTGGTGCCCTCAGAGACGGCATAGTTCACCTTCCGCATGTGGAAACTGATGCTCAGCAAAGTTGACGCTTGCCAGGAGACCGATGTGCGCCGGCGTCGGGCCGTGCACTGCAGTTGCCGTCATCTGGCCTTGTACGTAAAAGAAAGCTAGAATGTCTGCAGCACACCACGTGGTGACTGGTAGTCAGTGCACTTTCTTTTTTCTTTTATGGTACTAGGGGTTGAATTCAGGACCTCGTGCTGGCCAAGCAGGCACGGAGGCCCCTGAGCTGTCTCCTGGCCCTCTGTACATCTAGGAAGGACCAAAGCGCGCTCTTTCCCTGTCTTCCTGCCACGCCCTTGCTTTGCTCAGGCTGTTTCCTCCTTGTGGGCAGGGATGTGCGGGCACTGTGCTACTGATTTTTTTCCCATTATGGCAAGAGTCATACAGCACAAAATGAAGTATTTTGAACTGCACAAATTCAGTAGAAATTAATATATTCACAATATTGCACAGCCACCATCTCTCTAGTTTTAAAACCTCTTTATTGTCATAAAAGAAAGGTCCACACCCATCACGCAGCTGCTTCGCGCCCTCCCCTCAGCTTCAGGCAACACCAGTCTGCTTTCTGGCTCTGAATTTACCTGTTTTGGGTATATCAGTGGAATCGCAGTATGTGGCCTTTTGTCGTGGTGCCTTTCACTATGTGTGCTACTTTGGAGCTGTACTCAGTTTGGAGCATGTCATTTTAATACCAGTATTCCACCCTGTGGGGCCCTTCCTACGCATGGGTTTCCATATCGTTGGAAAAAATACCTATGCATCCATCACCTGAATGTTAGACTTGTTATGTCCTAACCTAGTCTTCCCTGTTTGCTTCACATTTACGTTGTGTTAGGTATGGTAAGTCTGGTAGTGATCTGTAGTGTACAGAAGGTGTGCATAGGTTATGCCTAAGTGCTGCTCCATAGAAGACTCGAGCATCAGGTTTGGGTGTCTGCAGGGTGTGGAAACCAGTGGTGTTTAGGTACAGAGGAGTGACTGGCACAGTTTTTTTCATTCTTCTGATAAGCTTTTGAGTTATTTCCACCTTTTGGCTAAAGTGCAATTGCTGAGACATATGATGATTCTATGTTTAACTTTTTGAAGAACTGCCAGATTGTTTCCCACGGCAGCTGCATCATTTTACATTCTCACGAGCAGTGCCTAAAGGGTGGGTCTAGTTTCTGTACATGCTTACCAAGCATCTACTGGGATTTTGTTTTTGCTTTGTTGGTGATAGCCATACTCTGGAGTTTGAAGTGGTACATTTTTTGTGTGTGTGGTACCGGGGATTGAATTCAGGACTTTGTGCTTGCCTGGCAATCGCTTATTCTATTGAGCTATCTCCCCGGCCCTTGAAGTAGTATAGTATCTTGATGTGGTTTGATTTGCTTTTCCTTTTTGACTATTTTTTAAATGTCAAGCTTTATGTTACTTTACATTATGTTATGTTATTTTTTGAGACAGAGTCTCCCTATTATAGCCCAGGCTAGCTTTGAGCTCACTGTGTATCATACTGAGCTGACACTGCAATTGGAGGAATGTTTATTTACATTGTTTTCCTGTCTGTTTCAGTCCCCCTCTTCCCCTCTCCCCACTGTGTAGTCCAGGCTGGCCTCGAACTCGTGGCAGTCTTCCTGACTCAGGCTTCTTT
>NW_004524656.1:11692189-11703380 GCF_000260255.1 Octodon degus
ACAAATAAATAAATAAATAAAATAAATTTAAAAAATATTAAAAAAAAAAAGTAGATGCTCACATTTCACAGGTACATGATTTAAAAATATTTGTTCCCTCCTGTAGATTGTCATTTCACTTTCTTGTTTCTGATCTTGGATGCGCAAAATGGTTTAATTTTGAAATCCGATGTAGTTGGCCTTTTTATCCCACCTACTGGGAGTCGAACCCAGGGCTTGGTGCATGCCAGCTAGGTATGTACTGTACGTCTGTGCTTGAGTTAAGTTTTACATTTTGTGTGAGATAGTTCAGTGCCCTTTTGCTTGCAGATCTCCAGCTGCCCTGGTGGTTTGCTAAAGAGTCTGTATTTTCCTCCTTAAACAATAGTGGCATTCTTTTTTTAAAAAAATCATTTATTTATTTATTTATTTATTTATTTGGTACAGGGTGTCACTGTGCAGCTCAGACTCCTAATGATCATCCTGTCTCAGCCTCCCAAGGGCTGGGATTACAGGCATGAACCACCACGCCTGGTTTTGGTGGCTGGTGTGGCTGGCACAGGGTCAGCACGGCATGTGGTACCATGTATTGAACCTGGGTCCTTGTGCTTGCCAGGCGGGCACTTAGACCACTGAGCTATCTCCTCAGCCCCAATAATGGCATTCTTGTGCAACATCCGGTGACTGGAGAGGTGAGTTTATTTCTGAATTCCCAATCCATCCCGTTGGTCTGTGTGCTGTCCTTATGCTGTACGACATCATTATGATTACTCCAGCTTTGTAGTGAATTGAGAAACTGGAAGTGTGAGTCCAGGGCCTTCACACTGAGCTACGTGTCCAGTACTTTTTGTTTTTGAGGCACTTTCACAGAGCCACTAAATTGCCTGGAATGGGCTCCTGTTTGGGCCACAGCTGTGTACCACCATCCCAGGCCTCTGAGTCTTGAACCCTTGTGTTAGATGATTTCCTTCTGTTCCTGGTTTTCTGGTTTTTTGAGAAAGAAATCATGGATGGCTGTTGGATGTGTTTCTGCTTTGAGCTGATTGTGTTTTCCCCCCTTCATTTCGTTAATGTTGTATATTATATTGTTTGTTTCTGTTGCTGGTTTCCTTTTATATCATTGGTAATTGAATTCTCTTAAGCATCCATTTACAAGTATTTGACTGAACTATTTCTTCACTCTTTGAGCTGCTCAGAATGTATTCTGTAGTTTCATTCCCTACTAGCATCATCCCTCCCTGCCCCCCGAACTGGGGATTGAACTCAGGCCCTGAGCCGTCTCCCCGGCTCCCTCTACTAGCATCTTGCTCCTCCCTTCACAACTTGTGTATCCCGTGGCCCTGTAACTCAGAGGCTTTTTGCCCTCTGGGAGCATCCCGCTTAAAGCTTCACTCATATTTAGTCCCCTTAAGTGTACTTGCCTCCTTTGCATCCCTTCCCTGCTGAGGAGCCTGTCATCATCAGTTGTTGTTCATCAGATTAAGTGAAGTCACCTGACCTTTGGAACCTTCCACCACGCAGTGCTATGTCAGTTGTCTAGTCTCCGGTATTTATTAAGAAAAGAAGCTACATAGCTAGACCTCCCAGTAATACCAAAGTGTTGCTGTGCGGTTTCTAAACTATAAGTATATAAGTTGATTTCTCATCTTTCCCTCATATGTTCCTAGTTTCTCAGCTCTAGCAGTACAGTATGAATACAGTATATTTTTCTTAACTTTTGGGATGCATTCTATAGCATGGTGTCCTGGCTTCCTGTCCTCATTTTGCATATTTGATTGAGGAATGTATTCAAAGAAATGAAAAAAATAGTTTTTTTTTTTTTTTTTTTGGAAACAGGATTGAACTCAGAACTTGCACTTGCAAGGGAAGTGATTATTTCACTGAGCCAACTCCCTGGCCCCTGAAATGGTCTTAAGTATAGTCTACAGTAAAGAGGCAAAGTCTGGGGCCTTATGTAATTGTATAGAACACACTCATGGGCCTAGATAATTTCTGGAAAGATATATCAGGAACTGAATAGTGGGACCCCTGGAAAATAAAACTGGGGAGGGAGGAAGGCAATTTCATTTTCCTTTCTTTTTTTTTTTTTTTTTTTTGCGGAACCAGGGATTGAACTCAGGCCCTTGTGCTTGCCAGGGAAGCGCTTATTCCACTGAGCCATCTCCCCGGCCCCAGCAATTTCATTTTCAATGGCTATATCCTCTTGTAGTTTTAGAATTTCTTAGTGGGTGTGAAAAAGATAAAAAAATTCTTTTAAAAAATGAAGTAGGGCTGGGGAGATGGCTTAGTAGGATAAGCGCTTGCCTGGCAAGTGCAAGGGCCTGAGTTCAATCCCCAGTACTGCAAAAAAAAAAAAAAAAAAAAAGTAAACACACAAGCCTAAATATCACATGGTTTTCTTATATAAGAAACCTAATATCTAAATAAAGAGCACAGTAAAGGATAGTAAAGAGGTAGCTCTTTCTCAGTCAGGAAGGGGGATCAGAAATTGGGGGGTGCAGAGGGAATAGGGGAGGAGGGAATGAAAAGGAATTAAGATGCACTTGGTAGGTATCAGCTCTCCATGAAGGTATAATCTCTTTCATGTTTTGTGACCACTGGACCTCACCGTGTAATTCAGGCTGGCCTTGAACTCACTCACTCTGTCGTCCCGGGTGACCTTGAAGGCCTGCCTTAGCCTTGTGAGTGCAGGGACCACACACGTGTGCCACCTTTCCAGGCAGGCTATAGTCATTACATACTGCAAACCTGTACCAGTAACTTTTTTAAAAAGTAAGTAATGATTAGATCTTTTTTGTTTTAAGTTCCAGTCTAAGCTCCTCTGTATGGTATAAAAGCAGCTAAATTCAAAACGTTTTGTCATGCACTGACTTCTGACTTCACACCAGTTGTCCAGTAGCCACCTGAGGGGATCCTCATTGTATGTCTAAAACCAGCTATTTGGGCCCAGGGAGATAGCTCAGCAGAATAAGCACTTGCCCTGGCAAGTACAGGGTCCTGAGTTCAATCCCCCATATTGCAAGAAAAAAAAAACAAATAGGGGCTGGTGAGATGGCTCAGCGGTCTAAAGCACCTACTTAGAACAAGCTTAGCAAAGCACAGGGACCGCGGTTCAATCCCCCAGCACCACATGCCAGCCGGCCCCGCCCCCTGGTGGGCTGAGTTGGACACACACACACACACACACACGAATAAATAAAAATTAAAATAAATAAAATAATAAAATAAACACCCCAGCTATTTGTCATTTTTAGCAAGTCATGTTATTAGGATTGTGTTAAGTTTCTTTCCCATGAATAAATTGGACCAACACGGAGTTGTTGCTGGGAGAAAAACTGAATAAATACTCTGGGCAAAATTTGGGGTCATTCTTGCTTTTTGGAGACTGGAGAAGTCAGCAGTCTGAGAATGTGTTGGGCAGAAGTGTTGTCTGGGCAGTATCGGCAGCTGATGCCAAGTGTTTTCGTGGACTCCTGTAGAGGTGTCCCCTCTTGTGCAGTATAGTTTAAAATTGGAAAATGAGATCTTTAACTTTGGGAGGATTTTTATTAGGTACACCTTGGTATTTCTTTGAAGTAAAGGAACATTTACCAGTTACTTAGTTTTAAATATGGACTAGTATTTGTGAAGACTAGACAACTAAGACCAGGAAGTATATGTGGGAATGATGGAAGTAGCATCCCTGTTTGAAGGAACAGAACCTAGAAAGTGCCTCATCACAGTGCTGAACAGTGGTGTAAAGGTAGTAAGCAGTGGCGTGTGGCCCTCTCTTATCAGAGAGTTTAACTTTTGTTGCAGGAGGGTTAGGCCAATCCACTGCTTGTTACAACAAAACTCAACTTTCTGTTGTCCCCATGGTTGTGTTGGTTGTTTATTGGGAGGTGACTGACCACCTTTGCTTTAAGCAGATCTCCTGCAGGGGAGCGAACTGGATGGCCTTAAAACCACTGAGCCACTACCGTGGCCAGCACTCCTGAGGCTGAGGCAGGAGGCCCTGGGAGTGCCGGGCCAGGCTGGGCTGCATGGCGAGCTCAGAGTCCTGCGAGCACAGAGTCCCTGTGGAAAGGCCCTTCCTGGGGAGCTGCCTGCGCCTGTCTTCATTGGCTCCTCGGGGCAGGAGAAGGGTCCCTGCCCTGTGAACACAGCAGTCCACCAAGGAAGCGCACGCCTGGTGGCCCATGTGCCTGTTCTCCGCAGCGCCTTGCCCCATGGGCTGTGTGCTTACCTGGGGGCTCCTTAGAGCAAAGGCAGCGTGCAGTCCATTTGCTGTGACTGTCTGGAGAAACATTAAGTATGTGGTACACTAGGCTCCTGATGCATTTAGTTTCCCTGTCACTGTCATTATGAATGGGCCTTTCACACATAGTGCTTGTTGGGGTTTCTGGTGCGGGTACTGTTGAGAATGGAGGTTTAGCTCGTATTTGTAAGACAGAGTCATAGGATAACAGTTGTGAGAATATCAGTAGCACAGTGTGATCCTTGTGCAACTGCTGTCCATGCTCTTAATAGCTTTCCTTGGTTGAATTAAAGCTGCTGATGGCCGGGCACGGTGGTGCATGCTTACGACCCCAACCCTTGGGTAGCTGAGGCGGGAGGATTGCCGTCATGATGCCAGCTGGGCTGCATAGTGAGTTTAGGACAGCTTCATTCCATAGCCAGATCCTGTTTGAACAACAAACAAACAAAACAAAAGAAAAACTTCTAATTAAAAAAAAAAAAGAAAAAAGAGAGAGAGAGAAACGGATGATAAATAGGTCCTGTTTTTTTTTCTTTCAGTACAAGGAGCTGAACCCAGGGCCTTGCCTCAGAGCTACATTCCTAGCCCTTTTCTTAGTTGTTCATTTTGAGACAATCTTGCTGAGTCACTAATTTGTTCAGACGAGGCTCACGTTGACTCTTCTTCCTCAGCTTCCCAGGGTGCACCCTGCAGACTCTGTAAGCCTTACTTTCCTAGTACTTACACACCTTCCTACCATCCAGTGGTGTTGGAGGATTTATATATGTATGTAAGGTAATTTTCATGTGTATAGGATGTATTACATGTATATAAGTTTTCTGGCATAAAGGTGTTCAATAAATGTTAGTTACTAGCCAGGCATAGTGGTGCATGTCTGTAATTCCAGCGCTGGGGAGACAAAGGCAGGAGAATTGTTGTGAGTTTGAGACCAGCCTGGGCTACAGACTGAGCTCAAGGCCATCCTGAGCTGCATGGCAAGACCCTGCTCAAAAAATCCATAAATAAATAAATAAATAAATGAAATAAAAATAAATGTTAGTTACAGAGTGAGGTGCAGCGGAGCATGCCTGTACCCCCAGTACTCTGGAGGCTGGGACAGGAAGACCACTGTGACTTAGATGCCAGCCTGGGCTAAGTAGCAAAAACCCTTTTTAAAAAAATGATAATAAAAGTAAATCTCAATTACAGTCACAGTCACCACCACTCTATGGATAATTTAAATTGGGGATTAAGGTGCATTGTCCTAGATGTAAAGGAGGCTAGAGGCCTAAACCTCAAGCAGCCGGAGAGACGCGATGCTGGAGGCCATCCATCCTCCGTCCTCCGTCCTCCCGCAGGCGTGCTCGTGCCCTCTCGACACTGGGAGGTTAGGAAAGGGGGTGTGCGCGGGGCGTGCTGGTATGTCCCTGAATTGTATGTTGACCCTGCTACCTCCTCAGCCCTCTTTTTCTTTGATTCGGAGACTGGGTCTCTTGAGTTGCTCCAGTGCCTCAGCCGCCTGGGCGCTGAACTCAGGTGGCAGCAGTCGCTGTGGCGTCAGGCTCGCGCACTGCGTTTGGGTCTTGCCTGTGCCCTGGGCGTATGAGGGAGCAAGGCCTGCTTGCACCCCGCGGTCAGACTTGGAAGTATCGGGAAGCATGTAGGTCACTGGTGGTGCCTCCTGAAGGAGCTGGTGGACCTCTGTCCTTCCTGGCTCTGCGCTTCCTGACTGCCGTGAGCTGAGCCAGGGTCCTGCGTCTTGGGCTTCTGCCACCAAGTGCAGCCGAGCCAAGTGGCCGTGGAGGGAAGCTCTGGAACCTGGGCCAGAAGTGAGCTGTGCGCCTTATAAGCTGGTTGTCCTATGTGTTTGTCACCGTGGGAGCTGCTAGCAGCATGGAAGAATGAGTTCGTGGTGGCAGAATTCGGTAGCTGGAAAGCTGGAGCAAGCAGGGTGGGATCAGAGATAAGTCTGGTCGGCAAGATGAGTTTGGATCTGCATTACAAGTGGAACATTGTTTTTGGAGCAGTAAAAATAATTTTACATAGTTGTCATCTTAACATAAGAGCTTCTAAAAAAGGGAAACTGAAGAGTTTATTTTCCTTTCCTGAGTATTATTCTAGAAGTATTACTGTCTACTTCTGCCTGTTACAAGTGGAGAAAGGGGACTGGGAACTGTAGAATGTAACTGACTTTAATTCAAGGCCAAATGAAAATGGTTAGTAAATTGATACTTGAATTTTTTTTTTTTTTTTGTATTTTAGGGAAGGGTGTACAGGGTGTTCAAGGTCTCACTACTAGATAGGACTCATAGTGATCCTCCTGTTTACAGCCTCCCAAGAGCTGGAATTACAGGTGTGCACCACCACACACAGTCTCAGTGCACCCCAGGGGTGGGGCCTGCACAGCAGGCCCAGGGATCGAACTCTGGGCTCCTGCACCAGTTTGCAGGTGCTTTAATCCACTGAGCTATTTGGCTGGCCCATTACTTGAATTCTGTATTTCATCAGTTCATATTTATTTGTGATTGTCTTTGAAATGAAGGCCTTCCTTACGTCCATTGTCATCCAGGTTAGCGGAGTGTGGCCAGTCATGGCCCCTGCTGTCGTAAAGACAGCTGTTATTCACGGTCAATGCCACAGTTCACCTACATTTTACATTGTCTTTTAAAAAATTACACTGGGATTGAGTATTGAAATTCATGGACAAAAACAAATCCCAAGGGTAGAAAAAAATGGTATATGAAAAAGATGTGGAAGTAGGATAGCAGAGTATAACTGATGGCACCCTGAATTTAGTCAGATACAGTGTTTACCTCTGTACTTCCTGATGATAGCTTGTTCAGAACAGATTGTATAACTGAGTCATCAATTTGTTATTGTGTAAAGGCAGGCAAAGTTAAAAAAAGAGAATAAAATATTTGCATTATGTTGACTGAGGTGGTCATCTTGCCTATTTTTTTTTTTGTGTCCTCAGATACAACATGGGTTAGTGTTTAGGCTGCAGAAGTTGAGTCAGGTAGCTTGAGTTCTGATCCTGGGCTGACCCCTTACAGGCAGTGATCTTGTTAAAGTTACTTAACCTCCAGTGCCACAGTATCCTGTCAGTGGTGGTAATTCCTACCTCGCGGTTTTGTTAAGAGAGTGGAATGAGTGAGTATACGCAGTGTGTAGAACACACCTGGATAGAAGTAAGTGGCACACTGTATGTGTTACTTTTTCTGGGCTTATGTTCTGTGAATCGCAAGTGTTGATATAAGAGCTGTTCCAGAGCATTCTGGGCAGCTGAGGCAGGAGGATCTCTGCAAGTTCAGGGCCACTGGGGGCTACCTAGTGAGTTCAGAGCTAGCCTTAACTACATAATGAGACTGTGTCTGAAGAACTCCTCTCCTATTTATTCCTTTCTTTTGGACTATGTTAATTTTGAAATTTTAGAACATTATACATGATTCATATATATAGGTTCATGCAGTTTTATGTAGTAAAATCAAATGGAATTAGAACTTTTTAGTTAATTTTATTAAGAAACAAATATCAATGAGACAGTTTCAAAATGGATTAGTAGGACAGTTTCAGGATTTTTTTTTTTTTTTTTGCGGAACCAGGCCCTTGCACTTGAACTCAGGCCCTTGCGCTTGCCAGGGAAGCGCTTATTCACACTGAGCCATCTCCCTGACCCCGGTTTCAAGAATTAATACACTGCATATTGTTGTCTTCATAGTGCTTATTCATTGCACAAGATGCAGACATGATATCCTGTCAGTTGGGGAACTTTTAATAATACATTCCTTTTCTGAACAGATCTCATGCTTATGTTTTCATCTTCTGCCAAAGTAAAACTGTAGTCTAATAGTCCTTCTCCTGGTGCACAGTGAGGACTGGCTTTGACAAGCCCCCAAGACTGCTGTTCTCAGCAGGGTAGAGTTCCATTTCTAGCCTCTGACTATAGCCTCTGACTGGAACAGAAAGACTGCTGATGCTTTTTTTGCAGATTCTGGAGGGTGTCTCAGTTAGTTATTTCTAGTTGCCTGATCCTTCAGTGTGTTATTGGGCCCTCAGCTGTTGAAGAACAGGATACTGTTTCTGCTCCAGCTGGCAGTAAGTGTAGACTCTCTGAGATACATTCTAATGGAAGTTAGCAGCGGAAAGCCCTAGGCAAGAACCAGGACTTAGTTCTGGCGAGAGCTTAATAGTGACGTGTAGTACATGTCTTTTCACTGAGGTAGTTTTGAGTTGTTTTCCAGTATTATTCTAAAAGATCGTGATCTTAAGTTGAGCCACTTATTTAAATTGCACTGTATTTGTAAATAGATGTTTTGTATTAACCTTTGACTTTGGGCAAAACAGGTTAAAATGGTAATGGGAAGACTTTTAAGCTCAAAGTGGGTTTTTAACTGGTCTTCAGTAGCTGTAAGTTAATGAGTTAGATTCTTCCATGTTTCAGATTTATGAAAACATTCCATAGTTTAATCATTCAGAAAACTCTAGCTTTAGCTCTACTTGTGTTTAAGTTGTCAAACAAAGTTCTAAATATGGTGGTAGAATCTCTTGTTCGCTAATTATGTGATTGGAAACTTATTGTCAGTGAAAAATGACACGCACAAATGGCATGTGCAGTAAAGCTTAAAATAGCATGTCTGCACATCCGTGTAAATGCCTGGACTCCTGATGTGACCTGTCGCTTACAGAAAGGAGAACCTGACACACCGTCTGTGGAGGCTAAAGCAGTACACTGAAATGTTGTATGGATATTTGTAGTTTTACTGACTGCTCACTTGCTTTTCTTTTGTAAATGCCCGAAGTATTTCTCATGCTTAGACATTTAAAAGAATAGCCAAGCAATGGCCGTGACTCATCCACATGGCTGACACCGACAAAGGTTCTACAATCTGAGGTACAGGATCTCAGGATAAATCCTGAGGGGATTTCACTGACCTTATCAGACCCAAAAGCTACAACTCTTGTTGCATAGGTCCTGCTTTACCTTGGTCTTAACCATCCAGCAGAAAAGTATAAAAACAAAATATAAGAAGTAAAGCCATGCTGTTATGTTGAGCTGTAGGGGACTCAGGTCAACAGTTTCGACATTGCCAGTGAAGTAGGAGACCCAATACTATTATGGACTACTGGACTCTTTTAGAATATTTTGCTGAGTTTACACACCTATAATATACAAATAACGGAACTAAACAAAAAAGGGGATACAGATGAATGTCCATTTTGTATCTGTGTATTCAAAGTCGTTAGGATAGATATATAGTTACATTCTCTTAATGAATAGAGGGATTTGTTCTAATAGTGTTTGTAAATAGAATATCATGTCCGTATCTTGTACAGCAATTAACCACTGGGAGGAATGTATGCAATGTGTTAATTATTGAAACTGTCCTACCAAATATATATAGGAAGAATGTATGCACTGTGTTAATTATTGAAACTGACCTACCAATTTGGTTTGAAACTGTCTCATTGCTATGTGTTAATTATTGAAACTGACCTACCAATTTGGTTTGAAACTGTCTCATTGCTATTTGTTTCTCAATAAAACTATGGGGAAAAAAAAAAGAATGATAGGCACTGGGGAGATAGCTCAGAGGCATAAGCACCTACCTGGCAAGCACAAGGACCTGAGTTTGATCCCCAGCTGTGCATGCCATGTCAGCCCAGATCACCCAGGTGCACCATGCTGGCTGTAGAACCGGGCAGGGTGACCCATGCCTGTAATGCCAGCACTGGGAGGTTGAGATTGGTGGATCGCTGTAAGTTCAAGACCCACCTGGGGGCTACAAAAGGGAGCACAAGGCCAGCCCAAACACAATAAGACCCTGTCTGTTTTTGTTTTTATCTTTGACCCGGTCTCCAAAAAAAAAAAAAAAAAAAAGTTTGGCCATTTCAGAGTGCACCTGGCAGTCAGTACCCTGTTACATGGAGCTTGCAGTTGTCTAGAGGGAAAAATGCAGCTCTCAGGTCTGTGTTAAGATTGCGCTGGGCTTACTTCCTGACTGACGTGTGCATTTTTGTTTGTTTCCCAAATAGAGTTGCCAGATGCTATTAAATCAACTGAGAGAAATCACAGGCATTCAAGATCCATCCTTTCTTCATGAAGCTTTAAAGGTTGGTTCCTAGTACCCTCTTAGGCGAGAGCCTTTAAACCAGTTATCCTTGTCCTAGTTGGGTTTGTTTGAGCTACTTTTATGCCGACATTAGAATTCATGTAGGGATAAGAACACTGTACATCGAGTAGCCTGGTTTCTTCAACTTGTAAATTGTAGGCAATTGGGGGAAACTTTTGGGGAAAACTCTGTAAAGAGATCAAAGAATCATAAAAAAAAATGAATTGCATTTTGTAGAGCAAAATGGGTCCTGATTGATAACAACAAACTAAATAAGGTTTAAAGCAGGGAAGTTTGAATTAGTAATTTGATACCACAAAACTATTGTTGCTATAAGTATTATGGGTTTCATTTGAAAATGATAAATTCTGAAATGTTAATCAAATGATAAAATGGTTAGGACTTGCCTCAAAATACCTGGGAGATGGTAGGCAGTATAGGCAAAACGGAATTGACCCTGACTGGTTATTGTTGAAGCTGAGTGATAGTTATGTGAAGCTCAGTTACTCATTCTGCTGTCATGTGTTTTGGACATTTTTCTTAATAAAGGGTTCAAAATAATGTGACCACTCTACAACATAGCAATTAACTTGATGCTGTTATTGTAGAAGTTGATTGCATTTAGAATCTGTTAATTGTCATCTTTTTTTAGTAAAAGGTGAAAGATTTATACTATCTGTTAATTGCCATCTTTTTTTGACATGTGTACCTTAACTATTTTGTGAAATCAGTAGTAGTAGGACTTAAAAGTGACGAGTGTACATCAGGTCTCTTTCTCCCCTCCCCTTCCCTCCCCTTCCTGTCTTTTTGAGACAGTATGCAGTTCAGGCTGGTCTTGAGCCAGACAAGTCTTGAACTCACAGAGATCCTCCTGCGCCCCCCCCCC
>NW_004524656.1:11703480-11709257 GCF_000260255.1 Octodon degus
CCCCCCCCCCAGTGCTGGGATTACAGGCATGGACCACCACGCCCGGCTGGGTTCCATCTTTGTTTGTTACAGGAAATCAAGGTGTAGCAACTTGCTTCCTCTAACTGGGTGTTTCCTATCCTTGGAGCAGATTAGATTTACTGTCCTTCTTCATACCTCCGACCCTAGATTTATTCAGTGTCACCAGTATAGTAAGGAAGTGTAACCAAAAAATGAATGTACTATTCAAATGCTGTGATGCTTTGCGTTTGACATTTCCGGTTTTCTTTCTGTCCTTAGGCCAGCAATGGGGACATCACCCAGGCCGTGAGCCTTCTCACTGATGAAAGAGTTAAGGAGCCCGGTCAAGACACTGCTGCCACAGAACCATCTGAAGTGGAGGGGAGCGCTGCCAGCAAAGAAGTGTTAGCAAGTAGGTAGCTCCTGTCTTGGTCCTTGAAGCTGGCAGAATAGTAAGAATGGCTGCCTGTTAATTCCTCATCAATCAGATCCACCCTTTGAGTAGCAAATACTGAACCATTGCCAGAGGTCAGGCACAAGTCTGATTTCTTCAGTGTATTCATTCATTCATTCATTCATTTTGTAGCACCTATTTGGTGAGCACCAACTATGTGTCAAAACACGTGTGAAGCCCAACCTTTGTGGAGCTTATGCTTTAGTTGAAGGAGATCAAATCAATTACATGTTCTAATAGCACATTAGAATATGAAAAACAGCATAGAGAAAAAATAGGGCTCGATGAAAGAAGGGAAAAGGGAAGTCTGGAACTTCAAATAGATTGGACCTTTTGAGAAGGCACCAGGCAGGGTAGTGGAGAGTCTCACAGGACCTGATGTGTGCGTTCCCAGCTTGCTGAAGGAGCCCAGAGCTGAGGCTGAGTGAGTGAGGAGCGCTCTCAGAACCATGGTGGGAGCAGGCGGTGAGTCATGTACTGCCTTTGTAGTTGTTGGCTTTTATTCCAAGTTAAGTGGGTAGCAGTGGAGTTTGCAGCAGAGAAATGGTGTAAACTGTTAACCTGTTTCTAAGGCCCTTGCTATTGCTGTGTTGAGCACAGTATGTGGAGAAGGCCTAGTGAGCAGCGTGAGTCCAGCTGGGAGCGCAGGAGCAGTCCAGAGGCTACTGCACACCGTGGAGGCTTGGCCAGGAGGCACTGGTGGAGGGTGAGAAGTGCTTGCATCTGACTGAATGCTTTAGAAACAGGCAGTAGAAAGTGAGGACTGTTGTTAGAGAAGGGGAGTTCAGGATGACTCCATTTTTCCTAAGCACCTTGCTGTAGTCGGGTTTATAAGGAAAATGATTCAGTGTGAGACATGTAATTGACAGGATTATTTCATAGTACTTACCCAAAGTGTTTAGTACAAAAAAGTGAGAAGTCTATCCACGCACTAAAGACAAAAGAATCCAACTAATGGCCTGGATCTCACAGCGGTGTCCTATATGAGTCCAGCTGAAGACCTAGAACCTTTTACTGGCCCCAAGAGTCCAAGCGGAGGCCAAGAACCCATGCCATGTCTCATGCAAGACTATTTCAAGGATCTGCACTATGAAACCAAGGGCAGTGGTAGAAGCTAGAAAGTCTGTGCCACCGAGATGAATGATCTATACCAGCAGGCTGAGAGGTCTTCACTGGAGCCAGGAAGTGATGCTTAAAATAAGAAGAACCAGAGCTCCCCCCCAAAGTACCACAGCCATGCTCACGAGAGCAGGGTTCCGAGCTCCTCTGACATTAACAGCCAAGTTCATGTCAGGAAAGCCCATGCCACAGACTTCTCCAGGAGACTGGGCTGTGCATCGTTTTCTGCTCTGGAGCCAGAGCTCCCCCAAGGTGAGTCGTAGCCATTCTCTGCAACAAGGTCTGGAGCTCCTTCGGTGATGAGAACAGCTGAAGTCATATCAGGAAGCCCGATGGCAAACTCCTCTGGTAGAACCAGCAGCCCCTAAGGACACCTTTTTCCTCTCTAGTTCTTCTTTTTATATTGCTTGCTGCAGTCCCCAGAAGGGCCTCCTACACCCAGCACTTGGATGACTCAGCTGGGTGTTCCAAGTTGACCACCAGTTGTCAACCCACTGCACACCTGAAAGGAAGGGGTTGCATTTAGCTGAGATCAAAGGATTTATAGGTGGGGTAGGCTTAGGATGGAGGACAAAGAGTTGGT
Source organism: Octodon degus (assembly GCF_000260255.1). NCBI lineage: Eukaryota > Metazoa > Chordata > Mammalia > Rodentia > Octodontidae > Octodon > Octodon degus. Next base: position 11,705,637 of record NW_004524656.1, read on the forward strand.
TTTTATAACAGTAAGTTTGAAATGCTTCCACATTCAGGTCGAGGTGTCGCAGAAGGGTAGGGAGACCCAAGTGCACACTTCAGGGGAGAGGTCTGGGCTGGAGGGAGGAGTGGGCGTAGGGTAGGGCTCAGTGGCTCTGCACTGGGTGCTCCAGGTGTTGAGAGGTCTGAGGGGGATTAGTACTGGAGAACTAGAAGAGTGGTCCTCCGGAAGTTGAGGCTTCCAGGAAGAAGGAACCCCCAGGCTGGTCACATGGTGTTAACAGGTGTTTTTCTTTTTTAAATTTTTATTTATTTATTTATTTGTGTATGTGTCTGTGTGTGGCCAGCTCAGCCCACCAGGGGGCGGGGCTGGCTGGCATGTGGTGCTGGGGGATTGAACCGCAGTCCCTGTGCTTTGCTAAGCTTGTTCTAAGTAGGTGCTTTAGACCACTGAGCCATCTCACCAGCCCCTTACATGTGTCTTTTAGGATACATTGTGATTTATTTCAGTCAGCATTTTTCTTTGTGAGATTCACCTCTGTGGAAGATAAAAATTACATTATAGTCGGTTCATTTTCACTGATGGGCAGTATGTAATGTGTTCAGAAGCTTCTGCTGTCATAAGCCAACTGTGAGCTGTGTTTGGGCTCTTTTTTTTTTTTTTTTTTTAAATGAATTTAGGACAAGGTCTACAAGGTGTACAGAGTCTCAGTGCACAGATCAGACTCTAGTGATCCTTCTGTTTTCAGCCTCCCAAGGGCTGGGATTACAGGCTTGTACCACCCAATTTCAGTCAGCACACCGAGGGGATGGGGTGGGCACGGCAGGCCGGGAATCGAACAACAGCTGCTGGGCTCTGCTGAAGCGGACACTTTAGTTCGCTGAGCTATCTGGCCAGCCCTCGGGCTCATGTTTCTTAAGCATGTAAGAGTTTCTTCAGTACGTGCAGCTGGGAAGAAAGTTAGTGGGATCTGATGGGCTCGTATTCAGCTGTCTTAGTCACTTTCTCATCACTGACACCCATGAGCCACAGAGCGGAGCTTTGTTTTGGCTCATAGTACAGAGGTTTCAGTCCACAGCCAGCCCACTTCAGGGTGCAGCTGCACAGTAGAAGGGCCTGGCACATGCTCAGAGCCATCAAGGGGGAGCCCTCCTGGCACCTATGTGCAGTGACCCACTGCTCCACAGCACATGAGCCCTTGCAGCCCAGTCACCTCCACAAGCCCCACTTACCAGCTCCTGGTGCTCTGGGGGACATTCAGGGAGAAACCCTAACACCAGCCTTGTAGGCTGTCTGTTTATACTGCCATTAATAGGGTATGAGAATATCAGTAGTTCTCAAATTTGTTAGGTCAGATTGTAAAATTGTTCTTTTAAAGTGAAATGATACTTTGTTTTTAATTAGAATTTTTAAAATTAGTATTAAAATTAAGCATCACTCTTTTTGGCCATTACATTTCTTCTGGAAATTTAGTTTGTTGATTTCTGTCCATCCATTCATCCATCGATTTTTTTGAAACAGGGTCTCACTGTGTAGTTTAGGCTGGCCTTGAACTCTTTGTATCCTTTGCTGGTTCTCTGTTTTTTGTTTTTTTTTTTGAGACAGGCTCTCATTGTAGTTCAGGGTGGCCTTGAACTTGCTGTGTAGCCCAGGCTTGCCACAAACACAGCAGTCTTCTGTTTCAGCCTCCTGAGTGCTGTGATTCCAGGCACGTGCTGCCACACCTCACCCTGCTGTTTATCTCTTTTTAATTTTTGCTATTACCTTACTGATAAGATCCACTATATTACTAATATTAATCCATTTCTGTGGATTTAAATGCTGTAGATATTCTTGCTGGCGACTTGTGTTTTTACTTTAGAATGATGAACCAAAGCGCTGAATTTTACTATGGATGTATTTATCATTCTTTTACTGTTGTTTGTGGCTGGTCTTTTTTTTTTTTTTTGGGGGTGGATTTTGTGGTAAGTTCTTGCTGTGTGTTCCACACAGGCCTTGAACACCACCCCACTCTATTCCCAGCCTCCTGAACACTGGAATCACAGGCATGAGCCACCATACCGAGCTGATTTTTGTTTAAGGATATCGTCAAATAAAAAGGATATTGTTATATTTTAATATTCTAATTTTAGTATGTGTGCTGCCGAAGCAAGCACATATTTTAATATTCTAATCCTTTCACATTTAAATCTTTATTTTATCTGAAGTCATTTATCTGGGGTATGAAATAAGTTGAGCTGCAATCATAGTTTTCCCTGGGCATCGCTGCTCAGTTGTCCCCGTGCCATTCATTGGACACGCTGTCCTTCCGCGTGGCGCTCCAATGTCTGCTTTTCTCTCAGAATGCTGTTTTCCGTTCTTGTGAGTGTGTACCTAGTAGTAGAATGGCTGGCTTATATTGACTTTTTTTGGTAATATTTCTGAAGGAGGACTTAGCTTTTTAACTGAAATAATAGTATCCTTTAAGTGTACATTAACAAGAATATCTTAATCTTATCAAATACTGAGAAATTCCCCTGGTTATTTCCTTAATGCTGTTATTTGTAGTTTGTTAGAATAATGATCCACTGGGGCCGGGGAGATGGCTCAGTAGAATAAGTGCTTGCCTAGTAAGCTCAAGGGCCTGAGTTCAAGCCCCTGTTCCGAAAAAAAAAAAAAAAAAAGAATAATGAGACACAGATATATATATATATATGTATTTTAGACTATCTGAAATTTAATCCTTTCTGTACAGGTTACTAGATCCCTTTTTTTTTTTTTTTTGCGGAACCGGGGATTGAACTCTGGCCCTTGCGCTTGCCAAGCAAGCACTTATTCTACTGAGCTATCTCCCTGGCCCCATCCCTTTTGATTAAGAAAACTGTAGAAGGGTAGTAGCTGCCCCAAGTGAACCCCAGGTGGTGGCGCGTGTCAGTTGTGCAGAGTCCTGCTGTGCAGGCTGTCTGCATGCACTGCTGGGGGCTGTGCTCAGACTTGCCGGAATCATTCGTAGCCGATTTTAGCCCACAGCTCGCTTTTCCCCATATTTCTTTCTAAAGTCTTCAGCATTCTTACAGAATTTTCTACGCTCCTTAGAGTATTGGTCAGCTAGGCCGGCCCGGAGCGGGTGCTCAGGCTGGGGGCCGTTCACCGGTGCTCTGAGGAACTGGACTACTTGGTCAGTCTTGGTCGCTGGCTTCCAGTTCTCAGCACTAATTACCAGCCGGCAAACTTGCCCTTTTTCCTCAATGTTTGGGTGACAGATCTTTGTTTTAAATGTGATCTTTGGTGGTTTGAGTGGATGCTCTGTTGAAAAGTTGATTTCAATTCTAAAGGCCCCTTTATCATATGGAGGGTTGTCAGGAACAATAAGCCCTTGCCAAGTCCATAAATTAGCTTCATCAGCCTGGGTGTTACGCAAGTTTTCCATTCTGCATTTGCGGATCTCTTCGAGTTCTTTCCTCAGCCTCCTGCTGGCCGCCATCTTGGATCTGGTGCTGCTGCTTTCCCAGAATCTAGATATGTTTGAAGTACCCTTTAAGACTTCCTTTATCAGGAAATTTCTCAGGCATCAATGAGAAAGAAGGAGTCAACACAAATGACATTAAAAAAATATGGGCAGAAGTAATAGCAGAAAACTTCCCAAATATGAGGAAACAA
>NW_004524656.1:11712379-11714302 GCF_000260255.1 Octodon degus
GTATAGATATATAGTTGCATTCTCTTAATGAATAGAATGATTTGTTCTAATGGTGTTTGTAAATAGCTTCACAAGTCCACTTCGTGTACAGCAATTAACCACTAAGAAGAATATATGCAGTGCATTATTTGTTGAAACTGTACTTCTGATTGGATTTGAAACTGTCTCATTGCTATCTGTTTATCAATAAAACTTTGAAAAAAAAAAAAAGAAATTTCTCCTTTCTTTTTTTTGTGGAACTGGGGATTGAACTCAGGCCCTTACACTTGCCAGGGAAGCGCTTATTTTACTGAGCCATCTCACTTGGATTTTGCTATGTAGTCCAGGTGGGCCTTGAACTCACTGTGTAACCCAGACTAGCCTCAAACTCCTGATCCTCCTGTTCCGGCCTCCACAGTGCTGGGATTGTAGGCATGTACCGCCATACCCAGTGTTTACTGTTGCTCAGTTTAATGCCCGAAGAAATTAAGACTTTTTTTTTTTTTGGCAGAACTGGGGATTGAACTCAGGCCCTTGTGTTTGCCAGGGAAGCACTTATTCCACTGAGCCATCTCCCCAGCCTGGTCACTCCATTTTTAAAATTTTTTTAATTTTTAAAATTTTTTTTTTTGCAGAACTGGGGATTGGACTCAGACCCTTGTACTTGCCAGGGAAACGCTTATTCTACCATCTTCCCAGCCCCCAGTCAGCTCCCCGGCCCCCGGTCACTTGCATTTGTGTGTCCCTTCTAAGGCACAGCTGCCCAGTTCACTGTCATGAGCCCTGAGTCTTTTTGTTTGAGCTCTTGGGGGTTTTATCTCTTTCAAGTTAATTCTTGTGGGTGGTCTTAGCGAGAAGTTTAGCGTCATTCATTTGCATGTGGCTAACCTGTTTTCCCAGTATCATTTTTTGAGAAGATGCTCCATTTTGGGGGGGTTATCTTGGTACCTGCAAGAAAGATCACTTGACTTAAACACGAGGGTTTATTTGTAGACTGAATTCTGTTCCGCTGTTGTATAACTTGGCTGTGCCAGTAGACAAGAGTCTAGGGACTTAACTATTGAAGTTTTGTAATACTTGTGTTTTTTGTTTTTCAAATTACATTTTTGTTTTCTTGTGACCGTGGACGTCCGGCCCAGGGCCTTTCCAGTCCCTGAGATAGCTCCTCACTAAGTGGCCCAGGCTGGTCTCCAACTTTCAGTCCTGCCTCAGCCTCCCACAGTGCTCCATTACTGTGTTGCATCATTGTACCTGACTTTCATTGATCTTTTTATTTAATGGTGTCTTATTTTGTTTTGTGTAGATTATTTAGAGTTTCTCTTGCTAATGATGATGATTTTTATTTATTTTTGTATTTGGTGCACGGTCTCACTAGGAAGCTCAGACTTGTAGTGATCTTCCTGTTTTCAGCCTCCCCAGTGCTGGGTTTACAAGCACGCTCCACCACACTGGTCTTGGTGGCCAGCTCAGTGCGCCCGGTACTGGGCTGACGCAGCATGTGATGCTGGGCATCGAACCCCAGTCTCTGAGTTTGCCCAGGCAGGTACTTAGTCTGCTGAGCTTTCTCACTGGCCCTTACTATGATCTTTGAATGTATCTTTGCATCTTACTTTCCAATCTTTATGTTTCTATTATATCACTTAGAACTTAAGAGCTATAGTGAATAAAAATAGTAGTAGATGTGTTTGTCCTTCCTTGTCTGGGTTTTGAAGGAGGCGCGCTTGCTTCGTGTGTACTGCCAGGCAGAGGGGTGCTGTGCGTCTCAGGGCACGCTTCCTCAGCTGAACGCGTGCTCTTCCCGGTCGGCATGGAAATGCTGCCTGCCAGGAGGCTGAATGTTCCTCAATTTTTGGTGTGTTTCTGTTGAGGTTGTTTTCTGTTTGTTTTCCCTTTGGTTATTAAGAAAACATAGTTTTCTAGTATTAACTGAGTGTTTTATTTCTA
>NW_004524656.1:11714625-11749610 GCF_000260255.1 Octodon degus
TGTGTGTGGCCAGCTCAGCCCACCAGGGGGCGGGGCTGGCTGGCATGTGGTGCTGGGGGATCAAACCGCGGTCCCTATGCTTTTCCAAGCTTGTTCCAAATAGGTGCTTTAGACCACTGAGCCATCTCTCCAGCCCCTTAACTTGGTCTTAATACGTAATTTTTTTGTATATTACTGGATTTTCTTTGCTAATACTTAGGGTCTTTTGGGTGTGCCTGTAGTCATGTGTAAGTTTTCATTTTTCCTTGTTTATACTGTTTGTTTTTGCTGAGATAGCACCTCCTGTATCCCAGGCTGGCCCTGAACCTGTGGTGATCCTCCTGCCTCAGCCTCCTGAGTGCTGGGAGGTAGCTGTGTGGCGCTGCAGTGTGGCACTGTGGGCAGATTCTCATGCTATTTTTGACTGGTTTGGTATATGTATACTCGTTACTACGCTGACTTCATAAGACTCAAATATTCTCTAGGAGAGTTTGTGTGGGGCTGAGTGTCCCTTTTTGAATGCTTTGTATGTAGCCATTGCAGTGGCAGAGACTTTAATGGGCAAGGAAGGAATGTATTTTTTATTTTTGTGGAATGAGACTATACGAGAGCTTGCTACATTCTGGAGGCCTCTGTCTGTGCTCTTGGCTGCGGTCTTGCAGTAGAGCTAGCTGGCTGTAAGGGTATTCATTTGGCTCTGGGACAGAGAAATAAAGTCCTGCCGCACAGAAGTCACTGTAGTGACAGCTAGAGTATATCTGGTTTCAAGAATGTTTTGATTTTTTTTCCCTGTACTGCAGGCAAATGGCACTTTCCAGGGTATAGACTAATTGAATTGTTTATCTTACAGAAGTGATAGATCTCACTCATGATAACAAAGATGATCTTCAGGCTGCCATTGCTTTGAGTCTGCTGGAATCCCCCAAAATTCAAGCTGATGGAAGAGATCTTAACAGGTTATTGTTTAATTTGTAATCTTTGTCCATCACCATTATGTGTAGGTCACAGGCAGTAGCTCTGTGAATGCCGCTCGGGATAATTCTGCCCAGTGCCTTGATGACACCTGAGTGAGATTTCTTTTAGGAGAGAGTGCACTTTAGTTTACTTTTTTAAAAATGTATTTGCTAGAGGGTCTCACTATACAGATCAGACTCATAGTGATCCTCCTGTTTTCAGCCTCCCCAGTGCTGGGATTATAGGCGTGTGCCACCATATCTGGTCTTGGTGGCGAGCTCAGTGTGCTGGCGTGGCATGTGATGCGGGGATCGAACCCGCCTGGGCTTGCCCAAGCAGGTGCTTAGTCTGCTGAGCTCTCTCACCAGCCCTTTGGCTTATTTTTGGAGACTAGAAGAATGTCTGTGAGTAGAAGCCTGCAGTTTTGTAGTTCATAATTGCTAGCAGAAAGCAAGAACCCAGTGCTGTGTATCTGGCCAATATTACCCATTCCCTTTATCAACTTTAAGGGTGTATTGTTCGGTATTTTTAAATGGAAGTTACCACTCAACCACCCTGTCTCAGGAGCAGCCAGAGGATTTATTATTTTAATCTTTGCTGATCTAGTGGTTAACTGGTGCTGCTCTGAAATATCCACTGTCGTGATGAGGCATTGTCCACTGCACCATGTGGAGGCTCTGCCCCTTGGCACGGTGTTGCTCTTGCCCTGTCCTGTGGAAATGCTTTTTTTTTTTTTTTTTTTTTGGTGGAACCGGGGATTGAAGTCAGGCCCTTGCGCTTGCCAGGGAAGCGCTTTTTCCACTGAGCCATCTCTCTGGTCCTGGAAATGTTTGATAGGGCATGTGGTTGGTTGGAGACACGTGAGTACAGTATCTCAACCCCTGCTAGTCTTCAGCCTCCACTCAGCTCCGTTATGGGGTGTGTAACTTCTGTTAGGGAAGGCTTAAGGTTTCTGTTTAAACCTTGCTTTCCATTTATGTAAATATAGCTTCTATATGTCCAGTGATGACCTGGTAAATCACTTTAGGGTATTCTGAATTTTCTATGCAAGTACCAAGACATCCCTATTACCAATATCCTCTGTATATAATCCATTGTCCTTTTTTAACATTTTGTTCTGTTTTGTTTTACATTTGTGATACATTGGCACAAATACTGTATAGGATGCATGAGGCAACCTCTGCGGAAACTAAACGCTCAAAGAGGAAACGCTGTGAAGTCTGGGGAGAAAACCCCAACCCCAGTGACTGGAGGAGAGTTGATGGCTGGCCGGTTGGGCTGAAGAATGTTGGCAACACGTGTTGGTTCAGTGCTGTTATTCAGGTATGGTTGTGCTGTGTTCCTTTTTCTTTTTTTGTTGTTTTTTTTTTTTTTTTTTTTTATTTATTTGTGTGTGTGTGTGTGTGTGTGTGTGTGTGTGTGTCCAGCTCAGCCCACCAGGGGGCGGGGCTGGCTGGCATGTGGTGCTGGGGGATTGAACCGCTGTCCCTGTGCTTTGCTAAGCTTGTTCTAAGTAGGTGCTTTAGACCACTGAGCCATCTCACCAGCCCTTTTTTTGTTGTTTTGAGACAGGGTCTCACGGTATAGTTCAGGCTGGCCTTGAGCTCACTTTGTACCCAGGCTGGTGTTGAACTCACAGTAATCCTCCTGCCTCAGCCTGTGGAGTGCTGGAATTATAGGCGTGTGCCACCACACCCAGCTGTGTTTTAGATTTAGATATTCTTTTTTTTTGGCAGGACTGGGGATTGAACTCAGGCCCTTGCACTTGCCAGGCAAGCGCTTATTCTACTGAGCCCTCTCCCTGACCCCAGATGTAGATATTCTGATGTCTAAATTAGTAGTAAGAATGACATCTACTGTTGTAATGTGCTAAATGTGTTCGGAGTTAGCACTTAGTGACTGTTGTGTTAAGGAAGAACCAGAGCGAATGAGGAGGTATCAGTTATGGCAAAGTTGCTGTCGGCCCCCATCCAGAAGATAAAAGCAGGCTATGGGGATGATGTAGCCAAAGTTAGGAGAGAAGGAAGTGCAAGCCTGCCTGAGAGCTGGGCTCAGTGGCGCGCGCCTGTGCCCTGGGCTCCCCATGCTGGGGTGGGAAGAGCCCAAGTTGGAGCCCAGCACAGTGAGTGCGGTGACTTACCGAGACTCGGTCTCAGGGTAAATGGCCTGGTATGTAGCTCCGTGGACTGTCCCAGGTTCAGCTCCAGCGCTGCAGAGCCAAACCAACAGCGACGAAACACCAGTGAGACAATCACACCTTAAGGTTTGTTGAACATTCTGCTTAAGAGAGAGTTGAGAAAGATGCCACTGTTTCTGGCCGGAGTAACCAGGTGGATCACGGTGTCATTTGGCTTCAAATACTTGCATTAGAGAAGCTCAGCTGGTGAAATGTCTGTAAATATACAGAAATCTCAGAAATCTGAGATACCTCTAGTTCAAATAGCTCAGATAAATGATACTCAGGCTGTAGAAGTATTTTCAGAAATTTGAGTCTGCTTGATGTTGTTGTCTTTAAATGTACAGTGATATCCCCTCTCGGGTCCTTTGTTTTTATTTTTTTATTTTTTATTTTTTTTATTTGTGTGTGTGTGTGTGTGTGTGGGTGTGTGTGTGGGGGTAGCTCGAGCCCACCAGGGGGCGGGGCTGGCTGGCATGTGGTGCTGGGGGATTGAACCGTGGTCCCTGTGCTTTAGCTAAGCTTGTTCTAAGTAGGTGCTTTAGACCACTGAGCCATCTCACCAGCCCTCCTTTGTTTTTAGACAAGGGCCTGATGCGTAGTTTAGGCTGACCTCACCCTGTTATGCAGACCAGGCTAGCAGTCCTGCTTCAGTCTCCCTGGAGTGCTGGGATTACAGGTGTATGCTGTCTCACCCAGCTCCATGTTCTATTTTTGTAAGGATTTTGATTTAGAACTTTGAAGCTCTTAAATTGAAGATTTAATTCATGTGGTTGAGGGATTTACTGTGTGCAAGATGAGAACATAAACGGCCACCCTGAGAACTTAATGAAGGTAGTTATTGACCATGGGTTAAAAGCTAGATTGAGGGGGCAAAAAATGACAGGAAGGAACTGATGATCGAGGAGCAATGAAAAGCCAGGCATGGTGGCATATACCTATAATCTCAGCTCTCGAGAGGCATGAGGAACCTTGCGAGTTCGAAGCCAGTCTGCACTGCACAGTGAGACCTGTCTCAAACAAATAAAAAAACAACAAGGAGCAAGGCAGAAGATCAGTTTGCCTGGGTCCCTGCTGACAGCCAGGAGAGGGTGTCTTTTTTTTTTTTTTTTTGCAGAACCGGGGATTGAACTCAGACCCTTGCGCTTGCCACGGAAGCGCTTATTCTACTGAGCCACCTCCCCGGCCCCAAGGAGAGGGTGTCTTGAGAGTTATTGGACCAACTAGTCAGAAACCACATTGTGGTCCAAGAGTGAGATTTTCTGAATGTGTGATTGAGAATTGCATTTTCAGCTGTTGATATGTCCCTAATGCGGAGTACAGCTGGAGTGAAGGGCAGTGTCACTGTCAGGAAACCCAGAGGTGTCTGGGCTCGAGGGTGTGCATGAGTTTCTTCCACAGTTGCTGGACACCAGTTTTATGTCTAGCACTGATCTAGGCTTTTGAGATATTGGAGTGAATAAGACACACAGCTGTGACCTCATGGAATTTAAATTCTCATGAAAAGCGATGCACAGTAAACTGAAAGTTAACAAGTTAACTTCTTAAGTAAATACATGTCATATGTGAGGCTGTGATTGGTCCCACAGAAGAAGACCAGAGTGAGAGAGGCTGGAAATGCTTCAGGAGAGCTAGGAGCCAGTGGTAATGTAATGCCGGTGCTAGGTCTCGTTGAAGAGAGACTCCTGGAACTAAAGCCTGGTGACGGGAGGTGAGGGACAGAGCTGTGTGTGAAGGAATCAAGGCCTTCCAGAGAAGGGAACCCACAGAGCCATTCCCCGAGGGTGGGAAGGGGCTCAGTGTGTTCAGGGACCCCAGGTGGCTAGGTGCTAAGAGCAGAGGGGGCCTCCCAGAACTGAGGTTCGGGTGAGGTGGAAGTCAGAGAAGCTCCCAAGCAGCGCTAGTCCTGACCCAGGGGGAAGGGCTCCTCCAGCTGCTGTGGGGAGAGCAGAGCGGAGCACAGGACTTGATGCCTTCGTCCTGTTGGTGGTGGCCTGGCCCCAGCTGGGTGCTTTGGAAGCAGTTAGATTCCTGATAGATCCTAAAGGCAGAGCTTCAGGGATTCCCTCTGTGGGTTGGCTGTTGACTGAAGTCCCCTAGGAAGATGACCAGACTTTGAGTAAAAGAACTTTTACCAGATTCCAGGCTTCAGTGAGTCTGAAGCTTAATTTTGGTCACACTAGAGAGGAGAGGTCAAAAGAAGCTGTGTGGTGTCGATGGTGAGGCCACTCTAGAAGGAGGGAGACTGTGCACAGTGAGCCAGGGCAGCAGTGGTGGGTCCAGCTTAGAGCAGTTGGGTGTGGGGACAGATGGCCAGGAAGTTGCAAGTACATGAGGTGCAGTCCAGGAGCCATGCTGTGCACTGGACGTGAGTGCTTGAGAACGAGAAAAGCTTCATTGCTCCGCATTCCAAACTTGGGGACCGGGAGGAGCAGGATGTGTGTGGTGCAGAGTGTGGGGAGAGGAAGTGGTGGTGGAGCAAGAACCACCAAAAGGTAGAGTGAGCTCACCAAGACCGCAGCTGCGTTTCTCACCGAGAAAAGAAATACAGAGGTTCGCGTGGTGGCAGAAGGGCTGGGGGTGTGCTGGTAGCAACACTGCCTGGGCAGAGGAGAGCAGCGCCTCGTGGTACAGCGGGGGTGTGTGGTAGCAACTTGGCCCCGTGCTAGGCTCTGTCCTCTGGTGTGGGAGAGCAGGGTCTCAGTGCCAACGCACGTGCTCCAGATTTGACTCTGACGTCAGGAAGCAGACCTGGGCTCTTGGAATACAGGACGTTTTCTGCAAGGGTGCTGCCTCTAGAACTTCAGTTATGTAGCCTAGCAAGGTTTTCATTTGAGGAATGTTTGGGAATGACAAGTTACGTTCATGAAAGGCAGTTTTAAAAATTACCTTAGAAAAGATATAGAAAAAGTGTGATTTACCAATAATAAAAAGAAACCCTCACAGGGGTGGGGTTTGATCTTCGGGCCTGCTGTGCCAGCCCCACCCCTGCCCCTGGGGCACGCTTAGACAGCATTTGAGACTGGGCGAGGTGGTGTGCACCTGTAATCCCACACATGGGAGGCTGTAAGCAGGCAGATCACTAGGAGTCTGATCGAGTAGTGAGACCCTGACCACCCTGTAGATCCTTCCCTAAAAAAATACAAAAAAGAAACCCTCTCCCCTAGAAGTTCAGCTAAGTGCTGTCTGCTAGAGATGCCTGCTGTTGACTACCCTCCTGTGTTCCCCTGCACTGGGGATTGGACCCAGACCCCTGGTCCAGGGCTGTACTCCCAGCCCTTCTGTAAAAACAGGGTCTCCTGTTAGGTTGCCCAGGTCTGGAATTTGGAATATTCTGCTTTAGCCTTCGAGTAGCAGGGATTACAGACATGTGCTACTTTGTACAGCTAAACTTAAAAAAAAAAAAAAGTGCTTATGGTAGGCAGGAGGGCAGTAAGGTCTGCTGCTCTAAGTGCACAGTGTGAGTTGTGAGTCTCTGCTGTGGAGCCAGTCTTCCCCCCCTAAGCAAACACACATGGATGTAGCCCAGGTTGGTCTTGAACTCAGCGTGCTCCTCCTGCCTCAGCCACCATGGGCTGGGATTATAGGAATGTGCCACCACACCTGGCTAGCGCTCTTTGTAGAAACATTTTTCTGCAATATTACTTTTAGGGGCCGGGGAGATGGCTCAGTAGAATAAGCGCTTCCCTGGCAAGTGCAAGGGCCTGAGTTCAATCCCCAGTTCCGCAAAAAAAAAAAAAAAAAAAAAAAAATTAACTTTTGAAGACTATAATTGTATAATGTATAAACAGAATATCATTTATTTAATGTATTAACCTTTCATGGTCTTAGTTTATTTCTGTTGTTTTACCTAGGGGATTTATAGTTTTGTTAATTTTTGTATAACCAATATATACTTTTTGCGGGGGGGAAATAATAGAATCACTAGGTTGACAGTTACATGTGCTTTTAAATGTGGATGAAAATACTTTGGAATAAAATTTTTTTCTGCAGTTATCTTAAAAGGAAGGGTAAATTCATTTCTTTCTTTCAGTCTCTCTTTCAGTTGCCTGAATTTCGAAGACTTGTTCTCAGCTATAGTCTGCCACAAAATGTACTTGAAAATTGTCGAAGTCACACGGTAAGTTGGTACTGAGAAGTTTCTTTACCATCACTTAGTTCCTGCATCCCAAAGCCTCTTCTTAAAAAAAAAAAAAAAAAAAATGATTTATTTGTGTGTGTGTGTGTGTGTGTGTGTGTGTGGCCAGCCCAGCCCACCAGGGGGCGGGGCTGGCTGGCATGTGGTGCTGGGGGATTGAACCGCGGTCGCTGTGCTTTGCTAAACTTGTTCTAAGTAGGTGCTTTAGACCACTGAGCCATCTCACCAGCCCTCTCTTTTTGTTTTTCTTTTTTTTTTGGTGGAACCGGGGATTGAACTCAGTCCTTTGCGCTTGCCAGGGAAGCACTTATTCCACTGAGCCATCTCCCCAGCCCCCTTTTTGTTTTTCAAACAGTGAATTTAACCGAGGGCCTTTTTATTGGGCTATACCGCAAACCCTTTTCTGTTTAATTTGAGATAAGTTCTTTGTCTTAGCTACTTTTCTCTCGTTGCTGGGACAGATACCTGACACCCAAAATGAAGGAAGGAAAGGTTTATTTAGCTCACGGTTACTGGAGGTTTCAGTTCATATTCAGCTGGCTCCAAGGCAGAGGGGCACAGGGCACAGAGCCGCACTTCATGGCGGCCGAGCAGCAGCAACAGCAAGGAGCAATGGCTCCCGAAAGTCTGTCTCTCTGTCTCTTATATTACATTCAGGCTCTCTGCCCCAGGCTAGGGGAAGTACTCACACCCATAATCCCAGCCTTGGATCACACATAATCCCAGTGCATCATGAGTTAATCACAAACTCTAAAAGTCCCCACCCCATGACTGCATGAGACTTTGGGGGGACAAGTAGACATAAACCATAAGTCTTACTAAGTCACTCACTGTTACCCAGGCTGGGCTCAAACATGTGACCATTTTGCTTAGAAAGGATGACAGCCCTGACTACCAGGTCACCACACTGTAGTTCAGTCTGGCCTTGAGCTTACTGTGTATTCTAGGCTGGCTTCAAATTCATGGCGGTCCTCCTGCCTTAGCCTCTTGAGTCCTGGGATTACAGGTGTGTGCCACCTTGCCTTGCATTAAATTTTTGACTAAAGGTGAAGACCACAACACTTTGGCTTGTGTTAATATTTGGTTTCATTTCTCTTTTTATTTTTGCAATGCTTAACCCAGGGCTTTGTGCATGTTAGGCAAGTGTTCTACCATTGAGCTATATCCCCTGCTCTTTGGTTTTCATTTCTAAATGACTCCTTCCTTCTTTGTAACAAAATTAAAGGTATGCCAAAAGTATAAATTTTAAGTTGATATAAAATTAGGAAACATGGGCTGGCAAGATAGCTCAGTAGACTAAGCACGTGCTTAGGCAAGCATAGGACCTGGGTTTGATCATGACACCACATGCCACGCTGGCTCCACCCCTGGGTACATGCCTGTAATCCCAGTGCTAGGGAGCTGAAAACAGGAGGATCACTATGAGTCCATTTTGCATAGTGAGGCCCTGTACCAAATACATTAAAAAATAAATAAATACAATTAGAAAATGATTTGAAGACTATGGGGAGCCACACTGCCTAACTCAGCGGTGCTGCCCTCCCTGGGTGGGCCCACTCAGAACCCTTGTGTGTTGCATTGTGTGTGAAACCCTCCCCTTGCCATTGGCTACTCAGGCCACGGGGTGGAGAACAGCAAGCTGCTGCATCCAGCTCTCCTTAAGAGATGCCAGTCTGTGCTGGCCGCAGCAGGTGCCTCCTCTCGCTGATCTTGCCTTTTTTGGATTTTACATTTGTGTAATGTGTTCTCCTAACAGAAGAGGGAGCTTAGCTTCAGGAAATGGACCATTCTGTCTTTCCCACAGTATTTCTGACTTATATATAGTTATTTTTTTTTTCCTGTATTTTGGGGGAGGGTCTACAGGGTGTTCAGGGTCTCACTACTAGGTCAGACTCGTAAGTGATCCGCCTGTTGACAGCCTCCCACACGCTGGCATTACAGGCATGCAGCACACCCAGTGCCTCGTGCTGCGGGGGCGGGGCTGGCTTGGTGGGCCCTGGGATCAAATCTGTGGCCCCTGCGCCTGCTTGCAGGTGCTTTAATCTGGTGAGCTATTTGGCCGGCCCTTGTATAGTTATTCTTGACTTTAGAGTAATCCCCTGTCCTTTTCAGGGCCCTCATGATGTACTTTGAGGTCTGACTGACTTAGATCTAGGTAAAGATGATTTAGAGAGTGATTATTATTTTTTTAAGTTTATTTAGTGTGTGTGTGTGTGTGTGTGTGTGTGTGTGTGTGTATGTGTGGCCAGCTCAGCCCACCAGGGGGCGGGGCTGGCTGGCATGTGGTGCTGGGGGATTGAACCGCGGTCCCTGTGCTTTGCTAAGCTTGTTCTAAGTAGGTGCTTTAGACCACTGAGCCATCTCACCAGCCCCTAGAGAGTGATTATTGACGACTTCTCTCCTGTGTGGATCTTCCAAATAAGACCTTGTATGAATCATTACATATGGCTGTGTTTTCTTTAGGAAAAGAGAAATATCATGTTTATGCAAGAGCTTCAGTATCTGTTTGCTCTTATGATGGGATCAAATCGAAAATCTGTAGACCCTTCTGCAGCCCTGGATCTGTTGAAGGGAGCATTCCGGTCGTCCGAGGAACAGCAGGTAGGAAAGGATCTTCTCTTATTTTCCCTCAAGCACTCCGATTTGGAGTCACACCTTACTGATGCTTCTGTGGTATTAGTGCTACTGTGGTGTTGCTTGTTTCGCCTAGCAAGCTGCAGGTGCCTGTGTGGTACAAGAGCAAGCAGGAGAGTGCCGCAGGGAGAACCGATAGTTCTGAAGGGCTGAAGGAGGAGCAGTAGAAAGAGCGGTAGACTTACACGGCTGCTGTTGGAACAGAAGGGGAGAGAGAGCTTAGAGAAGACGGCAGTGAGCCAGGCAGAATGGCACCAAGAGAAGCCAAGTTTTTCGTCTGTCCCATTGCTTTGGGTGACCCAGGTAGAGCTGTTAGTTTAAAAACTATCTAGGGCAGTGCTTTCAGTGCCATAAACTGCCTGCTGTGGCCTGTGTGCCGTGGGTTTACTGCTGCGCTTCTAGGTGCATCCTGGTGGTGGGTCACTTGGCTAGTGTGAGGGAGGCCCTGGGTTTGATCCCCAGCACGACATTGGAAAGATTTCCATTTCTGCAAAACCAACTAAAGCTGAGTTTAACAGCTTTTCTGAGCACTTTTGCTCTTAGACATAAGTATGTACCTTTTCCTTACCTCTACCTATAAATTAACGTTATCACGACTGGATCAGCTTCTTCAAGAGTGTCTTTCCTCCATTCAGATCTCCCATTGCTCTAGAAGACTACAGCTGTTTCTTTGGACTTCTAAAGAAAGACTTAGGGCCCCAGGGAGATAGCTCAGTAGAATAAGTGCTTGCCTGGCAAGCGCAGGGTCCTGAGTTCAATCCCCGTTACCAGGAAAAAAAAAAAAGTATCATTAAAGAAAGACTTAAGTGGATGATTCTGTTTGTTTTTTCTGTATCAGACAGTTGTGACTGAAATCAGTAGTTTCAGTTTCCTTCTAGGCACAATGTAGAAGTTACGTAAGGAACTGTGTTGTTGGTGTTTAGATGGTGGGTTCTGTTCTTGTGTCTGTGCTGTTGGGCCCTAGACAAAAACGCTGTCATAGTAGTAGAAGCTGCTGGTGGGAGGAAGGGCAGACTTCCACTTCTGGGGTATGGTGTCCATCTAACTCATGCAATTTGTGCCTCTCCTCCAGCAAGATGTGAGTGAATTCACGCACAAGCTCTTGGATTGGCTGGAGGACGCGTTCCAGCTGGCTGTTAATGTTAAGTGAGTGTTGAGGGTTGGTCTGTACCTCCTAACGGTGGCTTGGGGAATTAAATGCTTTTCTCAAGTGGAAATTGCTGGTTCTAGTCAAACTTCTTGGGGTGACTGTGAGCTAGTCCTTACAGCGGTTTGCTTTCCCCCCTCCTTGGATGAAGATGATCCCCTAAACATACAGCTGTTTTACTGAAAGGACTAACTCTTAACTTCATATCTGTTCAGTAAGTGGTCTAATCCCTCACTTTAGTCTGTATCTGGTTGGTTGTGACTGATGGTGCTCAGGATTTGTGTAACACTGTTTGATACAAATGATAACATACGTGTCTCCCTCTTTTTAAAAGCAGCAATCCCAGGAACAAATCTGAAAATCCTATGGTGCAGCTCTTCTATGGTACTTTCTTAACTGAAGGGATTCACGAAGGTAAATTCTCGTCCTGAATTCTTAGCCTATGACCAGCCCCTAGTACTATGTCCTTTGGAGGACAGTATAATGAATGAACTTCAGACTCAGATTGACTTGGGCCTGAGTATTGATTCTTTTAGTGCCTGTGTCATGGAGGATGATCTGTTTTGCTCTGGGCTCCTCGGTCTCTTCATAACATGGGTGCAGGCTTTACTTCAAAATGGTTTCATTAGACTGTGTACCATTTTCACAGCCTAATTCTAGCATTAATGTCAGATGCACAGTGATGTTGCTCAGTTTCCTGTGTAGGTTTGATGGCGTAATATCTAATTTCCAGTGATTGTATTGAGCTCAGCACTGTGGCACACACTGCTAGTCTCAGCTCCTCAGGAGCTGAGGCAGGAGCATTGCAGGTTGGAGGCTGCCAACGTGGGCAGCATAGGCCTTGTGTCAAAATAATGTTTGTAAGGGGCTGGTGAGGTCCACAGTGGTAGAGCGCTTGTCTGCCCTGCACAAGGTCCTGCACTCAGTTCTGGTGCTGGGCGGGGAGGCGTCATGCGGCAGCTGGCCACCGGCAGCTTGCAACCACGGCTGCTCCTGACCTCCTTTGGTACTGGGAGTTGCCTTGCCAGGCAGGCGCTGCACAGCTGAGCTCCATCTGGGCCCGTCATCTGCATTCCACAGCCTTACCCTGATACGCTTTTATTTTTGTTAAAATGTGCTGTTTATTTATTTTTTTATTTATGGTTTTGGGGTTTCAACCCCAAATCATATGCTTGCTAAGCATGTGCTTTATCACTGAGCTATACTCCCAGGCCCTGATACTCTTTTAAAAACAGTGTAGTACTGCTGCTCCAAAAAAAATAGCTTTTTTTTTTCTGTATTTAGGACAGGGGCTATAGGGTCTCATTACACAGATCGGACTTGTAGTGATCCTCCTGCTTTCAGCCTCCCAAGTGCTAGGATTACAGGTGCACACCACCATGCGCAGTCTCAAGCCCCAGGGGTGGAGCCGGGGATCGAATCCTGGCTACTGCACTCTGCCTAAGCAGGCGCTTTAGTTCACTGAGCTATCTGCCGGCCCTTGAAATACATTTTTTTGAGAAACTATTTTATTTTTAGTATTTCCCTGAATCTGAAATTTTGCCACTTGCATTCCTGTGAAACATACTAAATGTATTTTAACGTAGTTGTAGTTTGACTCCATCAAGCGAGGCAAGACCCGTGCAGCATGGGCGGGAAACCTATGAGCAGGGCTGTGCAGAGCTGGGCGTTTTCCTGTGTGCGGTGTCTGCAGTGGCCAGTGGTGCAAGCTGGATCCACTGGCACGTTAGAGCATGCCGCCCAGGCCTGGGGCATTTCTGTCCAGTCTCAGGAGATGGCTGGTGTGAGGAGGTTGGCTCTGGGGAGCCAGAACATAGGCTGTGTGTGGTTGTCGTGGCGCCTTGAAACACCCATCTCTCTCTTTGCCCAGGAAAGCCCTTTTGTAACAACGAGACCTTTGGCCAGTATCCCCTCCAGGTAAACGGTTATCGCAACTTAGACGAATGTTTGGAAGGGGCCATGGTGGAGGGTGACATTGAGCTTCTTTCTTCTGATCATTCAGTGAAGTATGGACAAGAGGTAAGGTGGAGATTTTTACCTGCTGTGCAGTGACAAAGCCAATTAAGTAGGACTGAACTTTGAGGCAAACTAATTTCCCATTATGTTAGGTAACTTGTGCTGAGCAGAAATTGAATTTGCCTTAAGTGTCTCCTCAGTTCACATGAACCACTGAGTCAGTGCTTTGATAAATTTTGACTGAAACTATGAATGTGAGTTAATCATGTAAAGGATGTATGCTGCTTCTGATGTTTTAAGTATGATCAAGTTTCTCTCTTTCTGTTGAAGCCTACCTGTACCTGAGTAGGGAGAACCCACTGCCTCCATATTTTCGGAGGGTAAAAGTACAGTGATTAACTCCTATGGTATGCCATTTAGAATATTTTCCCTATTACACTATTTATTGTTCTCAATTGTAAATTCTGCCTTTGCTTTTAAAGTTTTTTAAATTTGATTTTTATTTATTTATGTGGGATTTTTGTTTTAGTGGGTTGGAAAGGGAGGAAGTTAAAGGGAGAGCAAGAGTAATTAGTATCTCGAAATTCCAGCTGGGGAAGAAATAAGGTAGTGCTGATAGCATACTTGTTAATTCTACAGAGTTTAGCTTGTTTTCCTTCTGTTACTCATTTTGAAGCAAGCTGGGGTCTTGATGTGAGTCCACAGGAATTAATAATACAGGAGAAAAAAGGGCTTTATTGAATTAAAATAGAGTCTGATGTGAGCCGTGTTGGGAGTACACGAGCCGTAGAAAGTGGTGGAGCTTGGAGAAAGCTGGTGCCCCCCAGCTTGTCAAGGAAAGGACTAGTTCCTGGTGGGAGGGCCAGGACCTGTGGGACTCACGCATGCTCTGAAAGAGGAGGATGGTCATGACTGCTCACAACTCAGTATTCAAGGTTGGCAACTCTGTAAAAATAAAATAAAAATGGTCATTATGCATGTTTATTTAGACTTAGCCCTGAGACAAGCAGGCTGCCTGGACTCGCCTTGTCGCAGCAGGGCCTCCGGCGCTGCTTGCACCTTCGGGAAAAGGCTTGTAGGTACCTCTGGCATAAAAGTGAATTGGATTGAAGGGCCTTCCCGGTGTAGCCTTTCCTTGCCTAGGTCCTGACAGTTGAAATCTTCTGTGTAAGTGAGGGTTTCCCTGCCTTGGAACTGAATTAGTGCGACTGGCATCTGTTTATTGGAACTCAAGAGATTATTTTTTTCTTCCCTCAAAAACCTGAGGGTTGATAAAATCATGAAGCTATTTCAGGTTTCCTTTTTTTAGATAAAAGATTCAAGTTATGGTTAATGGAGTGTAAACAAATAGTGGCTCTGGTATGCAGTGTCGGTCCTTTTAGATGAGCCCTGCAGGCAGGGTCCCCCAGCTCTGCTGCTCAGGGCGCAGCTCCCAGATTTCCTCAGGGTGTGAGCCTCTCGAATACTGAGCCTCATGTAGCGAGTGAGTGGCAGAGATGCTTGGGCAGGTCACATGTTCAGACCTGGCTAGTGCCAAGGGTGGTGAAGGGAGTGCGGTGCCGTTACCGACTAGCTAGGACCTCTGGAGTCTTAAAGAATGTTGCATTGTGTTTTCTAAAAGGGCATGATTTCAAGTATACGCACTTTATTTTTTGTCTGGGATAAAAGTGCCTTAGTATTTTATTTAAATATAAATTATATATAGAAACAGTAAATTCTTGATGAGGGATGTTTTAAATGTGGCTTCTGGTTATTTCCTAAAGTTAATTTCTTTTCCCTCACACTTCTACCTTGGACAAAGCGTTGGTTTACCAAGCTACCTCCAGTGTTGACCTTTGAACTCTCAAGATTCGAGTTCAATCAGTCCCTTGGGCAGCCAGAAAAAATTCATAATAAACTGGAATTTCCTCAGATTATTTATATGGACAGGTGAGTTCTGGGTTGTGAATGTGATTGTGATGTTGTGCAACAATAGAAATGAGCTTGGAGTGTGTGGTGCATAGAAGTCACTGGGAGGTTGTAGTAAGAGGAAAATTTGGATTCATTGAATCTGAGTTAGGGCCCAGGAGTTTGTTAAGCTGGTGGAGGTGGCATGTGCCTGTAATCCCCCCAGCATTCAGGAGGCTGAGGCAGGAGGATCACCTGAGTTCAAGACCATCCTGGGCTTCATATTCATAGTCCAAGGCCAGCCTGAACTGAGAGAGAGAGACAGGGAGGGAGGGATAGATGGAGGAAGGAAGAAAATAAAAAAGTTTTTAAATGTATTTTAATATATTGAAAATTTAAAAATACTTATTTTTTTGAGACAGAGTTTCACTATGTAGTTCAGGCTGCCTTAAACTTACTTTGTTGCCCAGGCTGGCCTTGGACTTAGGAGGATCCTCCTGACGCCCTCAGCTGCCTGAGTGCTGGGATTGCAGGTGCACGCTGCTGCACCAGGCATAAGAGCTCATGTCTCTGCGAAGCTCCTGTGGTGGCTGTGGCAGACCTTTTAGAGGCCAGGTGCCCAACTTGTAGCCTCACACTGACATATTTTCCAAAGTGCCAGCATGCATTTATGCCCGAGTGCTCACTGCGGGGGCTGCCGGGTGCCTCGGCTTGGCCTTGCGTCGTGCCTGTAGTAGTGTGCATGGTCTCTGGACTCCGGCCTGAGTAGCGTGTGTGGGTGAGAGCCTGGCTTGGTTTGGGGTTTTGGAGCAGTGTGTGGATTAGCTGCAGTTCTTTCTGTCCTGAGTACTCTGTATTCTTGGAGTGCAGGAGTCCTAGGGAGACTCACCTTACAATATTTTAATCTTTTAGCATTTTTTTCTCCTGAGGTATGGTTTATATATGAAAAAGGGCCACCATTTGTAGATGGGTGAACAGTGAATTTTGTTAGCTATAGAAAGTAGAGTAACTAACATCGCAGTTTCAGTAGAGAACAGTTCCATCAGCAAGAGATTCCCTGAGCCTTATTTAGGTGGTCCCTTTCTTGCACCCCCAGGGTCTGGCATCCACTGAACAAGTCTGACCCCACCATACCTTGTTGTTCTAGAATGTTATATTAGACATTAAAATATATACTCTTAAGGTTATTTTCTTTGCCTAGTGTAAGATTTTTTGGTGTTCTTATACAGTGAAGTACTACTCAGCCACGAATCAGGATACACTTGAGACTATAGGTGAATGGATGCAACTTGAGACCCTAAGGGAAATAAACGAGTCACGTGTGTAAACACTGCATTGTCCCTCTAGTAGGGGAAGCTGAAAGATCCAAAATATACAACAGATACTGTGCAATGGGAAGAAACTATTCAAAAGGAAAGAGAAACTGGGGTAGGGAGAGGAGAAAAGGAAAGGAAAAGCAAAATATATTTGTGTGCACATATACACATATATGCATACAAGATAGTTAAGACCATCGTACTACCTTCTGCTAATATTGTTTGGAAAATTAAACACCTATATCTCGTACTCTGAGTAACTGATTTAAAGATAATAGTCCACAATGTATTAGCCTTTGTTACACTCTTTTTTGGTTTTTGAGACAGGGTCTTGCTGTGTAGTTCAGGCTGCTCTTGAGCTCTCTTTGTAGCCCAGGCTGGTTTTGAACTCACAGCAATTCTCCTGCGTCAGCCTTCTGAGGCGTACGCCACCATGCCCGGCTTCTTGTTTTGTTTGGAAATTTTTTTTCTCCTTAAAATTTATTTTTATTTTATATATTCATTTATTTATGTATTTGGTACAGGGTCTCACTATGCAGCTCGGACGCAGTGATCCTCTTGTCTCTGCCTCCCCAGCGCTGAGGTTATAGGCGTGTGCCACCATGCCTGGTGTCAGTAGCTAGCTCAGCGCAGGGCCAGCGCAGCACGCAGTTCTGAGACTCAAATCCTGGTCTTTGCGCTTGCGAGGCAGGCTCTTAGACCTCTGAGCTTAATCTTTCTGGCCCCTTTCTTTAAAATTTAAAGAAATACATTTTAGGTTTATTCCATTTTATTTTATTTTACTTTAGTTTTGTTTATTTAGGACAGTGTCTCACTACACAGATCGGACTCATAGTGATCCTCCTGGGTTCAGCCTCCTAAGCTCTGGGATTGTAGGTGAGCGCCACGACACCCATTCTCAGTCATCATCTCTCGGTGTGCCCTTGGGGCAGGGCCCGCACGGCAGGGATCAAACCCTTGCTACTGTGCTCTGCCTAAGCAGGCACTTTAGTCAGCTGAGCTATCAGGCCGGCCCTTATTCCATTTTATTGTTTAGTAGTTTTTGTTTTATTTTTGTATTTTAGGGAAGAGTCTACCTGGTGTTCAGGGTCTCACTGCTAAATTGGACTCGTAGTAATCTGCCTGTTTACAGCCTCCCAAGAGCTGGGATTACAGGTGCATACCACCACGCCAGTCTCAGTTGCCATCTCAGTGTGCTCCGGCAGGCCCGGGATGGAACTCCCGGCCCCGTGCCTGCTTGCAGGTGCTTTAATCCACTGAGCTGTTTGACTGGCCCTGAACATCTTTTTGTATTACTTGTATATTTTCTTGGGTGATGTGTCGGTTCACATTGTGTCTACTTTTTAACTGCCTGTCTTAATCCCGTGTTTTCCTCGTTCTAGCTTTTATATGAGGCCTGTGACTCAGTTAGACGTCATACCTGGGTGAAATGGAGGGTTTCAGGGGAGAGGAACGCGTGTGCCCTTGCAGTGAAGGCACCATAGTTGAAAAAACTGCCCTTTTTACCTTAACACTTGTCAAAATCAATTAAAAATATTTTTGTGGGTCTGTTTCTAAATCTCTGTTCTGTCTCTGGTCTGATCTTATGCTAGTGCCACATTGACTTGGTTACAGTGACTTTATTTCTGTCTTAACATCAGGAAGTACCAAAATGGTTCTGGCTGAGGCCAGCTGTCTGCGTCTGTGTGCAGTCCTTCATCCTGCTGGTTGCTGCCAGTGCCTCGAGGTTCTCATTGTTGTGTCGCACCCTAGATAGTTTAGGGAGAAGGGACATCTTCCTAGTATTGAGTCCTTCCGTTCATGAGCATGGTGTGGCTGTTTCTTTCAAATCTTCATAGTTTTTTTCGGCAATATACCAACTTGCAGTAGTTGGTGTACGCGTATTCTGCATATCTGATTGAGTTTATCCCAGAGTCAGTCCTGCTTTGCGTTGTTGTCCAGCTGCGTGTGGTGGCACACGCTGTGATCGCACACTCTGCGGCTGCGGCAGGACCACAGCACGGTCTGCCCGTACTGGAGGGAAGAAATGCTGTCCCTCTGTCCTTACGGGCACATAGAAGTGAGCCGACGGTTTTCTTCCAGGTCCACATTGTAGCGCTCAGCTCGACTGCTCATTCCCTCGTGCTGTGCCCTTGTAGGTCCCTGAGAGTTTCTAGAGTCATGTCATCTGCATCTAACATGCAGCTTTATGTCTTTTGATATCTGTGTCCCCTTTTTTCTATTTCTTACCTTATTTCCCTGAATGTGCCTTCAGTAAAAGTAAAATATAAAGTAGAGAGCCGGCCAAGTAGCTCAGTGGATTAAAGCGCCTACAAGCAGGTGCAGGGGCCAGGGGTTCGATCCCTGGGCCTTCCGTGCTGCCACTCCCAGGGTGCACTGAGATGGCAATTGAGACTGGATGTGGTGGCGCACGTGCCTGTAATCCCAGCTCTTGGGAGGCTGTAAACAAGTGGATCACTACAAGTCCTATTTAGTAGTGAGACGCTGAACGCCTTGTGGACCCTTCCCTAAACATACACACACAAAAAGTAAAACATCAAATAGAAGTAGAGAAAGTGGTCCTTGCCTTGTTCTGATCAGAGAGGAGGTCCCTCAGTCTTGCACTGTTAAGTATGATACTAGCGTAGGGTTTTCGTAGATATTCTTTCCCTGATTGAAGTAGTTTCCTTGTATGTTTGCTTTCCTGAGATTCTCTACCATTTTTAAAGATAACTATGTTTGTGGGATTATCATTTGTTTAGGTACATGTACAGGAGCAAGGAGCTTATTCGGAACAAGAGAGAGAGTATTCGCAAATTGAAGGAAGAAATAAAAGTTCTGCAGCAAAAATTAGAAAGGTGAGTGTGTCAAAGTACCAAAGATAGATCATGCAGTGTGTTTCTTTTTGGAGTTTAAGTTGTGAGGGGGTATTTTATAAAGTAGCTATAAAGATCTCCTAATTGTGAAGCAGCCTTTAAGACCATGTAATATGTGTAACTTTCCGCTATTTCTGTTGTCCCTGCCATCATCTTTGTAAACATGAGTGAGAAGCTGTGACAGTGCTCCATCTTACGCTTCTTGGAAAAGCAGCTTCTGAAGTGTCTAGAAAAGGTAGAAATACTTGCGCCTTGTCTGGAGTGGTGCTAGTTAAAGGGCCGGCTTTTCTTGCCTTGTACAGTCTTCTCTCTCATAGAGGAAGCTTTGCGTCCTTGTTTGTTTTGTGCCGTTTCTGTGCAACCGCCCGGAGCTCCTGCGTTGTTGCTGCAACGTGTTTCCAGTCTCGAGGGATCCCCGTGCCCCGCGTCTCGGAGGGCGGTCTCAGGCGCTGGCAGCGGCTCTCTCCCCGTCCTTTTGGCGGCTTCCCTGCACCGCTGTCGGCCTCTGCCCACTGCACCACCGGGGTCAGCACTTGCCACCGTCGGCCCGCGGTGGGTGGGCCTTGGCACGGAGCCTCTCGGGAGCAGCTTTTGTGCATGGATGGAGTGGCCAGCTGCGCTCCATCCGAGCGGAGACGCGCCCCTGCGGGCACTGTCCTGGAAGTGGTGGCCAGGACTCTGAGGACAGCAGCGCTGTACACAGTGGAGGGTTTTAGTAAAACTGTGAGGCTAGAATTTTAAATTATTTTTATCGACTCAGTAATGCAACCCAGAAGGAACAAGGAACATCCTAGTTTATGTGGATTTTAACGGTGTATGGCAATTTTCTTTTGTATAATACTAATTTTGTTTTAGAGGAAGAATGGACTTTGAACTTCAGATTTTTTTGGGGGGTGGACACTTCTTGAGACACCACGCAATCCAGGCTGGCCTTGAACTCACTTTGTACCCAGGCTGACTGAGCTGGCAGCACTCCTCCTGCCTCAGCCTCCCAGGTGCTGGCAGTACAGCTGTGTATCCTCATGCCTGGCTGTAATTCCAGAAAATTCTAATTTCTTAAAAATTATAAAATATTTCTGGTTGTGTATGTATGACACACTTTTGAGAAAATACACAAACACCTATTAATATATATTATAGGGTAGTAGACCTAAGATGGAAGTAGGTGACTTTTGTGGCTATTTTATACTGTTTTATGTTTGGATTCTCTTACCAAGTACATGCATTGATTTTAAGAATAAAAATGGCATGTTTGTAATCCCCACACTTGGAAAGCTGAGACAGGCAGAGATTGTGAATTCAGGATTAATCAGGACTACATAGTAAGCCCAGGGCCAGCCTGCATTCATGTGAGGTTCTGCCAGGGTTGGGTGGGTGGTGGTGGTGGAATCTCACCATTTCTTCTAAGACAGCCTTGGTGTAATGTTGAAAATAAGACTTGTAGTGTACAATGTAGACATTTTCGAAACCCCGTCAGTCTGTTCCTGCTGTCCAGAACTGGTGCTCTGTTGTATGAGATACTCTGCCATAAAAGTTCTCTTAATGGAATTCACTTGAGCACAACAATTATTAGCATCAAATTGAAGACACGTTTCTTACTTTTTTTTTCCCTCTTCAGTATTGGGGATTGAACTGAGGACCTGTGCTTGCCGGACAAGCACTTACTGTACTGAGCTATCTCCCTGGCCCGAAGACAAGTTTCTTAGAGAACAGTTTTTCCTGAGAGTTCAGCTAAGTGTTGTACTAAAATTCCACCAGGGGGCTGGTGAGATAGCTCTGCACAGTAAAGTGCCTGCTTAGGCAAGCACAGGGACTGTGGTTTCGATCCCTGGCACCACATGCTGTGCCTGCCCCGCACCCGGAGTCGCCGAGCCTGGGGCCAGAGTCCAGGCACGTGGGAGTGCACGCCTGTACTCTCAGTGCTGGGGAGGCTGAAGGCAAGAGGATCCCCAGGAGTCCTGAGCTGCGTGGTGAAACCGTGTACCAAATACATAAAAAAAAAAATGCCACCAACTTAGGAAGTTATAGCTCTGCAGGGCTGGCTTGTGGTGTAGGACAGGTGATCAGCACTGCGTTGCAGAGCAACTTGAGAACGTTTAGAGGAGTCAGCGGTGGCAGCAGGACGAGCGCGGAAGTGCTCTGAGCAGCAGAGCAGCTCCCCAGGGCGCTCGTGTCCAGGAGGCCCTCGTGAGTAAGAGCTGTAGCTCGGTGGCAGGCAGATTCTTCCGATTTGGGAATGAGGAGAGGTAGATGGCTCCGTTTCTGCCCTTGTTATCTGCCCTCTAGTGTGCGGTTGATTTTGAGTTGCACTGTTTTCTATATTCCACTAGTATTTTTATTTTTTATTAAATTTTTTTTTTTAAATTTATTTGTGTGTGTGTGTGTGTGTGTGTGTGTGTGTGTGGCCAGCTCAGTCCACCAGGGGGCGGGGCTGGCTGGCATGTGGTGCTGGGGGATCGAACCACGGTCCCGTGCTTTAGCTAAGCTTGTTCTAAGTAGGTGCTTTAGACCACTGAGCCATCTCACCAGCCCCTAGTATTTTTATTTTTTAATGTCCTTTTTGATATTAAAAAAGGGGGATTTTTCCCCCCAAATTTTTTACTCCTTTCTTTCACTGTATTCAGAGAAGAAAAGCATGGAGCTGGGCTCAGTGGTGCACACCTGTAATTCTGGCACTCAGGAGGCTGAGGCAGGAGGATGGCTGCAGGTTCAAGGCTAGCATGGTTTACACAGTGAATTCAAGGCCAGCCTGAACTACATTGCAAGGCCTTGTCTTAAAAAGAAAGACTATTCTTATATAAAATGGAATTATGGGTTACCTGTCAGGTAGATTATTATACCATTTCAATTGTCCACTTTAGAGAACTGTAAAATTCATTGAACTGAATCTCTTTAGCGAGTCTAAAGTAACTGTTAGTAGTGGCAGAATATTAGTTTTCTGAAGAGATTTTAACAGTTGAAGATATTTATTATTCATCCTGCAGAAATCTTCCGTAATTGAACAAGAAGGCAAATGAGAGTGTGTAGGACCCTAAGGAAGAAGACCTGCCAGTTCTTTTTTTTTTGTTTATTTGTGGCCCTGGGATTGAACCGAGAGGGCCTCTACCTGTGAGCTCCACCCCAAGGCCTTTTTATTTTCCTTTTGAGACAGGGTCTCACTGAGTTGTCCAGAGCAGCATTGAGCTTGTGGTGTTTCTGCTTGCGCCTCCAGTGGTTGGGGCTTCAGGGGATGCCGCGGTGCTACACTGGGCTCTGTCAGTGCCTGTTTTCCGGCTGCGTCCTGTCGTTTTCCTCAGTTGTGAAGTAGCTGGTCTGAAGGACACGAAGAAACACCCTTAAGTACTAGAAGTATTTTCAGATCTGGGTACTGGCAGCATTTATATTTGTCTTTAAGAAAACTGTTTTTATGACTAAACCCTAAATATACCAGGACACCAAGAGAAGCCCTCCTGGCGTGACTAATACTAGCTTTTTTTTTTTTTTTTGCGGAACCGGGGATTGAACTCAGGCCCTTGCGCTTGCCAGGGAAGCACTTATTCTATTGAGCCATCTCCCCGGCCCCAATACTAGCTTATTAACAATCTTTACTTCTTTTGAGGCAGGCTCTTCCTGTGTAGTCCAGCCTGGCCTTGACCTTAAAGCAGTCTTCCTTCCTCAGCCTCTCATGTGCTGGGAATACAAGCATGCATTGCCATGCCCAGGCACTCAAAACTTTTTACTATAGTTTGAGAATTTTTACTTATAGAGTAACCTATTAAATATTGTATGCCTTTAGAAATAAACCTATCCATCGACTCTACAACACAGATCTTAACATGCACATCAGACTACCGCTGTCTCTGCCCCTTTAGGTATGTGAAATATGGCTCAGGGCCAGTTCGGTTCCCTCTCCCAGATATGTTGAAATACGTCATTGAGTTTGCCAGCACAAAGCCTTCCTCAGAAAGCGGCCTGCCCCAAGGTGACGCCCACGTGACCCTGCCGGTGTCTTCAGTGCACTGCCCCATTTCTTACCTGGCGTCCAAGGACAGGTAATGGAAAAAAAACGGGCTTTCTGGTTGGATCTGACTGATATATCAGCTTTCTGCTTTACTAGCACTCACCCTGGGGCTGTAAGGGCTTCGTTTTTTCTGTTTTTATATTTGGTATTAAATAGGGTTTTCACACTGAGCTACATCGCCAAACTTCTTTATTTTATTTTATTGTATTTTATTTTTGTCCAGGGTCTCACTATGCAGCTCAGACTCGTAGTGATCTTCCTGTTTCCAGCCTCCCAAGAGCTGGGATTACAGGCATGTGTCACCACGCCCAGTCTCAATTGCTGTCTCAGCGTGCCCCAGGGACAGGGCCTGCACGGTCCCGGCCCCTGCGTCTGCCTAAGCAGGCGCTTTCATCTGCTGAGCTATTTGGCCGGCCCACTTGCTTAAATTTTTAAATATTAGGTTTGTAATTGATGAAATAAGGACAGTAATACCATAGTATAAGTTGTGTTAAGTGAGATAGCTTGGGCTTAATTGCTTTACGGAGTTCATACTCATTGATAATAGCTGTACTACTTTTTGTATAGCAGCTTGTTTTCCAGAACATGTTAATATAGACTAACATGTATTTTGGGAACATTCCATGAGCGTGTTCTTTGTCTTCCTGTAGTACAAGTCCAGAAAACTCTTCTGAGGGTGTGGACCGTACCTGTTCTCCCTGTGGAGACCATCTGCCCAAGTCTGAGGTGATGAGCAGGCCGCTGCTCTCTCACCAGTCTCCCTTGGGAATGCCGGCGTGCCCAGCTCCCCGGACAGTCACACCTGAGGAGATGAACTTTGTGAAGTCCTGTCTTCAGAGGTGGAGGAGTGAAATTGAACAAGACATACAAGGTTGGAACTTCAAGCTTGTCATTGGCTCTGTCTTTTCTCAGTTTGCTTGAATTGCAGATGCTAGGCATCTTGAAGGGACACGCTCCCCTATTGATGTACATGAATGCTGGCCTGGTAATTGTTACTTTTTTGCACTTTTCATGCACTGTACTGTTGGTTCATCTCCTATTGGAAAGCCCCTTTCTAAAAAAAAAAAAAAAGGAAGACTGTTTCTAAATTTTCCTCTCAAAGGGCTGGCCAAATAGCTCAGCAGATTAAAGCACCTACAAGAAGGCACAGGGGTCAAGGGTTCAATCCCTAGGCCTGCCATGCTGGCCCTGCCCCGGGGTGCACTGAGACTGTGTGTGATGGTGCATGCCTGTAATCTCAGCTCTTGGGAGGCTGTAAACAGGCAGATCACTACTAGTCTGATCTAGTAGTGAGACCCTGAACACCCTGTAGACCCTTTTCTAAAATACAAAAATGATAATAATAATAAATTTTATTGTCAAAATCTCTGGAAATTTATAGATGCTTAGACATGCGCCATCCCCTTTACTGAGATTAACTGATACTCCCTCCTCTGGTTCCCCTCTCTTTTTTTCTTTCTCTTCCCTTCTATTTCTTTCCTGCCTTGTTTCCCTTCTCACCATTCTCCCTGCCATTTCCCCTTCTCTGTCCCTTCCCTCCACCTGCTTTGTTTTTTTTTTTGTTTTTTTTTTTTTTTTTAAAGACCACACCTTGCTGTATATTCTAGGCTGGGCATGAACTCACATTGTAGCTCAGGCTGTCCTCAAACTCACAGTGATCCTCTTCCCTCAGCCTCTCGAGTGAGTGCACCTCACACCAAGCCTGCTTTCTCGTTTTAGGTCCCATTGCTGGGACATCTGACTGTCTACCTACGTGAGCCATTGAAATTTTCTTAAATGGAAGCAGTTGTTTCTTTGAGAAACTTTGATACTAGCCATATGTGGGAGGCCAATGCAGGATTATCATGAGTTTAAGGGCAGCCTGAGATACATAGTAAGTTTAAGACCAGCCTGAACTACATAGTGAGACCCTATCTCAAAAAACAAGGAAAGGAATTTTATATTGATGATAAAAATGGTTTTAAAAAGCTTAATGTAGCTTTTTAAGCTCAGGGAGATGGCTCAGTAGAATAAGTGCTTCCCTGGCAAGCACAAGGGCCTGAGTTCAATCCCCAGTTCTGCTAAAAAATAAATAAAAAATAAAAAATAAAAGGCTTAATGTAATGGATGGGCCAGTGAGATAGCTCAGCGGTCTACAGTGCCTGCTCAGGCGGGTTCCATCCCCAGCCCCACATGCCACGCCAGCCCCATCCCCACCCCCAGGGTGGGCTGAGCCAGCCACGGAGAAAAGCTTAATGCAGTGGGTTAAAAACTTTCATAGCCTAAAAAAAGGCCATAACTGAAGACATTCATAGATTTAAAACTATCCTGCTGTGTGGCCTGCAGTGGCAAATTGGACTCTTTAGAGCTGTGAGTATTGACAAGATACCTTCTATGTAGTGGAGCAGCTGGGGGTGTGGACTGAGATGATTTTAAGCATCTGTTCTTTTTGGCAGACTTAAAGAACTGCATTGCAAGCGCTGCTGAGACTATTGAGCAGATGTACTGCGACCCAGTGCTCCGTCAGGTAGGATGAAACAGAAGGGGGGCCGGTCTCTGCCGGTTAATGGCAGGTACAAGACAGTGGACTCATTTTCTTTGAAACCAAGTGAGAAATCTTCTTGAGGTATAAGAGTAAGCCTAAGATTTATTAATGAACATAATAAGCAATCTATTGTTCCTGTATTTTGGGTTAAAAATAGCACTCTGTGTTTATTTGCATTAGAATCTAAAACCTTGTTTTGATTCTGCTCTGTGGTACTTTTCCATATAGTAGATTTGCTATCAAATACTAATAAAAATTCTCACAAGCTGGGAATATAAGTAATGCAGTGAGGAGAACGGAGCCAGAACTGGTTATTCACCCTTCTCAGAACACCATGGTCAGCCTGGCCTGGTGGTACCCACCTGTAGCCCCAGGACTTGGGAGGCTGAGGCAGGAGGATCACTGTGAGTTCAAAGCCAGGTCTTTTAGGATCCATTACCATCATTCTTTAAGTTTTATTTCTCTAATAATGTAGATTATCAAAAAGGAGCTAGGCAGCACAGAAGTTCTTACGGTCTGCACAAATGTTTGTGTACAGTAGCGTTGGACCCCAGCCTTTGGAGCCATTTGTGTCATAGGCCACAGGCACAGTGACTTGTGAACTATGCTGTGCAGTAGCCAGGAGCACTGCCCTGTGGCCTAGCAGCACACCACGTGCATCTCGGGGTTTCCCTCGTGGCCTTTTTATGTTACTTAAATCTTGACCACCAGTGGAAACGTGTCAAGGTGCGGGTGGATGAAATACAACTTTTCAGTCTGTAACTGACTTTCTGTCCTTTCACCAGTGCTTATATTAAACATTGTTTTATTTTGTCCATATTGAAAAAAAAAAATACTTCTTTTTCAGTTGTTGAACCAATGAGGTGTGCACTGGTGGGTGCGGGCTGGGGAAGAGAACCCATCGGTCCAAGCGCCTGCTCAGCTGGCAAGCACAAGGTCCTGAGCTCGGTCCCTGGTACCGCGTGCTCTGCCAGCCCCTGAGCCACAGGCGCATTGTGCTGGCCCCAAAACCAGGCATGGTATTGCGTGCCTGTAATCACAGCGCTGGGGAGGCTGATGCAGAAGCATCTCTGTGAGTCTGAGCTGTGGAGGGAGAACCTGTGCCACACCTGAACAGACAGAACATGAACAGCTGTTGTAGGGTGTGATGGGTCTCCGCCCCAGGTAGTGTTTTTTCATTCACAAGAATTATAAGAAATGTTTGACTAATTAATAATGAT
Organism: Octodon degus; assembly: GCF_000260255.1. Taxonomy (NCBI): domain Eukaryota; kingdom Metazoa; phylum Chordata; class Mammalia; order Rodentia; family Octodontidae; genus Octodon; species Octodon degus. Next base: position 11,741,412 of record NW_004524656.1, read on the forward strand.
GTATAGGTGACCTGCCCATTAGCTCAGTTGTTTAAGTGACTTCTTAAAGAAATCAGGATGCCGGGGTTCAATCCCCAGACCCGTAAGCCAAACCAGACCTACCCTGAAGGCATTCTGAGTCAACAACAACAAAAAAAGATGAATGGGGCTGGGAAGGTAGCTTGGTGGTCTAAGCGCCTGCTTGGCAAGTGCAATGACATGAGTTTGATCCCTGGTACCACATGCCATGCACCAGCCACTGAAACCAGGCATGGTGGCACACACCTGTAATCACAGCACTGGGGAGGCTGAGACAGGAGGATCACTGCGAGTCCGAGCTGTATAGTGAGACTTGTACCAAATAAATAAGTAAACAAATGATAAGTTTGATAAATTAAATTTTGGCGCCAAGTAAAATAGGCATAAAATAAAGTAGCTGTTAAGCTTGTTTAGAGGTCCCAGATATGGTGAACATTGTCAAGGCTGTTCGTTTTTAGACAAACTAACTTTGAGTTGGAAGGATAAGTAAATGTAGGTTGTCTTTGTTTTAGATCTATAGTCACAAGTGTTCACAGATCCTTCAGAAAGGTCGTCTGGTTAAGATTCTAGAACTGAGCAATAATTGATAAATGTCAAGGCTGAGTTGTCACTAGTTTAACTTGAATTAACAAGATGTTTCTTGTGAACCCCGTCTGGAATACCACATGCCATATACACAGCCACTGACCCTCCTTGTGGTAATGGCAGTCAGAGTAGAGTTTTAATGACCTAAACCTTCTCGGAGTAGTTTGCCTACTCTAACCAAGCAGTTTCCTTTTGGTTTGCAGGTGCCGTATCACCTGCATGCAGTTCTTGTTCATGAAGGACAAGCCAATGCTGGACACTACTGGGCCTATATCTATAATCAGCCGCGGCAGATCTGGCTCAAGTACAATGATATCTCGGTTACCGAATCCTCCTGGGAAGAACTTGAGAGAGATTCATACGGGGGCCTGAGGAATGTTAGTGCTTACTGTCTGATGTACATTAATGACAAGCTACCCCACTTTAATGCAGGTAAAAGTATCTTAACCTGGAGATTGGGGAAAATGTGTACTGTCCAGGAAGGGTCTTAGATCTCTTTTGAAAATATTTAAGTTATAATTTATTATTATGTAATAATGCATTATTAAAAATATGAACAATTTAAAAGAAACAAAAAGAAAAATGGGTTTGCTTTTCTGTTGCTAAATATATTTTAGTTTTTGTATTTTAGGGAAGGGTCTATAAGATGTTCAGGGTCTCACTACTAGATCGAATTCCTAGTGATTTGCCTGTTTACAGCCTACCAAGAGCTGGGATTGTAGACTTGCGCCACCATGCCAGTCTTAGTCACAGTCTCACTGTACCCCAGGGGTGGGGCCGGCACAGCAGGCCCAGGGATCGAATCCCTGGCCCTTTCGCCTGCTGGCAGGTGCTTTAATCTGCTGAGCTATCTGGCCAGCCCTCTAAATATATCTCAGAGGGTTTGGTTTTGTTTGTTGAGACAGAGTAGCTCAGGCTGGCCTTCAGTGCACTGTACAACCCAGGCTGGCCTCCCAACTCACAGTGATCTTCCTGCCTCAGTGCCCATGTGCTGGGACTGTAAACGTGCACCACACCAGCCTTCTTGTTTTTTTTAAAAACTACATGCCATGCGTGATGGTACATGTCATTGTCCCAGCACTTGGGAGGCTGAGGCAAGAGGATTGCTATGAGTTTGAGGCCAGCCTGAAGTACATAGTGAGTTCAAGCCTATCCGGCACTACAAAGCAAGATCCTGTCTCAAAAACAAAACACTATGTAATAGTTCTGTCAAATGGAATGTGTAATGTGTTTGACCAGTTTCCTATTGATAGTTTTAAATTATCTCCCATGTATTTATCGGAGCAGTTCCATATTTCTCATAATATCAAGAGCAGTGATAATTGCAGTTTATATTGGCACTTTATTCCCCAATACATGCTTTCAAGCTTTCTATAAAGCTGATAATTCTAAAAGAGAGATAGGGTAGAAATTCGTATTATTCTCATTTTCTACCTGGGAACAGTCTTTAGAAGTGATTTAAAAAAAAAAGTGTCCATGATTGTGTAGAGTCGTGCAGAGCTAGTAAATAAATATATCAGGCCTAAGATTGAAATGCACTTCTGACTCCTAAGGTTGTGCTGCTTAAATGTGCGTTGTTCTCTTTTTGTTTCTTCTGTGAGAAGTCTGATGATCAGCATTTTACATGTAGGATAAATAGGCTTGTTTTCTCTTAGTACTCAAGTCTGTCGTGTTGCATAAGAAAGCATGGAAGGCATTTTTCCAGGCAGCGCATTATCTTTTAGACTTGCTAGTGCAGCTGGGGAGCAGGGCTGGAGAGAATGATCGTTTATAATGACTGATGTTTGACGCTGTATTTGGGCAAGGCATGGTGGCACACAACTGCGGCCCCGACAAATGGAGAAACTGAAGCAGAAGGTCGTAAGTTCAATCCTAGCCCAAGCAGTTTCACAAGACCCTGCCTGAAAAAATGGCTGAGAGTGTAGCTTATCTATATTAATGTACAAATGACTATTCTAGCTCTTGGTAGGATGTTGGAACCTTGCTATTAGCTACATTGTTCATTTTTATATTATAGAAGCAACAAATAGAAGTTGTCACTTGCTTAGTTTCAGGTCATTTAATGTCATCTAGTAAATAAGTGAGTGTGTCATTCTATTGTAAGTCTTTTGGGGGGGGGCTCAGAATTAGAAGTCAAATTTAAAATGTCTTTGATATACTTGCCATTTTCATCATAGCTTTTAGTAAGCAAGTATAGTGGGCTATTTCATATTGCTTTCTTTATTTTTGGGACACAGTGTCTCAGTATACAGTTCAGTCTGTCCTTGAACTCCCTATGTAGCCTAAGATGGCCTTCAACTTATGGGATCCTCCTGCCTCAGCCTCCTGAGTGCTGGGGTTACAGACACGTACTACCGTACCTGCCTCATACTGTTTTCTGATAGGACTTAATTGTGTGAAATTTGAAGGCATATACATGCTTGAAGTTTATGAGTTTATGTGTGATCCTCTTAAAAATAGATCTTGTCAATAAGTATAGTAATTAAACTGAAAAAACTATTATAATCCTGTTGACTATATTTCTAAGAAATATTTAACATACAAAAAAAGAGAAATATTTAACATACAAAAAAAAAGAAATATTTAACATACAAAAAAAAAGAAATATTTACCATACGCATTGATTGGCCATGATTCAAGATCCTTGATATTATTTTCTCACTTAATAGAAATTTAATAAGTGCCTACCTATCAGTGTGCTAGGCACTACTAATATGCTCTGAACTTTAGATTAGGTTAGATTAGATTAGCTAATCTTTAGATTACATTCTGCTCAGTTAGATTAGGTAAACTACTCCTGTAAAGTTTAGATCATTAGAAATCTGTGGCTGCCATTACCACAAGAAGGGTAAGTGACTGTGTATATGGTGTGTGGTGTTCAAAACGGGATTCACAGAAAACATCTTGTTAATTCAGGTTAAACTTATGGCAACTCAGCTTTGGCATTTATCAATTATTGCTCAGTTCTAGAATCTTAACCAGAGGACCTTTCTGAAGGATCTGTGAACTCTTGTGATTATAGGTCTAAAACAAAGACAACCTACATTTACTTATCCTTCCAACTCAAAGTTAGTTTGTCTAAAAACAGAACAGCCTTGACAGTGTTCACCGTATCTGGGACCTCTAAACAAGCCTAACAGCTACCTTATTTTATACCTATTTTACTTGGCACCAAAATTTAATTTACTGATGTGCTCTTACTGGCCTTATACCTCCATTGTTTCTGATATGTATGTGTTTTTTGTTTAATTAGGAGATTTTTTTTTTTTTTTTTTTCTGGCTCGGGATGCCTTCAGGGCAAGTCTGGTAAGGCTTGAGACCTGGGGATCGAACCACTGCACCCTGATTGCTTTGTTCAAGCAGTCACTTAAGCAGCTGAGCTAATGGGAAGGCCCCCTGTTGTTTAATTAGGACAAAAAAAAAAAAATGCTATGTTCTGCAGTCTTGGAGAAGACTGTTTGACTCCTAGGGACCTTTTTCTGGATTGAACTCTTGTTTTTCCTCAGAGACAGCCTCAGATGAATCTGATCAGATGGTAGGAGAACTGGAAGCCTTATCTGCTGAACTCAAACATTACATTCAGGAAGACAACTGGAGGTTTGAACAGGAAGTGGAGGGGTGGGAAGAAGAGCAGTCTTGCAAAATCCCTCCGATGGAGCCCTCTTCGAGCCCGGCATCACAGGAGTTCTCTTCATCACAAGGTGCCTGGCACGGGCTTTACGACCTGGTCGCGTTTTAGCTGCGCTCCCCCAGCTGGCTGAGCGCTGTAGCGGGCCGAGGGGCGCCTGGCTCTTCATCACGTGCTCTGTTTGTAGTTGGCGTTGTACAGCCTAATAGAGGAAGTCTGTGTGACTTCTGATAGCGAAGGTGCCCAAAACGGTGACCGAGATACTACCTGTGTTGTAGTGGGATTAAGTAGACTTCCTAAATACCACCTGCCAGGGGCTCCTCCTAACAGATGCTTGTTTTCAGGGAGTTTCCTTGGCACGGAGCAGGGAGTACGGTAGATATGATGGGCTCTTCGGTGGGGTTTTACTAGAGCAGCCATGCCATGGAGCCGCTGTTTGCACAGGGAACCCTTGCAAAGGCTGTCATGAGGCGTGTGTCTTCTGCCCTGCTTACTTGTCGTGGGTGTGTTCCGGGTGTTGGTGTCCTCAGGTGCTAATGTCCCCGTGTGATTTCTTCAGAGCCTCCGGGAGCCTCTGCCCAGGGGGCTCGCTGCTTGTCCTCGGAGCATGCTGTGATCGTGAAGGAGCAGACTGCGCAGGCCATCGCCAACACCGCCCTCGCCTACGAGAAGAGTGGGGTGGAGGCCGCCCTGACCGAGGTGAGCGTCCGGGAGGCCCGCCGCAGGAGGCTGGCTTTCAGCGGTGGTTGACAGATTTCTCATGTTTCTGTCATTCTGTGTCTGCTGTGTTTAACCAACCCCTTGTTTATTTCTCCTCTTTTTTTTTCATACTCTTTCTCCTCATTCTGCTGCCACAGCTTAAGGAAGCTGAACCCAAGAAGCCCAGGCCCCAGGAAACAAACCCTGCAGAGCAGTCAGAACAGCCCCCAAAGGCTAATGCCGCGGCGTCTGCTGCCCAGCCCAATTCTGAGGTCTCTGAAGTGGAGATTCCCAGTGTGGGAAGGATTCTGGTTAGATCTGATGCAGATGGATATGATGAGGAGGTACAGAGCCGAGTGCAGTCAGTCTTACATTTCTGCTCCTGTGACTCAGTGTACTTTCGAAGGTGTCTGTCACTAGCTAATTTTGTCCTGCTGTGCGTTGCTCTCAGGTGGATATGTATAGATGTACACACTTAGGCTTACTCAGGGGGCCTCAGAAAGGTAGAAGTTCCTTTTTTGGTACTGTGGACAAAAGATTGCCTTCAGGGGTATCCTTATTCTTGGCATTAGTCCATTGTGTTCTCCAAAGAGAAATTTTGCAGTTGTCCAGTGAGCAAAATAGATGTAGATTAAATTTGGTTTTTTAAAGCTTTCACAAGAAGCTTCAGAGTCCTGGTACTCGTGGTCTTTTCATTTGCACACAAACAGTTGTCCTTGGGGCTGGAGAGATGGCTCAGTGGTCTAAAGCACCTACTTGAAACAAGCTTGGCAAAGCACAGTGACCGCGGTTTGATCCCCAGCACCACATGCCAGCCAGACCCGCCCCCTGGTGGGCTGAGCTGGCCACACACACACACAATAAATAAATGTAATAAATAAAAATAAATATTAAAAAAAAAAAATCGATGTCATGTTAAAAAAAAAAAAAAAAAACAGTTGTCCTCTCAGACCTTTGTTCTTTTCTGTATTTCTTTTAATGTTTGAAAGTTTTTCTTAATTTTTTTTTTTGATGTTTTATTTATATATTTGGTACAGGGTCTCACTATGCAGCTCAAACTCAAAGTGATCCTCCGTCTCAGCTTTCCTAGCCCTGGGATTACAGGCGCCCACCACGCTGGTTTCAGGGGCTGGCGCGGCGTGCAGCACCGGGGATCAAGCCCAGGTCCCTGTGCCTGCCGGACAGGTGCTCTGATCACTGAGCTATTTCCCGGGCCCAAAAGGATCATTTCTGCAGTTCCCAGTTTTTAAAATCTTTTAAGTGTCATATTCATCCTAGAAAAGCTCTAAAATGCTTATGTATATTTAAGTTATTCATTGAAAGTTACAGAACTAAGTTAGAATTCTGACCTCAGACACTTCTTCTCTGGGAGCTGTCGTTTAATTTTTCGACAGTGCCGCACCGTAGATCATTTTGCCACCCATTTTTCATTATCTTGAGGAGAACGTGTCGTCTAGGAATAGCTGGTCTTGGGCAGGTTGTTGGCGTGCTGTAGTGGGACAGAGGCTGTGCATGCAAGCAGGAGCGGGGCTGAAAACTCGGCTTCCGGTCCGTGCTCCACCCGCTTCTGTGCTGTTGCTCTCTCATACGATCTTTTGAACCTTTTCTTCTCCCTTTTTTCTCTCTGTGTTTTATGCCCTCTTGTGGTAGGTGATGCTGAGCCCTGCCATGCAAGGGGTCATCCTGGCCATAGCTAAAGCCCGTCAGACCTTTGACCGCGATGGGTCTGAAGCAGGGCTTGTAAAGGTATCTCTGATTTTAAAATTTTAATTGTTGCAACCCAGGTATCATAATATTGGGGCAGTAATTATAAACAAGGGAGGGGGGTCAAAATGTCCTTCATTGAGTGATACATAAAATCTGCTTTCTGTCCAGCTAATGAGCAAGCTGTCGCTCAACACCCTGAGCTCCTCTTCTTAAGCCGTGGCTAGCTGTGACGCCCTATAGTATACCTCACCTACAGGGGCTTTTGTTGTTCTTAGGAGGCATTAATTAAGCTGTGAATAAGACTGTCCCTTTTGTATTTTGGAGACCTAAATATAAGAAAGTAGGCCTTGCTTTTTAAGGTACTTGAATAAAACTTAAAATACTTAAATACATTTTTATGGATTTTAAAAAATTCATGTATCTAGCTGCAGGCATATGGCTATAACAGTTAAAATATAATGCTTTTTTCCAAGTATTGAGTACTGAACTCAGCATGTTTGCACTGAGGTTCAGCCTCAACCATTTTAAAATTTTGAGACAGAGTCTTAAATGCCAGGTTACCCCGGCTGGGCTCGAACTTCTGGCCTCCTGCCTCAGGCTCCCAGAGTGCTTTGATTCTAGCACCATGCCTGACCAGAATACTACTTGTTTTTTTTCATGAACTTCATGAGAATATTGTTTTAAATGTAATGTGGTGTAGGTGCTGGAGTGCTAGAGGAGTTTCATCCTGTAGGATGTGCAGACAGCTCAACTCCATAATCGCTTTTATTTTTTATTTTTATTAGTAAATGTTTACGTACATAGTGATTACATTCACATAATTGCTTTTATAGTTCCTCAGTAAGAATCTTTTAAAATTACTGCGGAGTTAGGAAAACTTCTTCCTTAGATGTCATTTCTCTGCCTGGCTTCGCAGCGCTTCCTTTCCTCACTGTCAGCTCTCTCCCTCCCAGGCCTTCCATGAGGAGTATTCGAGGCTCTACCAGCTTGCCAAGGAAACCCCTGCCTCTCACAGTGACCCTCGGCTTCAGCATGTTCTTGTCTACTTTTTTCAAAATGAAGCACCCAAAAGGGTAGTAGAACGGACCCTTCTGGAACAGTTTGCAGATAAAAATCTGAGCTATGATGAAAGGTGAGGAAGAAAAAAAAAAGAAAGAAAGGTGAGGAGGGAATGCGTAGGTGACCCACCCTCCACCTGGGCCTGGAGGTTCTTCTATAGGGAGGTTTTGCCCCGAACCCTTTCTCTAGCTTCTGATCTTTGTTCTGTTCAGGTCAATCAGCATCATGAAGGTGGCTCAGGCTAAGCTGAAGGAAATTGGGCCAGATGATATGAATATGGATGAGTACAAGGTGAGGCCTCCCCTAGCCTCAGTAATGGGGATTGAATGCAGGGACATGCGCTGACCTGCATTACCAGAACTGTTTTCTCTTGAGACATGTGACTGAGTTGCCCAAGCTGGACTCAAACTTGTGATCCTTCTGCCTCAACTTCCTGGGTGCTTGGATTATAGGTGTGCACCATTATTCCTTTTTTTTTTTTTTTTTTTTTTTTAATGTAGTTC